>NC_084665.1:59889391-60192422 GCF_028389875.1 Rhea pennata
AACTTAGAACATCTCAGACAACAGCTTCTGGAGCAACAGCAGCCTCAAAAGGTAAGAACTCCATCTTGTGGTTATCATAATAATAATGTTCTCCACTGATAAAAATGTATGCTTTACTTCAGGACAAAAAAAAAATATCGTGTTTCTGCCACTTCTCTTACAATGAGAGTGTTTGTCGGTAGCTGATCATCTACTTGCATCCACTTGCAAAGTGGAATAAGAGGAAGAAAGTACAAAGAGCAGAAAAAATCAATACAACCAAATGTGTGGGGTGTACTTTCTGGTAATGATTTGAAAGAGTACCCTCCAGATACAATTTCATAGAATAATAAAAATGTTAGGCTTGAAGAAAATCTAAGGGACTACCAGCTTAACAAACACCTGTTGGGGACTTTAACCTGTGCGAAGATGTAGTCACTCAACTTTCACTCAACAGTGGCTTGTGGCTTTTGAAATTCTGACTTTGAGTTTTAATTGTTTGGAAAAATAGTTTATTTTTTACTAGCTATATTTCGTTTTCCTTTCTCATGTAAGTATAGTAACAGAGAAAGTTTGTACAATGCAGCTAAAAATTGAATAGTTTTTGACATAGAGGGATGATCTAGCAATTTCTGGCCTTAACCATATAAAAAAAAATGTATAGAAGTATAACTTTGTCGGGTGTATCTGTTTTAGGAGTGTTTAATATGACTTACTTAAAAGTAGGTATCTAATTTGAAAATAAAATGGTACCTACTTACCTTTATTATAAAGTAATTTCTCTTGAAAAAATGTAGAATTAAAGTTTAAATTAGATTTCATTTATGAAATTAAATTAGAGTACATCTGTGGGTAGAGTGTTCATATGACTCACTCCTTATTATCTGATGTTCTTCCAGAATTTGGTTCCCTTTAGGTCCCTTTATCTTCTTATCTAGGCAATATGAGGGGCAAGTTTCATTTTTACCCTGATTGCAGCTAGAAGTTATAAATTTCTGTCAGAACTCCTCAGTAATTTTGCAGCAAGTTATAAGGAAGGTTTTCTTCCATGTTTAAGCATCAGTGATAAAGGGGAGAAAGAGGAAACAAAAACCAAAATTGTTAAACATAAATAAGAGCAGAGGGAGAGCAGGAAGACAGAAGAGATGGAAGGAGCAACAAGTAATAGAGCAATCTATATCAAGGAGGATATAGTTGAAGAATCATTAAATATAAGGAAAATGAGGTGAAGCAAGTGGATGGTGTTAGAAGGCAAATACATTAAGCAAATTGTGGTAGGGAGATTTTTTTTTTTTTTTAATTCGGCAAGCTGCCATTATAAACTCTTTAAAAATACAGAGATAAAACCAGAAAACCTTTGTACTACATGCTATTTTGCAAACTTTCTACCATTCATTCTCTTACCAGATAGAGTACCAAACTTCTGATTAAAGCAAAAATGTAATGAAAACTGCTGAAACATTTACATGTAATATTGGATTATAGATTTAAAACTACTTATAAAAGTTGTCCATCTTGCATTCCTGAGTGTACCTTTATATCTTCTGGCTATATAAGCTAAATCTGTGCTTTCAACTCAATACTTGTAAACAGGGGTTTATTACACTTTTTTCCTTATTTTCCTTTTATCACAAATTAACACTTTTAGTGTTCTACATTTTAAAATTACATACTTAGCTTTGGGTTTTTTCAGAACTGCCTGTTTTGTTAGATTGCTTATAGTTAACACATTGACAGAAGTGACACAGGAACCTCCTTTATGCTGTAGTAATTTATTGTCTTAAATCACACTATGTATGAAATGTTGAAACTGAATGTAAATGTTTTAACTAGTTCTTGTGAATATTTTCATTTTATTTATAACAACACATAATTTATTAATGCATGTGCACAGATGAGCAATAAGTATCTTCTGAGTGTTGCTGTGTATGTGCCTGACATTGCTATTGTTTGTCCTGTCTGTTTTTGTTTTCTAGCTAACCAAATGAAGAGCAACAAATAGTGTACTTTGCTTTTTGATTCAGCAAATAAATAGTAATATTTTATATTGTCAGGAATACTAAAGTCTTTAAAAATTATGTATTTTACGACAATACTTACAATGAAGTGGAGTGACATCTGGCTGGTTGTCGTTCTCAACAGATAATTGCTGAACAGTCTTTGGAATTGGGAAAATAAGAAACACTTAATAAACTGTTTCTCAGAAATACTTGAGCAATTATTTCATGTAAGCTTATATTTTGACATAATAAGCAGTTTGAATTATGAGGCTTTTTGTGATTATATTATTATTTGCTTTTCAGGCAAGCCCTGAGGAAAATCCAGAGGGAAATTTTGGCTCAGAGCACTCTGCATCACCTTCACAAGGGAGTAGTCAACAGCAGTTTTTAGAAGTGGACACAAATGTAGATGATTCAATGGATATTCAACAACAGGTAAAACTATTTTAAATTTGGTTATGGAAATATAAAGGAAAACACATAGTATTAAGATAATTTCAAAATAAGTAAAATAGGTCTATTTTCTTACATACTTGTATTTACTATATTTATTAAAAGTTACTGACTATCTATTATGTCTGACCACAGGACATGGATATAGATGAAGGACAAGATGTGGCTGAAGAGGAGATTTTTGAACAAGAAGAAAAGAAATCAGCTGTTCGTTCAAGATCAAGAACACGTTCAAGATCTCGTTCAAGGTTTCTTAGTGAACTTGTATTAAGTAGATAATGTTTTTCAGAAACCAAGTTGACGCTTGTGATTTTCATTCTCAATTTTGTATTTTGCAGAACTGTCATGAGCAGTTTTGCCAATGAACAGAAAGTAGTACACTAAGTGAAGACTTTTTGTATGGCAGTTTGTTTTGCATACCTATGACCTACTTCAATTTTTAAGACTTACTCAAATAACAAATATAACTAACTAAAGCTAACCAGTTGGACAGGTTCTCTATGCTAGAAAAACAGAAACCGTGAGCTCAGGTTATATGTTCTGTTCCTCACAGTAATGACAGTAAGTTTAATTCCTGAAAAATTTTGAGTAAACATTAAGGAAATGTCTGTATCATACTTTAAATATGTGGTTAAGAGAAAACAGCAATTAGTAATTTTTTTCCTCAAACTCAACATACTAAATTTAAGTATTTTGTAGGTCACCAAGAAAACGAAGATCTAGATCACGATCTGGTTCTCGTAAGCGTAAACACAGAAAACGTTCACGCTCAAGATCAAGAGAAAGGAAGAGAAAGTCATCTCGATCATACTCCAGTGAAAGAAGGGCTAGGGAAAGGGAAAAGGAACGTCAGAAAAAGGGACTACCTCCTATACGGTCAAAAACACTAAGTGGTAAGTACTAGATGCTTACTGTTTTAAAAATTTAGGGAATTATTAAAATAATCTAGGGAATAAAATTTGAGGAAAAATTAAGGGAAAAGACTTTATCTTTTGATTGAAAAAACCCCAAAATTTAGATTGAGTACTGTTACGTACGTTATTTAAACAACCAAAATTTTACTTAACAGTTTTGTAACTAGTGCATTTTTTACATCTTACACAGATACAGCAATAAATCTTAGATGAAAGCAATTATCATACTGTTCTGCTGATGATTTTACTTCTAAAGAAAGAGTAGCAATAGCTGTGCCTGAGTTACAATCTGCTTTATCTTTAATGCTTGCTTTTATGGTACCTTTGAAGATGATCAGAGCTTGATTTGAATATTGGTATGCTGATAAAATTTAGGTTAAAGTGTACAGTACAAATGTTGGATAGTTTGCTGAATAGGCCAGTCATTAAACCTTAATCATGGATGTCTTCAGCTAAGTGGTGGGCCTCAAGCAAGTTTATGTGTTTCCAGATTGTTGTTATATACATGGAAAACTCATCTCATGAATTTTGCGGGGAGAAAGAAAGGGACTATAATAATTTATATGACAATTTAAAAGAATATCAGCAAAAACCACTTGAACAGGCATCTTTAACATGTATTTGTTGTGGAACTCTACAGTGCTTTTTTATACAAATGGACGATGCTAGAAAGCATTGTGGTTAACATAGCTGCAGCAAAAATATTATGTATTACCCAAAGTAAAGTAAAAGTACAGCTTCCATTTTTTTCCAGGTGGCAATGTAGTGCACAGTACTGTAGTTAAGTTCCCTTTATAATACATATTTGTTTAAAACTACATATTTAGCCCCTTAGAATTTAGTCTTACTTTGCTAAATCTGACTTTAAATCCTACAGACATCTTTTATAGAACATTGAATGGAAATGTTTTTTTTATAAGTATTACTTTTGCATTTTACCATAGCTATAATAAGCTATAATTTTTTTTTTCATCTCTGTTAAAGGAATGGTTTTGATTGGGGGGGGTGAAGCAAATATTAAATTTGCTATTAAATACCCATATAGTGTCTTTTAACCTTTTTGTTAATTCACTTGATCTCTGTAGTGTTACAGTTCCTACTTTTGATGAGTGATTTCTCTGTTTATTATAGAGTGTTTTAAATCCATGCTAAAAATTATTATATAAGCAAAAATTTGTTTTTTTAATTAATATGAATGTTTCTCTTCACAGTTTGCAGTACTACTCTTTGGGTAGGTCAAGTAGACAAGAAGGCTACACAACAGGATTTAACCAATTTGTTTGAAGAATTTGGACAAATAGAATCTATTAATGTAAGTGAGTCCATTTTCAAGGATCACATACTAGCAATTTAAACTGGCTTATGCCTCAAAATTCCTTTAGGCAGCTGAAAGTTGTATTTAGAAGAGTAACGTGTCACTGTTTAGAAGCTATAGCTATGATGTTTTCTTGTTGATTTCCATGTACTGACTTTTAAAATAGTTTAAGTATTGCATTTCATAGTAAAAAGACTCTTTCAAAGTACTAACTATAAAATTGGGTAATAAAATTTTAAAATCAGTTCTTAACAAATACAGGGTTATGTCTTTTCTCTTTTTGTGATGAAGCACTGTGGCAGGTTTCACTTTGCTGGGCTAATGGACACAGACTGACTTGTGTCCATATTGTTTTGGTTACATCCCATACAGAAGAGTGCGTAAGTGGAGTCAATGTGGATAAAATATTTAGAAAAAACAGAGGAAATTTAGTAAAAACAAATATTCATTTGAAAATATGATGATAAAAAAGGTACAGGTTAGTAGGCAACATATTTCTCATGATTATTGCGTCATTTAGAGTCATACTTCAGTGTTGACTGTAGTTTGAGAGAAAAGTCTTTTTCTCCTAGAATAGCATATCTACATGGGAGGAATCTGCATTGTTCCAACTCTAGTGCTTTTACAGTGCTTTTCATACAATTTCATTCATTTCAGATTTCAGATGTTTTTCATTATTTTTCATATGAGATACGTAACTGGTCAAGAATATTTTTTATGGCATTGCAGGATGTTTTACGAGTTAAAAAGCCTATAGCTTGTCATTAAAGTCTCATTTTGATTTGCAAGGATTAGCATTTAAGTAAGATATCTTAAATATGAACAAATTTCAAAAGAAATTAGCAACAAGTGCATGTCCCAGCACTTACCACATTTCAGAGACAAACCATGCTATAAGTATCTTATCCTAGGCATTCCACAAAACTTCAGTTAGCTAGGATAATGTTGCTGTGTAATCTTATTTTTATAACAACTGTATTAAAATTAGTCATCTTAAATATTTCTGTTGTTCAGTATGTTACTGTTTAACACTATATGTAATATTATATGCCACACTGTATTTTTCTTTCCTAAATTAAACATTAAAGCTAGTAGGAATCAAGCTTCAGGATGAGGTCTCTGCCCCTCAAAAACACCAAGTTACTTTTAATCACTAGTATTGCACTGCTGTGCAAGATTGTTACTCAGCTCTCAGTAATTCAGAGCTTGAGAAGAGGTAGGAACCTCTCATTTTCTGAAGTTGTTATAGCTCCCAGTTTAGCCTGCTTCTGTTCCATCTTTAGCGCTTGCTCTTCGACCTGCTTCTTCATCTTAGAAATGTTATAATTGGAATACTTTGCCAGTGTCACTCTCAAGTTTTGATAATGCTCAAAATTAATAGTAGTAGTAGTATTTAATATTAGCATTCATTTACTGTTGATATGTCACTGTTTTTCCTACTTTTTAAGACCATTGCTTTTTTTCACAGATGATTCCCCCAAGAGGTTGTGCTTATGTCTGCATGGTTCATAGACAAGATGCGTATCGTGCTCTTCAGAAACTTAGTTCTGGGTCCTATAAAATTGGATCTAAAATTATTAAAGTAAGTTTATTTTAATCTATGAATGCTGTTCTATTTCAAATACAATAATTTTTAGTATGTTGATTCATCACTTGAAAGCTTTTGGTTCAGATGCATGAAATGAAAAAGGAAAATGAAGCAATAAGAGGTAGGTTATTTTCTTTCCTCTCCCTGTAAAATGCAGGTTTTCCAGGCAAATTATATTATAACTTGTTGCTTAGGAAGTACTTGGAAAATACATTATATATATATATGCTGATAATTAGAATTCAAGACTGTAAACAGCCTAAGTCGGTACCCGACCATATGAATCACTTGATACTACATTTGGGAGTATTCTTACAGAGATAAGTAGTTTAAAAGCTGAGCAGATCTGTAGTTTTTCTACTTCCTGTGATGCTTTAGGACAAGTCCTAGAGATACTGTGCTTTTAATTTCTGCATATGTCTATTAGTATTAACGTAGAACAAAATTAAGCTTTTTAATGTAATCAATCTTCTACATGCCTTTCATTGCAGAGGCCTAGTCAACTTTCTGCTAATTATTTTAAAAACTTCAACAAGTAGACATTCAAGACTGATCTTAAGTGGCAGACATATGAAGGAAATTATCTTAAATGTTCTGTTTATTGGATTTTTGGTTTAACTAGATTATCTGGTTGGGTTTTGTTTTCAGATTGCCTGGGCTTTAAATAAAGGTGTGAAAACAGAGTATAAGCAGTTCTGGGATGTGGATCTGGGAGTTTCATATATCCCTTGGGAGAAAGTAAAATTGGATGATTTGGATGGCTTTGCTGAAGGTGGTATGATTGACCAGGAGACAGTAAATACTGGTATGGAGATGATTGTAATAATTAGAAAATGTTTTTTTTCCCCTGAAAATTGCCACTCCTCAGAAGTTTACTATTTTAGATAATACAAACTCTTTTCAATTTACATTAATTTTACTATCTACTTGTTTATGATATAAATGGCACTGATATCGTGATACCTAGATGGTCTTTGTAGATGAATAACTAACTCATTGTCATGGCAGTGTTTTCAGTTGTCAGGAGGATGAATTTAAGCAAGACAGTAAAGATCAGCATTTTTAAAAGTAGTTCTGAATTTTCTGCATACTGGTTTCCAAGTATGTGAAATACTAATTTGTATAAAATTTAGGAACAGGTTGTGACTGTGAAAAATCTTATACTCAGGTGTAAGACTTAAGTTGGAGTTGGTACTTGTCCAGATAGGTGTCAGTTAGCTGAACCTTTATGTATTTTTTCCCTAAAGCCAAAGAGACAAGAAGTAGATAATGTCAGATCTTTTCCCAAAACCATAGCTCAATTGAGAGAGGTTTGTCAGGTTTGTGAAAAAATTTACGAGTTTTTTTCTTGAAATGGTCCTAGCTTGTAAATGCATCAAATGACTGGACTCTTTACAGAATGTGACAGTGAATTAATCCAGTTTTATACTAGAGACAGTAATTTTTCGGTTCAAAATGCACCCATTATTTTAAGTAAAAATTGTATATAAATGCCAGAAGAATTGAAATGTGAAACATTATTGAATGTTATATTACATTGAATAAGTTATATTACACTTCTTGAATAAATTATATTATACTTCAAATGCAAAACTTTTTTCCTTGTGTTGATGGAAGTGATTCTGAGGAAGAGGAGAAAGGAAGAAATTTGATGAATGTTTTGTTTCAAATGAGGATCCTCTCTTTATAAGCTAGGCAGTGTTAACATAGGTGTGTTGTGAATAGCAGCATGTAGAAAAGTGGAACATAGATTATGTTACCAATTACAGAACGATTGCTGAAAAAGCTTGGCATGTTTTAAAAATTCAATTTGTTTATAGGCATAGTTAAAAATATATTGCAGGTGATTAGTTTTTTATATTATTTTAAAAAAACTATAATTTCACTTGGTGTTTTAATAATAATTTTGGAGATCATTTGTAATGACTCTAGATAGCAGTTTAAAATTTGCTATTTAAGATACAAGAGGATTTTTTAGTGTGTGAACCAAAATAACACCTTAATTATCTTTTTATATAAAAACATACCTTTTTTAAGAATGGGAAACAGCCAGAAGCTCAGAAGCTGCTAAAGAAAATATTCAAACTACGCAGAGTACTGCAGTTGATAAGAGCACAGTTATTACAACGCAGACAGAGGCTTACACGCAACCAGTCACTATGCTGCAGGTTTGTATTAACGTTTGGGTTTACAAAACCTCCACAGATCTGAGAGGGAAGTTTTTATTCAATACAGATAAGCTGCTGAGTTAGATATGTATTTATCTCTGAAATACTTTAGGGAAGATTCAGTTGCATGGTTTAGCAGAGTCCTTAATCTCATGCTTTAGCACAAAGTATTCCAAACTTCAGTAGGCTCTCTAATAAGGACTTAAATGCTGATGATGGAATGAATACTAAAAGTGCTGGCACCTTAGTTTTTTAAAGAGAAACTATAGTGAGCAAACCACCAGAGCATCTTTCTGTATAGTAAGCAACTCAGTGTTATTTTCACTTCTGCATATTACCTATTTGCATTTCCCCATATGTATCAGGTTTGAATAAAAGTTTGGATTACTTTGTCAGTAATTTTAGGCAGAATTTCATAGGGAGAACCTTATCTTTAAAAGAGTTGTTATTCAAAGGAGTATGCTGTTGAAATATGGTATATGGAGTAATTCATGAGAGTCTGACTTTCTGCTACATTTTCTTCTTTCTGATAAAACAGAATTTTTATTAACTTCTAATCAGTAATAAAGTATGGTGAAAGGCTGGAGGAACGTAGTGTATTTTTCCTCAAGTATACCACACTGTACATGTTTATCAAATATGTATTCAGATGCTTTTTGTCAAAATCTTCAAATCCTTTTTATTATGACCAAATGAAATTGCAAAATGAAAAGCAGCTGCTGAATATATATATTTTTTTAAATTTGTATTCTAATTCATGCTTGAGCTGTCATTAAAATTAGTATGAAAGGTAATATTTTTGCATGTCCTTTGTGGAAGTTTGAGCTTTCTTCTCAAAAAAGTTGGTCTTTTTATTTTATATGGTCCCCTAGCATACACTGTGATCAGTATATACTTAAATATATATATATTTAATCTTTTAATTTGCTGCTTATTACTCTTAACATTCTGCATTGAATCAAAAGGCATAACTCAAAATAGAGGTTTGAGAAATACGAGATCATTTTCAGGGTTTCATCAGGTTTATTGACCTGAAACTAAGCTCTCAAGTTTCCAGTACTGTTCTAAAATACGAGAATTTTTCTAATGGAAATGGAATCATTGTCCTTAAGTGCTCTTAAATTGCCTTTTTATCTATATTTTTCTTCCTTTTCTTTCTCTCTTCCTATTTGTATTCCTGTGTCTCCCATAGGTTGTCTCCCATTTTTTTGTTGTTGAATAATTACAGTATCTAACCATGTATTTTCAATTCTGTTTAGAATTTAGGAATTCTTCTTCCAGGATTCTTGTTTATCTGTAGAGTAGATATTATTCCAGAATGCCATCTCATACTTCTATGTCTGTAGAATACATCCAAAGCCTTTGGTACATTCACTGCTTACCAGAATTACAGTTGAGTCAGTTTATCCCTCTTTCAGTGTCATTGAATACTGTAAGTATTGAAGTTACCTGTTTGTTTATTTGTTTTTTTTCTCATCAAAAAAGATTCCAGTAGCTCCAGCTGTGCCTGCTGTTAGCTTAGTTCCACCTGCGTTTCCTGTCACAATGTCTGTCCCTCCTCCTGGTTATAGCGCAATTCCTCCTCCGCCCTTCTTGCGAGCAAGTTTCAACCCTTCACAGCCACCTCCAGGTAGGTTAGTAAAAATAAAGTTGAAATTTTGTGTGGTCTATGTAATATCATGCTTCGTATACTTTTCTATCAGCTGTTGTTTGCTATTGGAGTGAGTTGACCTTTGAATCTCTAATTAAACCTAGTATAGAATTTCTTATGCCTAACTTGATATTATTTCCTATCAGTGCATTCAGTGGAGAGCATTAAAGCTGAATTCTTTTTGATCTTTGGTAAAAATTAAACAAAAAGAAAAAATTCTCAACATTACTCTTTTGTTATTGGAAAATGTGGAACTGAAAGAAGAATGTTGAGGCAACATTTCAGGATGAGTGCTGTTAGTGAGATTTTAAAAGTATAATTTTACTTTCTTTCCATAGTAAAAATGTAATTTTTTCCATATAGGTTTTATGCCTCCCCCAGTCCCACCTGTTGTCCCACCACCTGTTGTCCCACCACCGGTTGTCCCACCGGTGGTTCCAACACGTAAGTTTAGTTGTTCTAATGATTGTTATATGTCATGAAAAGCTTAATTGTTTGATGTACTACTTGTTAATTAATCAAATGTTAATTCTATCTAACGGAAAATAGTAAAGTACAGGTTATTAGTTATCTGTATTAAGTAGATACTGAGAAAAAGATTTACAGAGCCTTTCAAGTTGACTGAAAAATAATACTTACCATAAAGCAGTTGAAAAAAATTATGACAACTGTATTATTTTTTATTCATATTCATGATTTAATATTTGAACCTGGTTGTATACATACTCTGGTGTTTTTGTTACTTGAGCTATTTGGTGTTGCTGAGTAACTTATAATAATTTATTTTATTTCAGTCTTTTGACTGTATCCCTTCAATATTTTAAAATGTCTGCTAAAAAATACTTATTGCTTAGGTTGCCTGCAGTTCATGGTTGCTACAAAATAATTGCTAATGTACTGATTGAGAATAAAAAGTATTATCAGAAACATCATAAATCTTGTAATTAAAACAGTTTCTTAAACAGTAACTTATTAATTAAATATTAATTAAAATAGTAATTTTTTTGATTATGTGATCTGACAGCTTGACCTTTGCCAAACTGAACTAAAAGGCTGAAAGTATGCTTATAGTGATACACTTCTGTTATTTCTCTGCAGCATTAGTGCAGCCTCCATTACCAATTACACAAGAGGCAATGAAAGATGTTCCTTTTACTAGCCTTGTTCTACCAGTTGGCACAGTTGGTAGCAATATAGCCACTCCAACATTATCTACGGGAAGTATTTTTAATCCTCTTCCAAGCAACAAACCAGAATCAGATGAAAAAGGCTCACATCTTACAGAACTTCAAATTTCTTCCAGTGAAAACAATAGATCTGGTAAGAAATGTTTTTATTGTCCGATATTTTCACATACAAGAGACATTATACCTTTGAATTTTTATGCAGATCCTATTCCACTGCACTAATAACCACAGAATAGGAAGTTTTAGGCCAGTTTTCATTTTCAATTAAAGATGAAGGAGTGATGGGAATCACCTTTATCAGCATCTGATGGTTGATTTCTGGCATCTCATGCTCAGGAGGCAAGTCTTTGTAGACTTGTACAGCTGAACCACTGGGAGCCTTTTAAGAATACTTTTAAGAAGTGCATTCTTTCTGCATGTGGCAGTAGAAGGGAGTAGGAGAGGGGTAGAATAGTGTAATATTTATAGAATTATTTCAAAGATTTTGACACTTTCACAAATTGAGTGATGGTTGTGAGATCTGTCATTTTTAAGCTGCTCTACATTCTTTACTGTGTAGACATAGTGGCTTACTGTCCATTTATCATGTATGTAATTAAAATGGTGTATGTTCATTATACAGAAACAGTGACAGATCTTGTCTGTTTCGTCACTAACTGGGTTAATTGAATAATGGATTAAGCTGCAACTTTGCTTTGGATGCTCTGTGTTACATTGGTAATTTCTGTTAACTGTTCTTCTTGTTGCTGCATTTTAGTGCAAAATGATGTCTCAAGTAGTTCTGGACTGGTTGGAGGAGTGCAGCCACCCACCGTTTCAAGCAGTTCTGGGCTTACTGGAGAAGGGCAGCCACCCAGTGTCTCAAGTAGCTCTGGACTTGCAGGGGGAGTACAGCCACCAAATGTCTCAAGCAGCTCTGGGCTTGTGGGAGGAGTGCAACCACCAGCTGTTTCAAGCAGTCCTGGTCTTGCAGGAGGAGTGCAGCTACCCAACGTCTCCAGTAGCTCTTCTCTTACAGGTGGAGTTCAGCCAACCAGCGTCTCAAATAGCTCTGGACTTATGGCTGGAGTGCCACCACCAAATGTCTCAAGTAGTTCAGGGCTTCTATCTGGAGTGCATCCACCCAGTGTCTCAAGCAGCCCTGGGCTTTTGACGGGAATGCAGCCACCTGTTGTCTCAAGCAGTTCAGGACTTCTGGTAGGAGTACAGCCACCCAGTGTTTCCAGCAGCTCTGGGCTTCTCATAATGCCACCACCCAATGTTTCAAGTAGTTCTGGACTTATGGGAGTGCCACCACCAAATATTTCAAATAGTTCTGGACTTATGGCAATGCAGCATCCAGCTGGTGTTCAAAATATGGCTCATTTAAATATTAGCAATCAAAGGATGCCAGGAATGCCTATTTTGGATATCCGTCCAGGCCTAATGCCCCATTCACCTGGACCAAGGTTTCCATTAATGCAGCCTGGAATACCACCACAGCGCAGTATTCCTCCTCCAGCAATCCTTGATCCGTCTCTTCACCCACCACCTCGAGGCCCTTTTCCCCCAGGAGATATTTTTAATCAAACAGAAAGACCTTTTGGAACACCAGGAAGACAAAATATTGATGGCATTTCTAATTCAGAGAAAAGACTCCCGCTTGGAGGCGATAACATTCAACAGGAAGGAGACAGAGATTATCGCTTTCCTCCAGTAGAAAACAGAGATAATCTTAATAGACCATCTCCAGTGGATGTCAGAGATTCTGTTGGACGACCACCTGTTGATCCAAGAGAAGGTTTAGGAAGACCTCCAGTGGATGGAAGAGAACATTTTGCCAGACCACATGTAGACATGAGAGAGAATTTTGGAAGACCAGGTATAGATAATCTTGGTCGAAGGGAGCATTTTGGTTTCAATTCAGAGAAGCACTGGGGACAGAGAGGAGATTACGATGAAAGAGAGCACCATACCTTCCCTATATATGGTGGCCCTAAAGGCTTCCATGAAGACAGAGAGAGGTTTCGGCATATAAACTATAGGTTTGACAATAGAGGTGGTCCCAATTGGAACAGAGGATATGAACAGGATGCTCACAGAGATTTTGATGACCGCAGAAGACCCTGGGAAAGACAGAGGGATAGAGATGACAGAGATTTTAATTTTTGCAGAGAAATTAACGGAAACAGGTTTGGAAGAGACAGAATGTCAAACAACTGGATCCCCCCTCCACATCCGAGGGTTTTTGAATATTTTGATGGGGCCAGTTCACAACGCAAAGCTGATAATATGCCCCAGGTAAATGGTGAAAATACAGAGACAGAAAGTCAGCCACCAACTGCGCAGGTGCAGGACGATCCAGAACTTTATGAAAAACTGACATCTTCCAGCGAGGTAAACAAAGAGAAGAGTGACACAGAAGCTGATATAGAAAGTGAACCAGTGGTAGAAAGCACAGAAACTGAGGGGACATAATCATCACTCAGTAGGTAAAAGATACCTTTTGTAAAGTTGTCATCTCTCTGTAATAGATAAATGGCTGACTGGACCGTAGCAGTTCGTTTTTGTCTGCCAGAATTAAGTTAATCTGATGTTCATGTTCATCTTTCACTTAAATAACTGTACAACTGACTTGTATAGAATACTGTTCTTAATTTGAACATGGTAGGTAAACATTTTTTTATTTCTCTGGTAAAGCATAAACTTGCCCCCACTCGCTTTTAATTTCACAAAGATAAAACAACAGCTTGTCAAACAAAGACTTCCTATGGAAGAAAATGGAATTTTTTAGATACTTCCCTTAGGTTGGCTATCGAAATTGTTATACTTGAAAACAGGTGCTGGTGTATCTTGTCCGTGTTTTTAGGCTGCTGCAGAATTTTAAAGTATAGACAAAGCTGTGATATTTTATGTTCCTACAATTTGGCAGAAAAAGAAGTGGCCCATGTCATTTAAGGAGCATAACACAGAGATTAAAAGTGATTTTGTAAAATCTACACTATAGTCTCTGTTTTCTCTAAAGTAAGTGTTTGTGATTTGTTCCTCGTACTGCAGTGGGTTTAAAAAAAATGAAAAAGTACATTTTAATGTTGGGTGCATTTTGTTTTTAGATGCCAATAAAGCATATTTGTTTGATAACAGTGTTCTAGGTATTGTATTTTTTTTAAAAAAACTGCAAGCTATAAAAACTTGGAATCAGCTATGATATGTGCCTAGACAGTTGTTGCAAAAGGTTTATATTACTTTGTAAGACCAATGCAACAGTTACATGTGCAAGAAGGAAGCCTATGCTTTTTACATTGAAAATCATGCAGTCGTATTAGTTGATGTATATAACATATGTATGTAAATATTTGTGTAAACTGTATGTAGATATCACTATTTCTGTGTGTGCCTGTGCATGTGCACCCACTCACAGAATAATGTAGACAGTTTAATAAAGTTGAAGTGAAATTAGATTATAAAAATTTACCTTTCACCTTCTTTAGGTAGTAAGATAAAAACATTTATTTGACTACAATGTGTCGTGTTTATCTTCTCATGTTCATAGTTAAATGTGTTCTTACTACTTCTAGAAGGTGGAACATAACATACTGTAAAAATATACAGTAGGATTTTTGGTTACTTTTTGAAAATGCAGTTATGCATGAAGCCAAAATTTAAGCAAGTATTTGCATTGTCTTATTCTGTAATATATTTGGTATTCTGCGTAGGTAGTGGTAGCTTTAAAGTATTTTGTGGTTATTTGTTTTCAGTGACTCTCCAAAGACCAGAATTGTTGCACGAAAAGTGAAAAGCTGTTGTTGGTTTAAAAAAGCCTACATGTTTTTAACAGAAATAAGGGGAGCTTTGTTTTGGTGGCTTCATATTGAAATAGAACCTCTTGCTAAATCGTTGAGATGAATTGGCTGCTTAGGTAAATTAGTAACGCTATTCTCTCATGTTTCATTTATTTTGCTGCTTGTGTATCCTTTAAATTGGTATTGAAAGATTTGGCTATGTGGCAATGTAAGATTTTCAATTTGTCTAGTTGAGTGCATTCCACCAACTTTTTTCAACATAACTTCTGTTAAAATTCCATGTGTGAAAGTATCCTTTCACTGAGTTTTGGAGATCTGTTTTTTTTTTTTTTTTTTTTCTCCTCTTGCTTAATAGGCAAAGAATAGATTCTGTTAAATCGGTGCCCTACTGGTGGTAGGAACATTTTTAGCTCAGATTAGATTTTTAAACTCATTAAAGCCGGAACAAGCAAGTTTAAATTCCTCTTCCACTTCCCCCAAAGGGATGAAAATATGAGGATATCATGTGAATGTAATGCATAAGCATGCCTTAAACATAGAGTCAAGTATTTGTTGCCCTTCCTCTTGGCGGGGAAGGGGCAGAGCGGTATTTTTTCCTTTTGTGTCATGTTTCAGTTTTAAAATTATTAGGACTTTTATTCTGGATAGCAAAGAAACTGTCAGCTTAATGAAGATAGACTTTCAAAAGAGTGGACACAAATGCTTCTTTGTCTGCTGTACAAGTAGTCATTAGGATGTCATGAGATGTTTGTTAAAAATTATTGCTTTGTAATAGACCTTGCTGACATGCTTATTACCAGAACGTGTCTCAGGAATTGAGATGAACAATATTTAAGGCAAAAGTACCTTCATCTGCAGACTCTGTGGATCAGAGAACTTGACTGATGATGCTGCACCTAGCAATAGTACTCTGGTCAGGCATATGTAGTTGTGAAAGTTCAAACACACAAAATAGCTGTAAAATTTTTTTATGAAATTAAATGATTATATTATTTCATTTAATATTGCAGATTGAAAAGATTTCAGAAACAGACCATGTAAATACTCAAAATTAAACACGAATATTGACAGTAGCTTTTCTTTTCAAAAATTTTAAGTATTTTTTTAAACTAAAAGTTAATCTGTTTTGCATTTTTCTAAACTGGGACTTGTGTTATGCCATATTTCTCGGAGTATGATGGTGCAGGTAAATTATCAAGTGAGAGAGGTTAAAATAATGCAGTTGATAGTGCTATAAAACAATGTATTATTTAATGATTTTTCATCTTTGGTAGTATCTTTCAAACATTAATAAATTGGCTACTGTACTTAGTATGTGTGTTATACCATCAATTTCCAATAGCTATTTTATTTTTTTCATAAACTGAAAGTTTATTTTACAGTCTTTAGTTTCATTGTGTTTAGAGCTAGGACTGTTCCATTTCTCACTTTATTAATATAGGATGCAGACAAGTATTACCAAAGAGAGGTATTCAGAAGGGACAAAATATTAATGATAGGGTATGTTTTCTTCATCTTGTAAGTGAAAATTTTAAGTCTTTCAGAATTTAAGTGAAAACTGTCCTCTCTCACTGTAGATGAAGTCATCACAAGCCAACACTTGCACTGAAAAGAACTGTACAAGTATCCAGCCAGATTAATTGCTTTATGCATTTCACAGTACAGGAATTTAGTTTTTGCTGATATAAAGGAAAGGGTGAGAATGGGGCAGAAAGAAGACAGGGCACAGACATTTGGGCAGCCATTCTGGCCGGTTTAAAGCTTCCTCTAGTGATGAGATGAAAGCTAACTGTCGATTCCAGCAACTAAAAAAACTAATCCGTAATGTTTTGTCCATGTTTTTATTTACATAAGCAATATGTATATTGAAAAATACTGCGGGTAACTTTACAGACAATCAAACAATGTATTAGGCATACACGTTTATTGAAAAACTGTACCCATTAGCGAGTTGTTTTAAGCAGCCTGTCATTTTTGATTTCTCGCAGTACTGTTCTTGAGCAGAATACTGTGTCCGTATACGTTACAAAGATGAAATGTAGCTGTTGTTTGCTATAATGACTTGACTTCTTTGCTGGAGCAATTTCTTCTGCAAAGTATTAGGATGCTTTCTTTTTTTTATGTAGTGTCTCACATTATTACTACAAACTCAAGGGAATAGGTTCTGTTAAATTATTTTAGTAGAACAGTATAGCACTCTTTAAGGCATTTCAGTGATTTAAAAGACCTTATTTATGAAGTCAAGGTGTGATGAGAATACTGTAATCAACCCTGTAGCATGGCATGGGTAGGCATTACTTAAATGTTGTTGGAAAATTATCAAATAAATTGTTTATAGAAAGTATTTGTAAAATAACCAATTTACTGTAGCGAGTTCCTCCAAAATACTATATCAGCAGTTTTGAATGCATGCAAGGATACACTATGGCTCTGAACACTTGAAGTACTCATTTTCTTGATTCATACTCCACTAACTCTCAAATCTTTGGGTCATTTAATCTGAAATTGGAAAAAAATGGAGCCCAAATTTCTTTCTTCATATTTCCAATAACACGTTTAAAACAATATAATAATAGTGGCTTCTCTGTTTTAATAATGAGAGCTGAATGGATATAACCTATTCAGAATATCAGGAGTCACCAAGAATAACTAGGACAATTTTTCATTACTGGTAATTAAGATAATGAAAAGATCTCTCCTCCCCTGCTGACAGTTACTGCTAATTCTTTGAATTTTATGGTAGTTACGTATTCCCTTAAAGTACTGGCTTACACAAGTAAGAATGTTCTGAGAAGTCATTTGCTTCTTGTGTGGAGGATTATGTTTGGACCTGTTTTAGTCAAATTATTGCTGATGAGAGATTGATTTAAAGGGATGAAGGCAGAGTATCTTTCTGTGCTTTTCTACAGAAGGTGCATTTTTAAGCTTTTACTTTGTTTTATAAATTTGGAGATACTTACCTGAGCAAGAATGACAAAAGCATCTTTCTGTCATATCATTTTACCATATTCCATCAGCAGACACCTTGCAGTGGCAAAGATTGTATCTTACTGGACGAACTTCTCAATTGTAACTAGTCTTGTATCTTAACATTTCTTCTCTGAAAGGTCATCTTTGTGGTGGTTTTCACTCTGCTTAGCCTGTACAAGTTCTAGAGTTCTTTAGATACTCAGTAAACATTTTGAAGCTTGTTTTAACATACATACATGACATTTCATACTCAAGAAAGGTCAAGTAGAGCTACCAAAATGAGAGCGCGTAACAGCTCCTTAGAAGTAGTAGCTTATAGCAAAGTATATATGATCTGAACAGTGTTTCTTGTCAGAGGTAGGATGATACGAGTCTTCTAACAGTTCTAAAGTTGGTAAGCTGTAAAATTGCATTAGCCTTAATTTTTATGTTCTTTCCTATCTTACACAAACTTCATGGAAAAGGGTAGTCTCCTTGAACATCTCAGTCTTGGAATATTTTATCTTATAACTGGCTCTGATAACGAAGATTAAAAAAGGAAAGGACTAATGATGTGTGTACTCTTAAAAATTAAGTGCAGTTGAAGATGAGTGTATTTCCTCTTCTTAAGAAGTTTTTAAAAAGTAGTTTAAAATGCATGTTTCAACACTTATGTAGCAGCAGTGATAGTGGTACTGGTTTACTAATCTTATTCTGTACTTTGTTACTTTTTTTAACGGTTAACTCACTAATGCTTGCCTAATGTTCTCTTTTCCTCCTATTAGATAAAACTATATTAATGCCCTTAGTCAAGGAGCTATTTTGTGCTTTACAGAAAAAATCTGGTCAGAGAGTATTTCAACCTTTAAATAATTTAGTTTAACAATTTTGCTTCCTGATTGGTTAATGCTTTAATGTTGAAATGTTCCTCTTGAATGCTTTTTTGTATGCATCTGTGCTGTAATGGATATAAGGGGTCACACTAGCGTATCTCAAGGTTTTTGTTGAAATGAAGAAAACTTATGAGACTCCTTAAGGTAGATGACTTGATGTATTTCTAAAACTAGGGCAAACTTCACGTACTACAATATGTAGATCAACATAGCTGTATTATAACTGTGTGCAAGCCAGTGCAAAAAATCTTCACTAGGTAAAGAATATCAAATGGATGTAGAATTGTTAACTAAGACCTAGACAGATCAGATTCATGTAGGCCATTTGGATCTGAATGCAGCTTTCACACTAAAGGAGGAACTATAATATAGTTGCATCCATCAAACTGAGAAATGTAGCCTAGCTTTTATTTATTTTTTTGGCAACACTAGAAAAGAATCAAAGTGTAAATAAGGAATCTCTCAAATAATTTAAAACTACTTACGTTTTCTTTTAAAATTTGTTCACTTTCTTCCAACTAGAGCAAGCTATACCGTTGTCACTGCAGTTAACAAGAGAAAAGAAAAATTAAATTTATACTCTTTCTGACGTCTTCCAGCAATGCAGTGAATTACTGTTTTCAGAGTGCCTTGACTTCTTTCCTCTAAAAAGGAATATATATTACAAGCATGAGGCAAAAATGTGATTAAAATCAGCAAATCCTTGTCTATAGAATTTGAAGTGTAATTTGGGGTGTAATGATTTTTTTTTAAAGATTTTTTTGTCATTTCAGTAGTAACTGTGTAAATATTAAATGGAGACCTAACTTTACAAGCATTCATAAAAATTGTACTCCAATATAGGATATTCCACTGTACTAGAATATTAAATTTTTACTTATTGTCCTATAAATGCAGTATGTTATTCTGTCAAATAGCACCCTCACAGAATTCCTCCTACCACAAAGAAACATATTTGAATTAAACAGTTGAATTACATAATTGGATTATTTAATTCTAAGGCAAAAGTCTTTCTCTTGAAATTCATGGTTTACTTGTGCAATGTTATGACCAACATAAGGAGTTCAGTATCGAGAACCCTGTTGATCAAACTATCTGTAATTAAGAGGTCTAATTACGTAACATATATTGAAAACAATTTTGAATGTTTGCTCATTCATTTTGAATTTTATTATTTATTAGAAGCAAAATTAATGGCATATTCTCAAATTTCTTGTTGATGAAAAATTTTACCTTATTAAAAAGATTGTATGAAATTGATGGGATGTAGTTCTGGACATTCTTAAAATGACTGAGGAATCCATAATTTTTGTTAGAATAGACAACTTTGAAGTAATTAGGTTAAGGATTTTATTTATACAAAATATTGAAATGTAGTCTTAAGTTTTGTCTGCATCCTGACTGTAATTTTTAATTTGTATGTATACTTCATAGGTGCTTTACATCTGCAATCCTTATAGCATGATCAAAACTACTATCAAAAATAGAAAAAAAAGGCATTAAATGGCAAATTTTAGCACACTTTGAGAATATTGTACAGATTGGACCTTTATACACACAGTGGATAATGTTGTTTTAGAAACAACAGCTTGCTAACCTAATTTGAAATCAAATAAAAATTCAATTACAAACATTGATAAATCCTTTTTTTTAGATTTGATAAAAGCTAATGCACACATTCTGATTAATAATCATCCAAAGATATTAAGTAGTCCTGAACATTTTTCTTAAAAAAAAAAAAAAAAAAAAAAAAAAAAAGTGGAAAAGAAACCACTAAATGAATACCAGGAAGGTTCAGCTAGATGTGTAAATATTTGTAAAGCTACAAGTTTCTTGGAAAAAATAGCTTGATAAAAATGTTAATATATGTACTTGGTTATTTTTTAAGTAGTAGATACTGCAGAACACAGAAGATGTCAAGTAGAAGGATGATAGAGAATATTTTGTTTATGAAGAATGTGTTGAACTGAGATAACAGTGTAAAATCCAATATTTGATTTTCCCCGTTTGAGTTCTCCCCAATCTAAATATTGGTTTTATTTTAATCTGAATAGTGATTAGAGGATAGTCTGATCTGTTACATTTTTACTCACCTTTCATGTTCATGTACATCACTGTATAGAGGCACAGACAGCTACTGAGATGTTGGGAATGATGTTGTTTGGAACAAAACTATATGAGAAATCTCTTAGGAGACAGAAAAGGAGGTTACTGAATTATGTAAACTACAATCCAAAGCTTTACTGTTGAGTAATGTCTGCTTAGTGCAGGGATAATTATTGGTTAATTTTTAGTATCTCAGTAGTTAAAAGGAAGAATGTATTTCACCGCTTAGTAGTGTCCCAGGGTTCAACATACCCCATATATTGTATGGCTAAAATATAGTTTGCTTTCTGCTGCCTGTAGAAAATACAATCCTTTTGAGGAAATACATCACATTTGTTTTCATGTTATTTCTAGAGATTCAAAATAATGCTTCGTCAGCCTTAATGTAAAAACTGTGTGTGAAATCCTGCTTCAGTTGATGTTGCCATTGGCTTTACTGGATCCAGAATTTCAAACCCTTTCTTTTGTGTATCCCAGTTCCTTCTCCCACAGCTTTTAGAAAAGCAGATAGTAGATCATTTGGTTCTAGCTTCATTGTCTGATTTCTACTGCTTTTAAGCCTGAAGCCTTCTAGGGCATTTTTTGTTCATTTTTTTGTCTTATTTTTTCCTTTCAGTTTCTATTTTCCCTGTGTAAGTATTTGAGCAGACTGTCCTGTATAAAGCTTATTTTAAGAATGTTAAAAGAGTATGAGGGAGTAGCTTGTACTATGTGTCTGAAGTGAAGTAGGGCAGCCCTATACTCATCTACCATATGGTAAGAAATTCATAAAATAAGAAAGAAAGCAATTTAAAGCTAGTTAAACACACTGGTTTTCACTTTTGTCTCTCCAAAAATCTTTCTGAGTAAATTACATCAATACAGCATGTAGCTTTGTAGAGCAACCCTGTAATTCATGTTCACTGCTCTCTGTTCAGAATCCATGATGTATTCTTGTTTTCTCCATCTGCCTATTGTTTTTTTTGGAAGGTTGTATTTGTTCAAGTAGCTTAATCTTCAAATGATTTAAAGAAAAAGTAATATTTAGGTTAATAAAGTTTTCTTCATTTTAGAATGCACTGCTTAACTCTCCTCAATAATTTTCATTTTCCAGTGAAAAGCTCTTACATTTCTATATGAACTAGGTAGAGATAAGAATGGATGACATGTTAAAAAAAAAATAAAAAAAGCAAAAGACAGATAAAACTTTTATCCAAAATACATATTTATAGGGTCATGATAGTTTGAGTCCACCATGTTCAAGAATATAACTAAAATGGTACTTTTCCTACCACCTCTAGCAGCTTAGGCTGTCAGTGCTTTTTGCAGTTTATATGCGACTTAGGAAGCTAAGCACAAATTAGAGTGACCTCAGGAGTTATCCTGTGTAACACTGTTGCAGTGTGATGGCACAGAAGTCTTGCATTTTCCTTTTCCAGATAATGTAAACTTTCTTTTTCACAGTGACAAAATTTAAGCTAAAAATGCCTGAAAATGATTTCATTTTTCCCAACTTAGAAAACTAACTCATTCTAAATCTGTCTCATCTTCTGAGGCAAAAGCAAGCAAGTATAAATCCACAGAGAACAAATATGCCAAAACAGTTTTTTAAAACATTTCTAGCATTTTTATGCGTAAGATAATAAGACTACTGAAGAACTACTGAAGAACTCAAAAAATTTTAACTCATATTGTGTTATACCAGCCTGATTGGCCTTTTTAGAAAGGCATCTATTTGAAAATTATATTTTCTTAGAGGAGCTCCTCAGGAAATTGGAAATTTCGTTGTTTTTCTTTTGGTCTCATTCTTTTTTTTTTTTTTTTTTTTTTTTTTTTGAAATGGTATCTACTAAACATTTTATAAAATAGC
This sequence comes from Rhea pennata, assembly GCF_028389875.1. Lineage (NCBI taxonomy): Eukaryota > Metazoa > Chordata > Aves > Rheiformes > Rheidae > Rhea > Rhea pennata. The sequence continues at coordinate 59,912,226 of NC_084665.1, forward strand.
TTTAAATTGATACATGCTGTCTTCCCGTAATTATCCAGCAAAGACTTGAAATGCATACTGCAAGATACACAATACATTAACATTTATTATTGTTAAACTGTTGAAGTATGTTTATCGACAGTCTTTTCGTGGAAGCTCCTGGAAAGCTTAGTCACACTGTTTATGATCTCTGTATCATATGAAAGGATATACAAAGCAAGTACATGTCAAAACATAGTATGGACTCTTTCTCCCGCTATACATCCTCAGTTGTGGGTTCCTGTAGCTGAAGCGTCTTTTGGGGTTTTGTCCTAAAGTCTGGCTGTGTTAAAGTTAGGCTTGGGTGTAGTAACTTACAGATTCAAGTACACATCATCTCTGAAAATTGGGTGAATATTTAAACATCTAAATTAAGTTAGGATTTTACATTTAACTTACTATGAAATATTTGGCTGGTTACACTAGACTTTTATATCATTTGATAGTTAAAATCTTATTTCTTAAGTAAAATTAAGCAAAATTGTCAGTATAAGTCTAGGCTTAAAAGCTAAAACAATTGCGTTAAGAGATCTCACAACTATGGTATAAAAGAACAGTGTTAAAACACAGCCATTACCAAGAATTCTACAGTTTCATTAAGAAAAGGGTAGGAATATCTTCAAAACATGATCACAATATAACAAATACACTGTCTGAATTTGAACAAAACATGGAACAATAGATAAAAAGATATAAAGAAGCCCCATTTATCTTACTGGAGCATTGACTCACTCACAGTTGACAGTTTAAATGCCGTTACTACGTATGGTTTGCTATTCAGTGTTTGATTGCATCCCCTAATGCAAAGACCTGCTGATCCCTGTACTTCCATGTCAGCAGCTATAGCTTCTCTCTTAACTCCTCTCTCCCATTCTTCTGCAATTTCTAGAATAGTGTTAGACAATGTGACATTTTCAATGGCAGGGAAGAGAGATGTGGCTAGGGGTCAACAGGTAATTCCTTAGAAAAAGGATTGCTTTACTGTTATTTTTATATTTAGATATAAATTTCTGCAGTGCAGAATTTGTAGACTTGCCAGGTAATTCAGGATTAAAATAGAGTTAAAACGATGTGTCACAGACTTTACAATAGTTTTTCTATTTACTGAAAGTGAATTTCAACCATTACTGTAAGTGAAAAAATAGAGAAATCTAAGTGAAAATGAGTGAATTGCACTGAATATCTAAAACATAATTCATTTACATTTAAGATATGTTTTTCTCAGGACTGTTACGAAGTTTTTTTGTAGAAATTCTGTGCTTCATAAAAGAATTTTTTCTCCCCTCTTTGAAAAGTGTATGTTAACTGCAGGTTTCTTCTCTCCTTCCAGGGTAACAACTGTTTAGCTGAAGGGATCTTACTTTCTTAAACTTCAAACCAATTTAAACCAATTCTAATCACAGCACTTTTTTTTTATTATTTATTTTTTTTAGTGCTTACTAGTGTGTTAGTAGTAGTTGATTTTTTTTTCCCCAGTTTAAGGAATGAAAATGAGGATAACGTGGGAAAAGTGATGTACTCATGAAAGGTTCAGTCTTGTCTGTGATGGCTTTTGTTACTTGAGAGTTTACTGTTCTCAGCCTTATGCTGTAGAAAACAGTGTTTGGTTGGGCTATGACACAACCTTAATTACTTTGGCACTTCAAAAAAACTTTTAGATTAGAAAAGCCATGTGCCAGAACTTTTCATCTCAAGGCTATGAAGTAACGCCGGGAGTACAGGCAGATCCAGGCAGTGCTGTGCATTATGGATGCATCTGCAAATTACTAGTGGGTGTACTGGTCTTGAGTAGTATAGATACAGGGCTCCAGCTGACCTAGGGCAAGGTTTTCTTTTCTGTTTGATCCACAATAAGATTATTACTATGGTGAGTAGCAGAATAATCTTTTCTACTGAACTTTGTCAAGTGGTTAATGTATCACTTAATATTTATAAATAGACTTTTTTGAAGTTAACTAAAAATATGTTCTTCAAGTTAATCATTGCTACTAGAAAGAGGAGGGATATGCTTAAACTGCTTTAGGTGCTTGTTTGGATTGTTTTTAAAACAGATCAAGATAAAATAGGCCTGTGAATTCCTATTTCTAGGTATCACTTTCTGGGGAAAGGCCATGAGTTAAATTTCAAAACTCTTCAGGGCTTCAGCCTTTTAAAGCACTAGTGATAAGTGGATACCTCAGATATACTGTCCTCTTGCATCTGACTTCCCATTCCTTGTGCAGTCTTGACTGTAGTTGGCTACAGCCCACACAAAAGAGCTGCAGTCCATCATCATCATCAATTTTCCTAATGTAGGAACATCAGTAGCATTTTCAGTCCTCCTGACACTGCTGTTCTCAATTAACTTCTAAAAAGTTTGAAATACTAAATTTGGCATATTTTCGTTGGTACAATGTTACCTACTGAAATAACAAAATACTTCCCCAATTTCTATTTCCACTATCTTTTAATTTCTTCACCAAAGTTCTTTGCAATGAGCATTTCAAAACTGATTATTATTGTGGGTTTCCAGCATCTCTAATCTGAAAGTAAAAATGTTTTAATGTGTTTTAAAGGAAATGGAACACTGAACAATTTCCTTATACCCTTGCTAGTCTTTAATGCTTCTGCCACCTACATAAAACAGTGTTGTCCAACCAGCCACTGCAGCCAACTTTTTTGTTTTCTCATGAGGGAAAGTGCGGTATGTTTCAAAAAGTTCAAATTTACAATTTCCGTAAGAGTAGCTGCTCAGGCTACATACAGTGAGAGAAGCGTGTGAAAAGAGTGAGTCTCCACTGCCAGGACACCTTACCCAGTTTCAGTCCCCTCTTTGCAGCAAGCCCTTGGATACAGGCAGACTAGAATGACAGCTGGATGAGTTGCTCCCATGGTTAACTATTACTGTTAGAGGGGCTCTAGGAGTTTTCAAGACTTAGATGTCCGGCAGCTGGTTATCCTTTTCATAAAGTGTCTGGTTCTCAATCATTCATTTCAAACACTTTTGAAATACTATGGTTTAAAGCTTTGCTTAGTAGTACTAATAAAGTATGCAGATACTTAGAATCATTAGGTCTTGTCTATGACATGAAGGAGACAACTACCCTCTCCCACACGCCTACCTTTTTTCTGTATTTTTTGACCACTATTTCTAAAGCTAATGCATACAATCTGGTTGTTCAGAGACTACAGAATAAGAAATTTGAATTAGGTTATTTTGTCCTTTTATCCTTTAAAGTTGCATTGGTTCTATATACAATGTGCTCCTTGAGAAGATACCTTAGTAAGAGTTTAAATTCTTCTCTCAAGAATTTATTTCATTCTGAATGTGTCAAAACATAATGAAGTGGGAGGAGTATGCAAAAATGAGCAAACAGCAGCAGACAACCATGGGATTTGGGAAGGCTACTCTGTGACGACTAAGGATTGAGTTGTGGGCGGAAGCAGTAGAGATATTTGAAGCACAACCACATTTCTTGTGGATAATTACATTATATTTTATTTGGCACTCTAAAATTGTGAACATTTTCACAATTAAATTCATAGACGGACGTTATGTGACAAAGTACACTGGGGTTTTTCTTACAAGAGATACTAGTTTTGTGATACTTCAAACTAAACAGTATAGAACCTTCTGTCAGAAAGATGCAAAATGTTAGGTATTCAAAAATATTTTCTAAGAACTTGCCTCTTTTGTTAGTGATAAAATGAGCTTGAGACTTGATATTCCTTTCTTTAGCATTTTAGCACTGATTAATTTTTTTTTTTTTTGAAGTGTGAGCAGTGAGCCACAGTGGCTGCCATGGGATTTTGATGAACTGAAATTGAAGGTTTTGTAAAGTATGTTAAGTGAAATTACTGTGTTTTATATGCATTTCAGTTTATGTGGAGGAGGTGCCTAACTAGCTCATATAAGGTTCCTGCTGAGGATTAACACAGCCATACATCAGCACTGTTTACTTTGTTGTAGTTCTTGGTAATTTGAAAATTTTGAAGGTTTGGGTTATTTCAGCTTTACTATTATTTACCATTACCATTATTCCAGCTGGTGAGAAAATATCAGACTTACTTTTAAAAAAATGTAATCACTGACTTCATTTTCTTTGCTAAGCTTTTTAAGGCTAGCTTAGTGATTGAAAAAGAGCAGAATACTGAAATCGAACAACATGCTAATTTTAAAAATACAATATTTTTGAAAAATGCAAGTAGACTAGCAACTATTAAGAAATAACAGTAAAACATAGCGCCAGTAGTTTTACTACATGTAGGGAATATCTTTGAGCAAGGTACACTAGCTAATATTCATTTTCTTTTTGTAATTTTGGAATAAAAGGTTTTTGCAAACATTTACTCTTTCATTTTTGACAGTAACTTTAGTGTCAGTTTTTACTGCTTGCAATTAAGATGATTTTTCTTCCCTGGATTTTGCTTCAAATAGATTGTTTCATGAAGCTTGGTTGCTTGCTGCTCTGAAGCCAGCAGAGGGTGCACAATACATGCTAGTCACGGCTATCTCTTCATAGCCCACCGAGTTATTGATACATTGAAGACAGACATCTGCCCAGTTGAGCCCTATTGAGATGAGGTACCATGTAACTAAAATGTGAATCTCAAAATAATTACATAATTGTGCTTCCATGTGCTGTTCTAAGTCCAGTTTGAGGATATGTGCTAATTGGTGGTAATTTCTTGCTCTCTTGTATGCCTGGCTCAGGAGAAGATGCAAGGTCTTAATCTTAAACACACACTAAAATTAGCCAGGATTGCACATTTATCATTTTGAGATTCTACTTTAAGAATTATGGGTGAATCTGAATTGTTTATCACCTTGATAGTTTATAAGTTCTGTGAAAGGGGATGGTTGGTTATTAGTTACATCCCTGCTTTTTTGGCTGACCATGACAAAAGACTGTTAACACTAACTTTTGTTTGCACTGAGGCTCTGCGGTAACTACTACGCTCCTTTCCCATTCGGACCTAAGAATTAGCATTGCCTATCTGCTCCCAATTTTTGTCTTATCTGAGACATTACAAAATAGTTCAGGGGGCCAGATAACTTGTAGAAGTTTGTTTCCATTTACAAATCTTGATGAGAAGCAAACAGTGATGCCTTGGACTACTTTTCCTCAGAATACTTTTGCTCTGCTTCATCCTGAAACACTACTTATTTTATAAATCAGAGAAACATGATCAGGAGAGCTGAATTAAGAAATGTAGTTGAGAGAATCTGTTTTACATCATCTTCTGTATTTTTTTCTTAAAATCTAAGAATGCTCTATTTAAATACTGCTAGTAAGTTTTGTTATGTTGAGTACTCTATTTACAGTATAATATGTCTGAAGGGGGACCATCTATGTACATTTCTGAAGACAACTGGGAAAAGAGCTTTTTCCTAAAGCTGTCTGCTCTTGTGTTGGGGACTAGGATATGAGGTGCTTTATAGATTTATTATAGCTTTTAGTAGCATGGATTCTGATCCCATCATCTTTTGCATATGAATTGTGCACCTGTATTTATAGGGAACTTCAATGGCGTCAGTTTTCTTTGCACACTAACGTTTATGGACTTGTATGTAGTTACACTAATATAGCTGCTGATCTTCTGAATGTGATTATAGGAGTGCTCTACCCAGTAAAACATTAATAAAACTTGTTTCCAGAATAGGAATGTTGTAAATGTAGTCATACTTTCTTGATGTTTATGGGTAGTGTGACTCTGGTGAGTAATGCGTTTCATCAGATGGCCTGCTTCATCATGTTTAAGCTGCTCATGTTGATAAGGAATGTGTTTTATTATCAACTGCATACAAAGTATTATCACAGAAATCCTAATAATACTCAAAAGGAGAAAAGGAGGTCTGCAGCCCTCCGTTACCGCCCATTTAAAAACCTAATTCTTTGATAGTGACTAGTTTCTTTTCAGCCTTCTTCTGCCTCCTAGCAGGGCTGCTAGTATCTCACCAATTCTGGAGCGTGGCATGTGTCAGAGCAGTATCATGTTAAATCTGTTTTGATGTCAGCATGTTCCACCAATAGCAACAATTAAGACACTGGAAAGTAGATATAATCTTAGATTTTCAACTATAATCTACTTCTCTAACATATTTCTCTTGCAAGAAATACTATGAATGCTTTGCAAAAAAATTTTTGCATAGTATTTGGTCATGTAAGTGATCAAGTTTGATGAATAAAGACAATCCTTTGGCTTTAACCACCTTCAAATTGACTCAAATATGGGTAGTATTTATTTTACTACACTTATTATCTGAAAGATTTCTTCATGAAATCATTGCCTTTATGCACTATACTTAATAATTAATGTACTTCAGCATTGAATATATTATACTGTATGTATATATGTAATGTATGTATGTTTAGATGTTAATATTCAGTAATGTATTCAATGTTTGAGTATATTGAAAGCTTAAGCACGTTTTATATATGTCTACTTTCAATTGTTCAATGTGCTATTTTCAAAGAAGAAATAATACAGCTTAGAGTTAAATGTAAAAGGAATCTTACTATGTTCAGCATGTAAGAACATACAGTTGTGCCAGTCCTGTGCCAGTTGGACTTGAGCAGTCCAAACTTAATTTCTTTAACAATATTACAAAGCAGGGGGAAGGAATCTTGAGTTTACATTCTAAACTTTAAAATACATTTATTATTGGAGTGACAGCATTGCATTGCACTGTGAGGGAGTTTTGTCCCACAAGGGTGCGTTTTTATCTTGTGTTTTGTTAGGATTAAATTTACCCTTATGTCTGGATATCTGAGTTTCTAGTGCTTGTCATTAGAATAACTGCATAATCCTATGAATTATCTTACCATAAATCAATGAAATAAACTCATTAGCTTAATTCCATTTTAACATATTTCTGCTTTGTAATTTTTCTGGTTTGCAATTTTTTTTTCAAATACATTTTGCTTTTCCAACATCTTGTTGGAATCAAATTTGTTTTATCAAATATATCTAGTTTTTTTGCTTGTTTCTAGCAGGCCAAGTTCATGTCTAGCTGAGTTATGTTGTAATTAAATATCTTTGGATCTCAAAGCTTTTTAAAATTTTCTTTGTAGTGTTGCTTGTAAGAAAGTATTTCTTAATTCCGACTGAGTCATTTTTAGTAGCTCTTAAGTGAAAACAGAAACTCAAAGCAGCAGTTATCCTAAAAACCTTTTCTTGTGCACTTTCAGATGTCTTCTTATGCTGCTCTTCTCTTCCTCCAGCAGATTGTCATTGTAGAGATAGGAAAGCCTTTATCCGGATTTAGAGTACGTTGATTTAAGTAAGTGGTCTAGACTGAGGTTTTGAAGCTTCTGTTTGCTGAGATCCTTGAAAATGTGCCCGTAAATTTGATTGGTCACTGCAGTGTCATACAGCAAATTTCAACCTACTTATATGAGGTTTGCTTTCTGTAGGTGGTACTTGCATAACTTCTAAAACATGATCCACAGGTATCTAGGATGCATAGATCAGAAACCGATGGCCTAGGCAATTCATTATTTATATAATACCAGCAGTTATTTATTTTCTGGATACAAAGAAACAAGAGTTTCTGTCTGAAAGAAAGCCCAGGTGCCTGTAAACTGACTAAAGCTCATAATCCCTTTCTTTCTTTGATGGCTGGTTTTACAGAACAGCACGGGTTCTGCAGTGAAATGCAATGTCTAACTACTATTGTAGGTTGAAAGACTATCATTTTTTGAGCTGATTTGTGATATACTTGCTCTCAATTTTACTGACTTGAGATGGTTGAAAGGAGCAATGGTGAAAGGAGATTTGCATATAAATGAGCAAGTGATTTGAGGTGTATTTTTGCCAGATCTTGTTGCTAATAAAATTAGTTTGAGTGCTGTTTGGATTAGTTGAGATTTGCTTTCAAGACAGTGTGATGTCTGCATTAGTTTCCATAGTTCATTATTACCATTAATACTTTGTTCATTGAATTTGTATTTCAGTTTTTTTACAAACACTTTCTACTCAATGCATCAAAAATAACCTCCAGATTTACTTACAGAATGTTGGAAGGTAAAGGGAAATGCTAGGTAATCAGTGATTTTCGTGCAGTCACCTTCATTGTAAGGGACTACTTTCTCATTTGTCTGTTGAATAAGATTTTTTGCAGTTCTGCTCTGAAGTTCGAATCACCTTTTGTTTTTCCCATACCGTATAGTATGGATACAGAGTGGATATCTTCTCACTCTGCTCCAGAACCATGTGATCATAGCATTCTCTGTAGCTAGACAGTAACGATTAAACTCCTTAATTCACAGTAAAGAATAGAGTTTAAAGGAAGAAAGTGAAGGAGAATCTGGTTTTACATCTCTTTAGGCTTTTAGTATAAATATACTCTCAGCTTTTACATGGGTGTGGAGTTTTGTCAAATACAGATTAAATAAAGTATTTTTGTAAACTATTGTTTAAAAAAGGCAGCAAGTTTTTTTTCACATGGTGCTATTGACAGAAATTCTGATGTGTCCTAAAGAGCGGGAAAGAAGTGTCATTACAGGTTTATATATTAGCAAAGGAAAAAAAGTATTCTGTACATCTTTTTTTTTCTTATTAATATAAGTTGTGGGACAGAAATGCAAAGAATACTCTCCACTTAGCAATAGCTGAATTTGGTGTGGAAAGGTTATACTATTTGGTTGCTGTTGGAGTTACCTTTATCAGGGTAATGCAGTAGCTACAGCATCACACCTTTTGACTAGATGTCACCATTTATATGGAACAGGAGCTACCTGTTTCCTCATTCATAACCTCATATTGCTACTTGTCTGTCTTGGGATTGTTCTGCTCCTTTGCCATCTTGCCACCATATTACTGAGGTAGGTGGTAAAATCTCATGTAGTCTTTTCTTCCTGTCAAGAGCTTCTTCCTGCATTCTCCTCTAGCAGAGAAAGAAGAGTTTCCCAGCTTCCAGATCTTCTAGATAAGAGCCAGATCCTTTTTAGACAGAAAAGAAGCAGTATTTGAATGCTTAGTGAGTGGCAACTGAGAGTAACTGAGTCTGTCAGGTGGGACAGATTCAAAGACTACTCAGGTGGAGAAGCACAGCAGCAGCATACATAATGTGAAAGCCTAAGAGCTACCCTCCGTGTCGTGATCAGTGGAACGAGGAGATGAATGTGCTTTTGTACAGTGACTTTGTTCCTGTGGCTGGTGAAGGAATGCATATGGCTGTACAAAAGAAAATTTAAAGTAAAAGACTAAATTCAGTACATAAATAATGACAAAGCAGATAGATATTTGGTTACTTTTTCAAGTTTCAAATATCGTTTACAAATAACAGTATATAGACTCAAAGGGTGAAAACTGAAGGTAAATAAAAATTATCAACGGGAAAGTAAGATGCATACCATCTATATAATTCTCTCACATATAAAAATAAAGGGTAATTTTGTTCTTCCATATTTTTCATTGTCATTGTAAATGAGCTGTGATTTTACCACCCTGACCCCATATGTACGGCCTAGCTGCTGTGAAATGCTGCCTGATTTCCTGCCCCACGTGCCCGTGCTCTAGTGCAGCTGCTCAGCAGGTCCGTCACCTGGGTTTGATACATCGGCTGCCTTGGGAATGTGCAATTGCCAGGGCTGTGCGGTGGGAGAGAGGAAGCAAGTCGTCTGTTAAGCTTTTTCCTTTCCAAGTAAATCTCCGTGCAGAAACTTCTCGTTCCTTGAAAACTGTATGTTTTTACTGGCATTTTTCAGTGGATGGTATCACTGTTCAGTGAATGGTATCAGTTTCAAAGGTCACCTTTTTAAAGGATACTTCATGTATCAGGAAAATACGTCTTTTTTAAATATTCATGTTATTAGGTTATAAGCCATCTTACAGTCACTCGTCCAGCAACCGGCATGCCTCTAAGAAAACCCCTGGTTCCTTTGAACACTGAATCTCAAACAGTTCTAGCTGAGAAGCCTAGACACTCTCCTGGCAACTCGACAAGCCTTGAAAAAGCTGCAGCTTCTTACTTTATTTTACAGTTTTCCTATTTTGCCTTTTTTTAAGATGCATATAAAAATCTATGAGGCCCATAAGAAATCATTATATCATTTGGAAAAAGTCAATGAAATTACTCATTGTTTTAAATCTCCAACAAAGGAAATTTTCTTTACTACCTAGAAAATGGATATGATTTTGAGAGCAGAAACTATGTATTAATTCTATAATGTATTCATATTTTACATTGTTATTCTGCAAATATTCAGATTGTATGCAAAAGTGAAAGTGTATTAAAGAAACTGGCTCTGCCAAAGGGAAAGCTAACTCAGTTTGTAAAACCCAAAGCCCCGTCTGCTTGGATTTCCTGGTTCCTGGAATTCCTAATTTCCTGGAATTCTTTCAGTGTCCGAGACGGACATTAGTGGTACAGGCATGCAGTGTCAGTGCATAGGAGAACCCTTGCGTAATAACTAACATACAGATGTTTGCAGAAATCAGTGTAGATAGAAAGGGAACTGCAGACATCTCTGGAACTTTGTCCGGTTTTGGACGAACTGTCCCTGGCTTGCAAGGAAATGGCAGGAATCTGGTGCCGAAGCCGGCGCAGATGAGGCTTGCTGCCTGCGCGCGCGGCCAGCGCTTCTGCCGCGAGTTCAGCTCTGCCGTTTCCAGGCTCAGCCCGGCTGCAGGCATCTGGGCTGCTTCTGTGGGGCCAGCAGCTCGGGCCCATTCCGTTCCGTGAACATGAGGTGACTTTGTGTGGGCAAACTCACGTATCGCTGAGCTGTGTTGCTGGAGTTGGCACTGGAGAGCAAGCTCACATAATAAGTTTTTTAATAAAGTTAGCGTTAGGCCATGACTGTTTAATAAAGTTAGCGTTAGGCCGTGACTGTTTAATAAAGTTAGCGTTAGGCCGTGACCTACCCAACACCACATGGAGTCGCGTAGAAGGGTCCGCATTACTGTACTGGGCCTGTTTGGGGGTTCCACGGTTATTCAGGGCATCACTGTTCCCCCATCGTTGTTCCTGGGGGGTTTTAGATCCTTGACAAATATTTATTATTCTAAAGCGTATTTTAAATATTCAACAAAGACACAACTAGAAATGTTAACTCAAAGCAACTCAAATATCCCTGTGGAAAGCAGGGTTTCGTTATGATAGAAACTGTTCATACGCATACCAAGAGAGAGCTCCTGCTCTTAAGATTTAGGGTCTGCATATTTAAAATAGCCAGAATATTCTAGGGGGGAAAAAAATGACTTGCTTAAGGGTGCACCGCAGGTGTGTGACTGAATTAGGCCTTTGAGAGTCCCACTTGGGTTCACAGGGGGACGCAGCCGGGCTGGTTAGAGCTCCACGTCGCTCGTTCCCCAGCTTGCTGTTCAACGCGCGAGGAAGCCCTGGGTTATCCCCAGGGTTGCGCTGGGCTGGCGGCTCTGCTGCCCCGGGAGGAGATGCTGCCCCGGCTCGGCCGCCCCGTCCCCGCTGCGGGGGGCAGTTCCCGCGGGCGGCGAGGAAGGCGCCCATTAGACCGTACTGGTCTTCAGAGGCCACGAGGTGTTAATTTAATCGTAAGAAAAAGCACTGCGTAGGTGTGAAAGCAGGTGCATAGAACCTAGTAATAGAATTAAGTCAGAATGAAATATTTAAGGTTTGACTAGCTGCGCCTCTGGTAAAGATGATTTGAAAATTATTAGACTGTTCCTTGTCAGGGGACAGGTGGATGAATTTAAGAAACTCATGAGAGGCTCCTGCCAGTTCAAATTAGACTAATGCTATAGAGCAGACACAGTGTTTTTTTCTCTTAGTCTTATGTGCAAGGCAGGGGTGGAGGTGATGGATGTTGTTTAGGTGGCTATTCGTTGCGTAGGTGCTTTGTGAATCGAAGGCTTCAGTAGTGACCACCTGAAAGCAATAATTTACAACTATTTAAATATATTATTTAATTTAAGGCCTTCCTGCCTTCCTTTATATGCTTCTATTTTGTCCTTGACAGTTTTTCAGGATCAAAAAACATTTGAAGAGCTTGAAGGGCAAAGCTGAAGAAAAGAGATAGCAGTTAAAAAAAATCCGTTGAATTACGCACATTGGAAATAGGATAAACTTGTGAGAGTGCTCATTTAGACACTCAGCAGTATTTTAACTGTTACAGTAGTAAGTGCCTTTGATTTTTCACTAATGCATTGAAAAGCAGATTGAACTACTTTCCTCCCTGATTGTGTTGTTTTAATCAGTCCTTTTTATGCTTAATATTAAATTTAAGGATCTAGATACCAATCCAGCAAAGCACATGAAATGTGCCTAGTCAGATTAGAGTAACTGAAATTTCTCACATGCTTAACTTCAAGCACATGTGAGTGTGTACGGTGGCTGTACTGCCTACATGAAAAAGGATAAATAAGGCAAATATGGAGTAACAGCCAAAAATGTAATAAAATTTCTAAAAATTTAAAGATGACTCTAAAATCAATACTCATGTAGCAGAAATCTTTGTCCATAAAACTTAGTGATAGATTTTAAAGTCTGGTAATGTTGAAATACACCATAGGTTTGTCCTTCTGTTCAGTTCAAGTTTCTGTTTCCCTGACATTGTGATTCAATGCAGATGAGGTCATTAAATGATTTTTTTTTTTTATGAAACCATTTTTTCTACACTAGAATGTATGCTTCTATTCAAATAAATGTTTCATGAAATGGGATTGATGTCACTAATTTTCATATTAAAAGAAAGTTAGGAACCCATGAACTCTTATTTCATGGACTTACCTTTGGAGAATTTCAAAATCTTTCACAAAAATGGAGTTCCATCCTCCACACTATTTTGTTCATGATCTTTCACACATCATTCCTTGAGATTCTCCTTCCTCCCATCTCCTCCTTGCAGAGGCATTTTACCGAGGGCTTTGTATATTTTTGACAGAAGCAGAAGGCAAATTTTTCATTAGTACTGTGAGATGATACTCTCTTTAATTAGGGTTTCATAAAGCAGACATTTTCCAGATTGTAAGATATTTAACTGAGACACATTTCGGTGATGTTTTATTTAATATACATGTATTAAACCATACTTTAGTACTACAAATTAATACCCATAAGCCTGGGTATTGTTTGAGTAAAATATCTTGTCACCAGGCTCCTTGAAGTTTTAATTATTTTCTCAAACTGATGGTTTTCCCTGATATCTGACTGCTTTTAGGCCAGTATGATATTTAGCATGCCTCTCTGAAGCAGAAAAAAACTTATAGCACTTTTAAATCCCTTTTGGAAACCTAGTATATAGATGTATATACCTGCATCTTAATTTGTCTCTTCATCTGCTTTTTTATATGAACTTTGAAACTGTATTATTGAATTACTGAACTGTTTAAAAAAAAGACTCAAACTAAGATATGATTTGTATGAAAGTTGCTATACAAAATAAAGATGTATTGTAGTTGCCTCCACAACTGTGTGTCATCACATTAAAAAAGGACTCCTGTGCCCTAATAGATTATTTTTGCTTTACAGGATATGAAAATGCCATTTTATTCTTCATTCTTGAGGCGTCGTTGTTTCAGCACAGGAAACGAATGCCTCTACCTTTATCAGGTTTATTTAGTTTGTAGATACATAACTGTTAAAAGTAATCAATTCCAAGACCACCAATTCAGGCATTCGGTACTAATAATTAAATAACAGATTTCAGTCTCCGGGGATATGGAAGTTCATTGTTCTCTTCCTTTGATATATCTATTCATCCTGAGTTTGATAAAGAGCAGAGTGTAAAAACATGAGTTTTTAAAGACAAAAATTCCCCAGTATATATGTATAAAACCCAGTGGAATTGCTTCTTGGAAGCAAAAGCAGATTTGGACATTAATTGTTTGGTAGTTCCCCTGAAATCAGCTATCAAGAATTAAATTATCTGCTTATTCTGTGTGTGCTTACAAATGTGCACTTATATAATCTTTCATGTCGATTTTCCTTTCCCTTCCCACAAAATGTCTCTCATATTTAGGCTTCACTATAATGTAGAACTTCCCAGCTCTTGCACATCATCATCTTATTTCCCAAGGCATTTGAACCCATACTTAACTTTGTGTTCAGACATCTTGACTTAAAATACTTAAAGAACAATACTGAAGAAGGTCATGAAGGTGATTCTTTAAATCACGGCCAGTTACAGGAATGTGCTGTAGTCACAAAATATGCCACAAAATATGAAATTTCATGGCAATGATAAAGAGCATTATGCCTGCTGAATTTCTGTAAATTCCCTCTTCCTTGTCCTTATTCTGCAGAGGTCAGAAGAAAATATGTTAACTTCCATTAACCTTGACTCATCATTGTGTTTTCATTTTTCTCATTATTATTATTCCAAACACCTGAGCATTTTTACTGACATGCCTCTGCTTCTATGCTGTGCACTGCCCATTTCAGATGAGAAGCGTCTCTCATTTTATTTCTTACTTGAAGGAGGCTGGTGCTCTCATTTAAATACACCAAGACTATGATTTCAGAAAAGTCAGGTCAATCAGACATTTCTATCTATGTTGATACCCTTTTCTTATAAATATTGGTAATTCACAGAAATATTATCCATTACATGAATTATGATATAATGGGAGATGAAGTGAATGAACTAATGTTAAGACACTAGACTGGATCTTGGGTGGCTTGCCATAGACTTTCAATAAGAAACTGAATAAATTGTTTAATGTCTCAGTGTCTTGGTTTGCCACTCATGAAAAAGAGGTAACAGTAGTATTTCCTTTTTCCTCATTCTTTCCTTTATTGGTCTGAAATGTGATATTTTAGCTGAGGCTGTTGCTATGTGTTTATTAGGTTTCAGCACAGCAGTGCTAGAAACAGACTTGGGCCCTACTACTGTCATGACTTGTAATAAGTACTGTGTACTCATATAATGTCTGATTTTGCTGCATCATTTTATAGGCAGTTCATCTTCAAAATTATCCTTCTTCATAAGTACTGTGTACTCATATAATGACTTCCATGGAGATTTTCACTGAACTGTTCAAGAAGAATGAGGAAGGAATTTGGGAAATTATGAGCAAATTTCCTATCCTTGGTAGCTCATGTTTCTTTTCTGCACCCTCAGTCTCCAGTTAGCATGGTTTCTTCCACATTTATGCTGCCAGAAATGTCTCTAATAGTTTTTTGACTTGCAGCAGTCTAAAGAGGAAATCTTGTATAGGTGAAAGGAATATTTACACTGTATTCATAGCATTTAGCTGACGCTAACATTCAGTAGAAAGACTCCAGTGGATTTTACATGATGAAAATTCAATATTTTCAGGAGATTGATAATATCTGATTTAGCTGCATCATTTTATAGGCCATTCATCTTCAAAATTATCCTTCTTCATAGGTCATTGTCATCGTTGTGGTTACAGTCTCTAGAGTGACCTAAGAATCAGGGAAGAAAGTAATTCTTTATGAGAGTATTCCTTTGTTGGCCATTTTCTACGTTACAAACATTTCTGTATCAGTATAGTACTATTCCTTTATATTTTTTCATGAAAGGACCATTAAAACATACAAATCTGATTTTTTTGTAAACTGTACAGATTCTTTGGTTGTCTACATTTGTGAATAAAAACTAGTGTAATTACACTGATTTTGAAGTCATACCAGGAAAATCAGGTACTCATCGAAAATGGTTTAAGTATGGACTTATTTATATTACAACCTGAGGAAGTTTTTTCAGCAAGCAGTTAGGTTTGACAGCAAAATAGTTGACAGGATCAAATTTTTCCCATTTATCCGTGAATTTGCTTTTTTGAGGGTGAGAACTGTAGTTTGTATTGTTGTACAAGGAGAGAGTTTCAACTTGCACGGTATATTATTCAGTCTTTACAGGTCTTCTAATCTCTATATTCAAGTGATCAACCCTAATAGAGGATATTTGGTTATGTCTTCATTGTTTTCTATTTTCCTTTTTTAAATAATGAGTACTTTATTTTTTAGATATAATTTTGTTTAAACCTAGAACACTGACGAGGTATCTTGGAAGCATTACACTGCATTCTGACTGCATACACAATAGGTTGGAAAAATGGATTTACTCCATCTTGAAGGCTTCAGATCAAGGCAGGGTACCTTTATGGTAGATATGCTGTAGTCAGAAGCAATAAATTTGACTTTAATATGGGAAGAACTTGCAAAGAAACTTGCCGGGATTGCACAAGACCTGGGAACGCACACCCTGACAGCAGCTTCTAGCCTTGCAGCCTCTGCCTGTCCAACTCAATGACTACTTCTAGCCAGCTTCCACATAGATGCGTTTTGAAAAGTCTGTATTAACTTTTGTTGAATTCTACACTTTTTAACAAGAAAAAAATCAGCAGTAAAAGAGATCTGTTGTGAAATCCAACAGCGTACAGGGCAAAGCTACTCTGAATAAGTGCCTGCTAAGCTTGACCCATCGATGGGGATCAGAACTTCCTGAATATGCTACAAGAGAGCAGACGGCTCATTTGGCTTTCTTGGCACACCAGGAAATTGAGCGCAGCAAAGACACCTGCTTTCCAGCAATTGGCAGTGAATTCCTGGCAACAGACTAGTCTAACGTACAGCCAGTTACAGGAGACAAACTCCTGTGGGGGAATCGCATAAGATTCCTTCTTTGCCTGATCTTTACTCCTAAGACTCTTTTAGGGGTGAAAGAACTTGAAGGCCTAGTTCCGTGCTTTCATGAAGGTTATCCTTTATCCTCTCTCATATTTGGATTTCTGATGCTGTTGGTCAGAGCTAATATTCCTGACCATGGTCCCTTTGCCTGCTTCATGCTACAAGATCACAAACCTTGCTAGTAGGGCTGGCTTCTCCCCTCCCCTTCACCCCTGGTTGTTTGGGAAAGGCAGCTCGTCAGCCTGCTTTCTGATTTACTGCCCGCAGCAGCCTGCTGGGCTCCCCTTCGCGGGAGGCTCCGTTCCTCGGTCTCCTGGCGCGTCACCCTTGCTCTTCCACTTACGATTTGCTTTCCGTGGGCTACTGTCTTAATGACAAGCCTGGTCCCTGCCTGGCATTATTACAGCCTCAGTCCTTCCTGTTCCTTTTAAAGTCTGTTCAGCTCATTCACAAGTGTTAGTACCTAATTACTCTATATCAGTCCCTATGAACCAGTGAAAAAGGCTTTTGTCAGCAAAGATGAGACAAATAAAGCTGGATATGAGTATATAAAACAATTAAAACAGCGTACAGCAGTGACTGAATGTGTGCTCTCTGCTGTTTCCACCCAATTGAATTAGTTTGCTAACCTGATTTGGGAGATCCATCTCTTCTGCTGTAGGCTCAGTCCTTCCTGGCAATTATTTCAAGATAAATTACGGTAGCGCACGTTGTTCTGTTTAGTCTCTTTAACTAAAAGTGTGTTTTGTTTCTGTGGCTGAGCATTGAAATATATGGCTAGAAGGGGTCTCAAGCAGTTACGTAGGCTGCTCATCTGCTTCCAGGTAGGATCAAAAATAGCCATGCTAATGTTAACAGATGTTTGTCTAAACTGCCCTCATAACTTCCTGTGATGGTATTACAAACAATTCCTACAGATAACCAGTTGCAGGGCTGACAATCCTGATGTTAAAAAGCTTTTCCTAATGTTTGAGTTAAATCTCCATAACTGCATATTAAGTGAGTTACTTGTCATGTTTGTGATGGACATTGAGAACAATTAGTCACCATCCTCTCTTCATAACAACTTCTTACATATTTTAAGTGTGTTATGTCTTCTCTTAGTCTTCTCTTTTTCTAGACTAAACAATCTAATTCTTTCAACCTTCCCTCCTTCTACATCTGTTATCATTTTTTGTAGCTTTCATCTGGATTCCCTCTAACTGTCTACTTCCTCTGAAAGTTTGGTAGACAGAAAAGGACATAGTAATATAGTCAGGGCCTTGCCAGTGCTGACTGGGGAAGAATAATTACTTGATTAGCATATAGTATTATCATGAAGATAAATCAGACTGCCTTTTTCTGCAACTACATATCATCCTGATTTATAATTTGTTTATAGACCACTAGAAGTCCCCTGCAGATCCTTTTTGCACTACTGTTGCCTAGGAAGTCTCCCTTTATGTTTGTGCACTTGAATTATCTTTTGATGGTAATTTTCACTTGTCTTTATAGACTTAATGCTGATTTCAAAACTTTCATCCAAATTACTGTCATCATAGTGAATTCTAATCTGATCTTGTAAACTGCTTGCAACCTCACTTGGTCTTATAGCAGATTTTATAAATCTCTTTCTTTACTGAAGTATCAGATCCTCAGATATATTAGGTAGCAGAATTACATCTAACTTTTTTTGAGAACCCAGATGAAAGGGAATGCTTGAATATCATTTTTTTTTTTTTTTTTTGGTTGAATTCACCTCTCTGGTGAGTACTGGTTATGTTGCACAATGTAGTTAAATTTTCCTGTACTTTTCAGCTATGTCAGTGTGCGTAGACTCAAACTCACTGACATTTCAGCCACAATAAACAATGGTAAGATTGCAGATTTGCATCCTTATTGATGCTTCTTAAATTACTGCTTTGGGATTTGGGATTTTAAGGTAATTAAATAGCTCTTGCTATACTATACTGCTTGCCCTGCTCTTCACTGGGTTAATTTGCTATCGTGCCTTTAACTTGGCCCCTCTTAGAGTGAAGGCTTCATAGACTAGTTCCTGGAGTTTGCTACAGTCTGCATTTTTTAAATTCACTAGATTTTTTCTACTACTCTTATCATTTCCTTTCCTTTGAATCATGAAATCTTGCATTTTTAAATCACTTCCATTCAACTTTCTTTTCATCGCTAAATTCTCAACAAATTCTTCCTTGAAGTTAAAGTCAAAACTTAACTACTTATGTATATACCATCTACTTAGGTCTTTTGACACTTTATTGTCTCCCAGATTACTTCCCCAGAAAAATACGTATCTTTTTCTTCGTAGAAGACATGTCTAATACCAAACTTTACTGCTTTGCTGATTCTGGAAGCCTTTAGAATTTTTACCTGCTTTCATGGCAGAAATGCTCTATCCAGGAGACCATCAGGACTTTGTCTTTGAGGTTGTTACCAGTGCTGCTCCTTGAAGTAGCCAGTAGGATTTTTTAATGAACTAGTGATCTACTCCCTTCTGCAAAACAATTTCAACTTAAAAACACAGACGGCTCTGATCCCTGATGCCTGACATTACCTTAAAGCTTGATCTGCATCTTTTTAAAACGACTTTGAAAGAGGTTTCTTTAAGGTATTACAGTGAGTGATGTGCCTCACAGGATAATGGCAACCACAAAGAGATTAGATATAACCAGCTAAGACCTTGCTCGTGTGACAGATAGTCAACACACAGTGTAACATCGTCTTCTCAGACCTGAGAACAAAACAAAGCTAAGTCTGACTGGTACTTCTAAAACATACATGGTATGAGAAGAGATGAACAAGATGTATTGTTCCTTTATTGAACAGTTGGATGTGACTATTGGGCTTAGATTAAAAAACAATGTTATGATTGATCTGGCCTGTATTACGAGCCAAATTGCAGCCCTACATCCATAGCCTTTTCTTGCCTCAGGAGAGGATATATGTGGTTCTGCTACTTTGAGCATATTTCTGGTTTCATTTTTTTAAAATGGTCTGTAATGGTTATTTCAGACTTGTGTAAATTGAGGTCAAACAGCTACATTTCAGTTAAACCAGAACTGTCTTTTTAGCCTTTTTTTACCCTGCTATCAGTGCTGTTTCAGTAGCTCTGTGGGAAACAACATCATTTTTCTCTCTTCTGAGACTCCAAATATTAGAATTATTTTAGGGGAGTGGTTTTGGATTCAGTTTGTAGTCAGACTGATAGGTTTTATATCATATATATTATATAATCCCTGTAATTTAAGAGTCCACAAGGAAAACAAAACATTTTTTATATTCTGAGGCATTTCCAGGGGATGAATAACTATGATTAACTGAATAAGCCATTAGCTACCACTATTACTCCACTCAAATGCAGCTGAAATAGCATTTCTTCAGTGGTAAAAATATTTGGCAGCACTGCAGTTGCAAAAAAGAGTTTACAAATGACATTTTTGGAAAATCCTCTACATTCTTAGGAGACACCAAAGAAATTGTATTTAAAGGCACCAAGCTGAATTTTCCTAGACTAAAGCTGTTCAAGGTTTTTGTTTTCTAAATACCTAGATTTAGGCATTTTAATAAATATATAATTTATGTAAATACTACATCTTGCTAATCTTATGTCCATATATGTGTGTGTGTATATATGTGTGTGTGTTTGTGTATGTGTGTGTGTAAATATATATAGAGAGAGAGAAAAAAAATCCAATAATTAAAGTAGCTATGGTGATAAGTTTTACTTTGGATTTATTAAACCATCTCACTCTGTTATCACTGTTATATTATATGAATTCAGGTCAGATCTCTGCAGTAAATATATTTTTCCAGCTGTTTATATCACTGCTGAGGTATGTGCTACAATAAAAGAATAAGATACATTCTGGTTAATTTTGTAATAGCAAAATTGTTAATGAAATACTGCTAGCAAAATTATTTAATTAGTGGTATGACCCAAAGAGCACAACCTGACAGTCATACAAGTTAATCACCTTTTTTTATTTCTGATTGTTTTTTAAAAAATGCTATTTTGGAGTTGGAGTAGACTGTTCTTTTTAATGCATCTTTAACATCTTCTGCTTCAAACTTATGAACTTTTTATGTTTTATTTACTAGACTCTCTGCTTATAGTAAAGGCATTTGCCTTTGTGCTGACTTTTTTTTCCAATGTAGAAACAAAAAGTATTTCTTCAGGATAAAAAAAAAAAGTCTTCAGATTATTTGTAAATCAAATATTTTTGATAGCTTAATCTGATTAGAAACTCTGAAATTTCTTGATTTTCCTCTGGCTCACACAACTTATTAATGTATCTTTATTCTTTGCATAATGTAAAATCTCTTCAGAAGTTCTGGTAGTAGTTACAGTTAAAAAAGATCAAAGTGATTCCCTAGAATATTTTTGTTTTAAACACTTTGAAGAACAGGAATGATGTGAATTTGACGATGTTGATCTCTGGAGATTCTTGGCTTCGGTAGGCAGACCGCGTTCCTGCACTGATGAGAGACGATGCATAACTTTCTTTGGATGGGGCGGTCTTTGTTGGAGCTATGGAACAAAGATGCTACCTATAGCTATAGTCTTTTTTAAAAAGATGATAATCTTTGCACAATTAAAAGTTAAATTTGACTTTTGTTTTCGCTATTCCTAAAAAAATGTGTCTAGTGGCAACAGTGTGTTTTGAAAAGTGAAAGACTTCTAAGAGCCTAGTACTTAATGCCTGACAACTTTGAAAATTCACAAGGTTTCTGAAGAGGGCATGTGCAAAAAGCATCATTTTCAAAGCAATGATATCAAACAAATACCAGTAAACTGCCATTATTAAAAACTGGATCCAAATCTTTGTTAGACTGATGGAGAAAATAGTGATAATGGAGATTTTTCATTGTTGACATTGAGTGGCTTGATCTTTACTTTAGAAAAGTTGATTCAGTAGCTGGCAAAATAAATTCTCTTGTCTTCTCCACTTAAATTTCTTCTGCTCCTATAGTAATATGTAGATGACTGATTTCTTTAGTATTTCTCTAGTTATCTTCATTAGTAATACAGAACTATTTTAGTTACTGTTTGTTGACATTAAAGATTCTTCTTCTTCTAAATACTTAGATTTGGGCCTTTTAAAATGCCTGAAATCTGACATGAATAAATGTTGAAAGCAATTATATTGAATCGTTGGTCCAGTCAAACCTCCAGTGTAGATTTAATAGTAAGTCAGTCAGAGACTATGGCAGGGATAATAGAGGATGTAGTCTTCAACAGATGCAAAAACTGTGTAAATCCTAGGACTCTGTCATTCAAGAATGATTATCAGAGGCAGTTCTAAATATTGTGGTGTTTTATTAGCGTAAGTGAAAAGGATGTATGGTAACACCAATATAGAGTCAATCAAATTTTTTTCTAGAATTTGCAGAGAAAGACAGCTGATCAGTAAATGGGGTTAATAATCTGAAGAAAATAATCTGAAGAAAGATTATCCACTGCTTATTTTCCAAGGCTGGTCAGCTTTACCATCAATACAGACATTTAAAGACTAAGCAGACTATGGGATTAAGAGACAATCTGTTTACATGCTTTATAAGTTTAAATTAAAGGTGCCAAAATATTTTTAGTGTCAAGCTCTGTAAGATAGAATCATCACTGAAATTATTGGCTCTCTGATCAATAACAGCTACGGTCACAGACAAATCAAAAATAATGATAGATTGCAACTTGTTAATATTGTAAAATAAAGTTATTTTAGGCATTAAATAAGATTATTCTTATAAATAATTAAATTTAAATGTAGACTGATACCAGTCAGGCAATTTTCAAGATCTTTAAGAGAATCTGTAGGTTGAAAAGTTCAACTTTCAGGGCTATTCATACATTTTTAATTTGCTGGGGAGGCAATTCCTGCACTAAAACTCTTGGAAGTGGTATTTCCACTGCAGAATGGGAACAGTGAAGGGAGTGTGGGAAGGAAGCTGATGATCTCCCCTAAGGGGCTAAAGCAAGAGAGCAGACAAAGCGTTAGATAACAGAGGGACATGTGAGCAAAGCAAATACATTCACTCTAAAGATTGGTATAAGCCTAGCAGGTAACTGCAGATAGGTATGGTTCTTCCAAAGGAAACACTGTTAAAACGTGGGAAATACTGAAGGACTGGAAAGAAATATAACAGTATAAATGGAAAGTCAGGCACTGAAAGAGGTATACATAATTTCTGCAATTACCTGTTGGAGACAGTAAAACGGGGAAAAAAAGCAAATTGTGTTTGTTAGTTGAAGATGTCTGTGAACCATCAGTGTAATGCTGTGAAAAAGGTAGATGCTGTCTCAGAACAAAGCCTTTGCAGTGGAGATATTGGAGTAGCAGTGCTTTTATAGAAGGCCTTTGTAGGATATGGGATGAAAGTCTCATCAGCCACATTCAAGAAAGGTTAAATAAAGCTGGAAAAGACACAGAGGTGAGCTTTGGGGAAAGAAAAGGAAGTCTAACAGTCAAGAGGGGACTAACAGATGTTGACTTATTTAACCTAGTAAAATGAAGCCTGGGAAAGAAACTATGAATTTGTTCTCTCCAGATGCCTTAAAGTGATAAACACCAGAAAAACAGAAAAGATGTTTATTGTAGACACAAACTTGAAAGATATAGATTGATCGTGAATAAGCTGCAACTTAGAAAAAAAGGCTTCTAGCTGTCAGAGCAGCAAATTTCTGGAACAGTAGTTAAAAAGGAGTTACAGGAGAAAAAAATTTAGGATAGAGCTTGATTAGTTTATGAAAAGCAATAGCAGGATTCTGGAGTCTATGACCTTCTGTCTTGAGTTCCTATGCTTTGTGTTCCTTCTATCCCATATAGCTAAGGGCTCCAGACAATTTGTATGTTCCTGAGGCTGTCCTTGAGAACCAGAAGTTCTTAAACATTCAGTGAGATGAAGCACAATAGTAAAAAAAACAAAAAGTATCCTTGGCTGTAAGAAAAGAGAAAAATCTAGGTCTATTAGTCTGTCTCAGGATCTCAAGTCCTCAGTGTGACGCATCCCTGACAAAGGCACAGAGAGGTATGAGAACCTCAGGCCCATTTCAGGGTAGTGCTGATGCTTTTGGTTTAAACTTGCTTTTTTGATGTTGTTGGAAACTCAGCAGAAGAGTTCACAGAGTTACTGCTTTGAGACAGTATAGGACACTGCTCAATGCTGCCAACAAACTATTTGTTATTTGCTTCCAGCTAATATTCAGTGACTGCACAATGAGTTTTATCCACTTTGTCCATTATGACCATTTACAGGGGTGCGCAAACTCTACAGCTGGGAAAGTGGCCAAGCAGCAGTGGTGGTGGTGCCTTTCAGGCAGAGAGGTGTTGACTCCACCACCGCCCACCTCCGCTGGTGCTTTACCTTGGAGAAAAGCTGGAGCGAAGACCCTTCCGTACAAGTTACCAGATTCACCTGGACCTAGGAAGCCAACAGCTTCCTAAATGAGTCTCAGCTGACTATAGGCTGCTCTGGTTCCCTTGAAGACAGAGACATAGAGGTTAGTTTAAACCCTTCAGCAGAACTGAAGCAGGGTAGGAGCAGTACTGTGGCCAGGTCCTACCTTCATGTGAGGCAGGGGATCACACAGCCAAGATGTACCAGCTCCTCACACTGACTCTCAGCTTCTCCTGGCTGTATGAGCACATGCTCGCTGTACCAGAGCAATGCAAAGTTTGCTCAACCTGTTGTGTATGTACATAGGACTTTGCCTTGAGACAGGCCAGAAGCACTCACGCAATCCATCCAGCTAAGGAGAGATTAAGGCTAGTCGTTATTAACACCTTTCAAGTGTTTTTTGTAGTTCCCAGCTCATACACTGACCTTACTAGAGTACCCAAATGAGTCCTGTTAAGCATGAACATAGGAAGTGTGGTAGCAAGTATGTCAGGATTTGGCTCGTGATCAAGAGCTCAGTCATATAATTGTGTAGACATACTCCAAAACTAACATAAATCTTTGTCTTCCTCATGGCAATATAGAGCATGATAGCTACTTTAGCCTACAAATCTGGCAGACATCAAATTTGTAGGTTCCTTGTCTTGCAAACATCAAATGTTCGAAAATCATGTCTTCAAAAATCGTGAGACTAACTTTAGAATTTTAGGAAATCTTAAAAATAATACTCTGGAAATCCCTTTTATTTTGCCTTCTGTTTTTCTAAGCCTCTTCTGAGTCTATCAGGATACAAAGTCATGTTTTGTGCTGCTTCTTTGCATCTGCAAGCATATAGCAATAAATTAAAAAATGAAAATTCAGATTGTTGCATAAACCATTCTCTTCAGAAGGTGAGGCTTTACAGAAGAAAAACATCATCATGAAGCTCATGAGAAATTCTCCAGAATTGACAACACTGTATTTGATAAATGATTGAGTTTGGCTAGAGTTTGCACAGCTGCAATAAGGATATTGCTTGGATCACAGATCTCTTACTCAAGCAGGCTATGTAAGAAGTGAAAAAAGCCAGGCACAGATCACCTGAAAGGAGAGGAAGAAGGTGAAGAGGTCAGGGAAAAGATGGCTGTAGTCATTGGCTTACGCAGTGCAGTACATACATTCTCAGTCATACAGCAGGCAAACTGCTGCAAGTTCCCCCATCTAGGGCAGAACTCATCTAATCCCTGCCAAAGGTTACTGGGTCCCAGGCTGTATTTTTTAAGGACTGGCAATTAGATTATCCTCTTACTTCATACTCTAAGCATATCCAAACTGCAGAATGTAATGCATCATTGGACTGCTTGTTTCTAACTGATGTCACATATACCACCACATTCAGTGCAGAAAAGCTTTTTAAATTAAGTAGATTTTTAAATGTGTTATATAGCATTCTTTCTAATAATTTTAATTTGTTTTGAAGAATGGCACATATACTATTTTTCTTTAGTCTAGATTTTACTTGTGTGTTAAACTGTTTCATGAGATTGTCAAACTGGCAGGTTCCTTTGGTTTTAAAAAATATTTCTAAATCCTTAACAAATTGGAGATTTCATTATCCATTGTAATAAATATAACTAGAATTTATGACATTGTAGCTTCCCTTCATGGTTTCAGCACTCTTAGATACATTACAATACTTTTGCTTAATGTTTGCCTGTTAGTTTGTTTTAAAACATCAATTGTGAGAATTTTTATGTAGTACAAGTATAGAATTATTACAGTAATACAGATATTGAACATCTCTACTCACTTTTCCCAAAAAACATTAAATTGACCTATATGAAATTTAATCATAATTTTTAATTTTTCTGCTACCAGTTTAGTATAACATCAGAGTGTGTAACATTAAAATATGCAGCATGGCGTAAGATTCCAAATATTACCTTAATGGACTCCACTCTAATGTCAGGGGAAGAGGCTTCATAATTTAACACGTGTGTGTAAAATCATCAGCACTTCTGATGGCATGTATCGAACTTGGCCTCACGTGTCCCAGAATTTGGCTATGCTCAGGCAGACATTCCCTTGGGCCTGAGAGACACTTCCTGCTTTGATGACAAGACCCAGCCAGTGTTTACAAACAAACGGATCTTCTCTTCTTCCCTTTTTCCCAGAGTAGTATCATCAAATGCATGTTTCTGGGTTGGGAAATTTATTCAGATGACCTCAATGTGCAGCTGGTAATGGTTGTGGAGGAACAAAGAAGTATCCTAACCATGTATGAGAGCTCAGGGCTCTTCAAAGTACCTGCAGTTGCATTCCACTATTACAGGCAAGGTCTGCATATCCAAATCAAGACTGCGTATCGTGCCAGCAGGTGAATTGGAGCAGTCTCTCTGCCAGGAGATGATTGTGTTGTGATACCAGTGCATAAAAATTTGGATTTAATTCCTAGCAATTCATCTTTCTATGACTGCGAAGGAAACGGACTGGGCAACTTTAATTTCTAGACCACAAGGGGTATTATGGAGATCTCTTAGGAGAGAAGTCACCATACATCTTTCCTTGTCAATAGAATATCAAGACTTCTGCTCCTGAACAAGTTGCTACCTGGGTTCTCTCCCAGTTGTATTTCTGACTGAGAGGTTTGTCTTTCCTTCATATCCACAGCTGCCAAAAGCCTTGATCCAAGGAAAGGAAGGAAGTCCTGGTCCTGACTGACAAAATGACAAAGGTAGTTTCAGTATCAGGATGTCTGTGATTCTCAGTCTCTTAAATCCTTATAATTTAAAATCCCTAGAGCTATTCAGTGAAAAGTGAAGACGTCTGCTTTATCTCAGCCTCAGAACTTTTCACTTCCTGTAATGAGAAGAGGCTTTTGTGAGAATCCTTCTTTACCTCTGCAGTCAGGCAATGTGTTACACATCACAAAAAAATCTGCTGAGGCTAATTAGCCTATCTTTCTTTCTCATATTTCCTTCTTTTCCACTGACGAAAGTAGAAAGCATTTGTATGTCCTCTTTATGTGATTGCATCTCAGTAATCTTACGTTTTTCAAAGGAGAGTCAGTTTTCTTCTTCTTTTCACTGGAAATCTAATGGGACACATCCCTAAATATCAAATCAAATGAGAGTTCTGGTTAACTATAGGTTGGTTATGTTCACTAGTTCCGTATTTCAACTTCTGCTGGCCTCCAATTCTTCCAGTCCAGAACTAAAAATGCAATGTTGCACATTACCGTCCAGGAATCAAGTGTTCTGTTCCGCTTCAGGAAGCAAGTTATTTCACTTTTGTGAGTAGCTCAAATAGTATAAACAGAATCCTATGAAGGCTCAAAAGTAGGAAAAGACCTGCCAAATAACCCAAATTATGTTAGAAAAGTGATTTGTGCCTCCTGTAGTTGTGGAACTGGCTTGTAACTCCATAAAGATTAAGGTAAACTGTAATCCTTTCTTTGAAAGCATCAGTATGACGAGTTCTGTTAATTTTAGTAGTCCGACTTCAGTACATTTCTGAGGGAACCTGACAATCAAGAACCAGCCACTGAGGCAAGATAAACAATAAACAGTAATTATAAGAATACTCTAAGGTTTTGTAGCTTGGAGTTTTGCGAGAGTATGAAACTGGATTATTTTAAGATAAAAGTATTGTAATGATATGTCTTTGTTGTGTTCTAAGTGGTGGTTTCCATAGAACAAAATTCAGTTTTAGGAAGCTGTGGAAGACTCCATTAAGCTTAAATTCAACAGTATTCCAGTAGTGTGAATGCTTCATAAAAGCAGTTATATAGATGTAAAATCATTTTTAGCAAGATTATGTATTCTTGCCTGAAATTTCTTCTCCATGATACTTTCATTTTCAAACTATTTTACAAGATGCTTACTGATATTTCCTTCTTTATTTAAATAAGACTCTATGGCAAAATACTTCATATGAGCTAGGGAAACTGAGCTAGATTATTATTATTATATTATTATTATTGAGTGTATGGCTGATTTGGAAACCATATGCAGAGAGTAGTCCTCAATGATATAGCATTAAGTACAGTTCTGCAAGTATGTTTCTTTGTTCTGATATTATTCGGTATTGTCAGTGACAGTTTGGATGAAAGGTTAGAAAATACACTTAATAAGCTCGTAACATAGACTAGAGAAAGTGTTTTAGAAGCAAGTTTTAGAACTGGAAATGATCTTGATAAAGTAGAGGAATGGCAGAGAAAATACCAACTTTTGAGCAGTTAAATTAGGACAAATACAAAACCATACATACAGTTAGAAGTAAACAGCTTCACAAGAATACAAATGGGAAACAGCTGGCCAAGCAGCACTTCTGCAGAAAAGATCTGGTGCCATAATGATCCCAAGCTGAACATACATCAATGATCTCATGGTACTGCAAATAAGGCCAGCACTACTCTGAGCTGTATGAATGGGAGTAGCAAAGCATAAAATGTAATTATTTTGCTCTTCTCAGCACTGATAAGGCCTCAGTTGAAGAGCTTTACCCACTTGCGGGAACTGCAGCTAAAGATGCTAGAGAGCATTTAGAGAGAGGCCAGTAAGACTAGTCAAAGATCCAAAACACATGGGCCTTCAGGGAAAGATTAAAGGGTTGTTTAGTCTAGAAGCAAAGAAGCAGAAGGAAGACCTGATAGCAGTATTTAGATAGCAATAGATATCTCTAAAGACAATTGGACTGGCATGTATGCTGTAGGTATGGAAAAGGAGTAATAGGCTTACATCACAGCAAGGATGATTTAGTTTAAGCATCAGGAAAGAAATTTAAGCAGCAAGGAAAAGTAGAGCTCTGGAGTAGGTTGCTTAGGGAGTTCATGTAACCTTCAGCCTAGCAGATGTTCAAAGTGGTCAGACAAACATCAGCAGGCATGGCATAGGTATCCTGTCTTCAGATCAGGGATAGATGAAGTGATCTCTCAAGTTACCTGCTAGCACTGTTCCTTTAATGATTTCTGTGGATGTGGAAATGATAAGGATAATAATTATAGAAACAAGAAGTACTTTGGGTATCTCCGTGAAATTAGAGAATGTGTAACAAAAAAAACTAGTATGAGTTCTGCAATTTATTGCATGACTTCCATATTTACATTAGATTATAAGCAGCTATGCTTTTTGTAATTTTGCCTATGTCAGTAATAACTGAAAATTACTACTAGCTGATGATTTGGGGGAAATAAATAGGTAAACATAATCAGATGCCTATGGCAGGATACAAAACAAAGCTGTTTGCTTTGTACTGATTCTGTAGCAGATACATACTGCAGGCACTTGGTCTTGCCTTTTCTCGGTGATGCAGAAAGGTTGGTTTCTTGAGAACCAAAGTGCCTGGACTTTGCAGAGGAGTATCTGGATAAAATGTAATTGACAGGAAATCAGAGTACATAACCCAGTGGTCTTTTCTCACCATCCGTTCTGTGAAACCCATTGAATTAAGTCATTTGTGAAGGGATAGTAAGTAATGACTAGATGTTACCAATATAAAATGCCCGTGACTAGTATGTATTGCACAGAATCATACACCAAACTTAAGTAAGCAGACTATTTCCTGGTCTGTTGGATTCTTACTCATTCACCTTATTAAAGTTCTCAATTATTTAGGATGTGTCTTGTGTACAGCATGTGTGAGAGACAAAACAGCACTTTTAGCCAGAAAATCTGCTGTAAAAAAATCTTCTTTATAGACATAACGTTTTAAGGAAGATTTAAAAACAAAATTTTATTATATTTATTTGTATGTATATGTATTTTATTAATTTCAGATTTTAAAATTAAGCTACTGGAGAATGTAACGACATGCTAACAATATTTTAAAAATAATATTGATTAATCCCAGATAATATGTTAGGAACCATGCAGTATTAAAACACTTCTCTCCTTCATAAGCATCCCGTAACTAACAGCGAGTTTGTAAACCTCATCAGAGGTTTACCTTCTCAGAAATCTGTTATGTATAAAACAGTTGCTATTGCCTGGTCTCAGCTCTCATTTACAGGACTTTTTAAAAATTGGAATTATACTCCAGTAACCAGTGATGACTAGTTATTGTTCCTTTTGTCAACAGGCAAGATGAAGGAAGTTCTGGCAGCTTACCATGTCCCGGGCTCTGCAGAGTTAAGTGAGAAGTGCTCCAATGCGCTAGTGTGCATCACCTCGCGGCTTGGGGCTGACGTGCTAGAAGGATCCCAGCGCTGCAGACTGAGACGGCTCTGAGCACCTCAGTACCCCGTTTCTGCTAGAACCCAGGGATGGCAAATTTACGTACCAGTATTACCTGTCTGGAGCAGGTTTAATTTTATAAATTAAAACCATAAACTCTATGAGTTTCTAGACCATATTTGTGCTGTTGAGGATGATCTGCTCAGATGAACAGTTTTGCGTCCATCGGAGAGACAGGTTCTTCTGCTGGACCAGAAGATGACAGTGGACTGTATATTGTAACTAACATCATTTGTAGCATCTCCTAGTGCAAATAATTGAAAAACAGATTGCAAGAAAATCCTTTAGGGAATAAGATGTTTTGTTTTGATCTACCGATTTTAAAAAATGTTTTGTTTTTTAAAGATAACCACTTTTACATAACACTACATGTGCAGTCTGTGTGCAGCTCTTCACTGTGGCTATATTCTAGAGATGATGAATTCCTTATGAGACACCTGAACCTTTTTAGATTTGTGATGAACCCTTAAATTATCAAAGTATCATGAAAAATAGAAAGAAAAGTTCCAGGGCTTTTATTTGACTAGATGTCTCCAATTACTTCTTGTTAGTGTCCTAAAAAGTGGAGGACAGAACAGGAAGTAGTAATGAAATATAAAACGGTATTTGTATTTCCTTTCTGGCATATGCACCTATCAGAATGTGTATTTGATCTAATAACCAAGGGAAGAGCCCTCACATGAAAAATCTTCATTTGGGGGCAATATCTGCTAATTTTGTCTCCTGAATATCTATAGAAAAGAAGGAATATGTATATGCCTGTCTGTATGTGAAAAGGACATACTTGCCATTCCTTTATTTATTTTTGCTCTTTCAAAAATTAAAGTGCCAGTTATTTGGAATGCTGTAGTCTGTGGTCTCTTTAAATTTGGTTAGTGAGATCCTTTCAGCAAGATCATTCCCAGTATGGTGTAACTGCATGGTGACCACAGCTTTGGGCCTGTATAATAAAGATCTGATTTCAAAATTTTGTTTCTGATCATTTTCTCTACTTTTATGTCATATCTCCAAGTGTTTGATTGGAATCGTGCGTATATCTGAATACTGCTTGGAAGAAGATATGAAAGAAAAACGTTAGAGAGGAAAGTATTTGTGCAGTTGGACTATGGTTCTCCTTTGTAGCATTATTTACACCGGGTTAAAGGTCAGAGGGATATAAAATGTTAGTAAATCAAGAGTGATCCTTACATCCAGTTTGCACACAAGGCCCCCAGGCAAGAGAGGATTAGGCACTTCACATCTCAAATTTATGTTCTCACCAAAGTATTTGACATCTGGTCTCCATTAATTAGTAAACTTGGAAAAGTAGGGGAAGAAAAAACTCCAGAAAAGCTGAATCTAAACTGGCTTTGATTTGCTGTGTGTGTGATATATTGCACTGAGCATATGTGAATCAGAATTTAAAAGCTAGTTAGATTATTTTTCCTGGTTCTTATTTTCTTCTTTTAATAAGAAAATTTTGAACTATAAAAATATTTTTCATGTAACATTTAAGCTATATGTTTGTTAAGTTTTGTATGAGCAAAGGCTGTGTATATATCCAGGGATCTGGCCTACTGAAGCTACTGTTGGCTTATTGCAAATACCAGAGTTATTAGGTTATTATGTTATTAGATCAGCCCTGACCTTTGAAAGCTCTTAGTCTGGCGTCCCTCTTATCCTGCATCTTATGTAGTGGAATAAGGCTGGAAGCATGCTTAGCACCCCAGGAGAGCTCCCTCCATAGCGATGCATTTGCATGTGAGCAGGCTCAGGCAACAGTGGCTCTCTGGGGTTTCCTGAGAAATTAAAACTAGTCCAGGGCTGGGCTCCTGCTCAGATGGAGCAGCCCTGTCTTCCTCGTCTGCCCCTGGTCACACCTTCCTCCTCCTCCCTTGCAGAGCACTAACAGCTGTACTCCTGCAAGGCTTTTTGAACTGATCGAAAACTACTCTGTATAAAAGTTTAGCTCTTGTTCTGCCATCACGAAGAGGGTGGGAACACCTTTTTATCAGCAGTTTAGTCGTAGATTGGCTAACACTGATGGAGGAACCAGGCCTTCGGGTCCCTCTAATGTTCAACTAACTAATCCTAAAACTTTAACTTCCTCTTCTAGCATGTTTTTTGATGGCTAAAAACTATTCCTTCATTTAGTGAAGCTACAGAGAATAAAGACAATTAATTAAATCCACAGAAATTTAACAAAAAAATTAAAATTACCTGTGCCAGTGGCATTATTTTAAGCACAAGAAAAATACATTGCTGTGAAAGGAATATGTTCTTGCAATTCATTTTGTTCTGTAGACCAAAACATTTTCAAAAGAACAGGAGTGAAAGCTGTATCCTGCAGCATTACCAGTGCAGTGACTCTCTTGTGCTAACTAATCTTTAGCTATTAATGGGGCATAAAGATGCGCAGCATGTGGACAGCTGAACTCACCAGAATTATAGAGGACCTGGCTGGACCATGGCACCACTTGAATTTGAATGAGAAAACCAACCGCCTCAAAAGAAGAGTATGTTTAGAAAAGTTGAGAAATGGCTTTTTGTCCTTGCCGAAACAGGAGGTGCTAAAGCCTGGCTATTCGATCAGGAGAACTTTCTGAAGAGATGTATAACTATTGCCCATCTGTTAAAGGAATGATTAAAAGCCAACACAAAACAACACAGGAAAACCCTATGGCACTCCAGGAAAGTTCGAGGCTGGAGCTTTTTGTTCTTTGGCTGAATCCCCTTTTCAGAAGCTCCCACTTACTTCCCCTCAGCATCTGGACAAGCCCTTCTTTGTGAAGGGACATGAATATTGAAAGATCTCCAGTGCCTCCCTCTCTTCAGTCACTTTCAAAAGAAAGTTTCGAAAGTCATTCTTTTCTAGCAGCTTTAAATGTTTGATTCATGGTAATAGTGGTGTTAGCTGACTTTGATGAGTTGGAGCAGTTCAATATTTGCACAATTAGAGCAAATACTTTGTGTGGCTTAGAAAGCAAAACTGTTGGTTTCTCTGACTGAGTTTAGTATGTGAAAATGTAGTTCACATTCAAATAAGATGGTCTTAAGTCATTTCCTTAGCAGACAATAATCCATTCCAAGAATAAGAACATCTGTTAAGGGTCCAGACCTGAAATAAATAGTGGGTTTAGAGACAGCTCTTTTATCCAGTGTTGTTTGGGTATTAGGCTCTTGACTCTTCAGGTCACAGTTGGGGTTTTGGTGACAAAAATATAAGTGTGTTTCTGCTATGGCTGACCACACCAAACCTCACCGCTGAATACAGTTTTGTTCCCACTGCCAATATGTGCAGCTTTGACAGCACATACTTTTACAAATAAATTTGCTTTTAATTCACTCACAGCTACATTGACTTGCTTTTGACCTATGTATGTGTGCACATGCCACTGTTGATTCACATTATTCATACGAGAGAAACCCCAACAGTTGGCTATCAAATTTTTGTTTATTTATTATTTGTTACATCAAAAAGCCCAAGCTTCTGAGAAACAATGACCATGTTTTATAAGCAATTAGCTATGTTACATTTTAAATTTTCTATTGCAACCTTCATCTAGAAATCTCCAAATACTTTTCAGATATTAAATAAAAGAGCCTAACATGACTTTCCATGGAGCAAATGTTCTTATTCCAATGTCTAAGTAGGTAAACCAAGTCACTGGAGAGCTAAGTAACTTCGCTAATACTTCACAAGAAGTTGCTGCACTGCAATTGAATAAACAAAAATAATGATAACATTATAAGTAAAGCAACACCCTAAAAAGTCCTTTAAGCACTACCTTTCTCTATCACTGTTGTGTTTTCCTTTTGTGTGAAGAAGGCCAGTCTGTAAACAGTTTCACTTCACCTCAACTTCTCCCCAGCTCTATAGATTTCCCCTCTCTGCTTTCTTCCAAGACACAATTAGGTTGCGTTATTCCGAGAAATAAACTGGAAATAGCTGTGAATGGTCATTTTCACACTTTGTATTTGGTCAGTTCTCAGCCAGTTTCAAGGCTATCTTCTTTTCTGGCTTGGCTGGAACTTTTACTTTCTAACCATAGATGACGCTCTTGAGGTCACGTCTGTTTCTGAAGCAGTCACTGCTGATGAGTGAGCAAGCACCCTCCTGGGGCACGCTATGAAGGTGGAAAGTTCTGTGGTGGGGCACTGGGCTCTGCTCAAGGCCCTCCCTAGAAGATGGCCTGCAGCCACTCCAGCTGTCAGGCACAAGCTGCAGAGTTAAGGAAAGTCTCCCGCTCAGTGAGGAGTTTATTTCCAACTAAATAAAGAGGTGTTTTCTTACACCTCAGCAAGGAGCTGAGAGTTGAGCCCATGGACATCATTAACAGACCTCAGAAAGGCCTGCAGTGAAACCCCCTGGGAAAAACTCCATCCCCATGAAGAATGCCCCATGTGCATATTTAGTTAGGAGAGGAAAGGGAGCTGGAAACTGTCGCAAGAATATACTTAAGGAGCAAACTGGTGAAGTTAGAAAACTGCAAAGCCGCACTGAAAATGGAGAATGTGCTGTTTGCCTCAGTTCTCCTCACCAAGGCTCCTTATTGCCTGGGCAGAGCTTTACAAGACATTCTAGCTTTTTTGGCTTTATTATTATCATTAAAATAAGAAAAAACAAATCTGCTCAACTTTAAAAGGAAAAAAACAGTTGTTGCAACCTTCCAACTTACAGGGAACCTGACAGCCTCAATATTAACTTAAATAGCTGAATTAAATGTCCCTGAATTTAAAAGGATGAGGAAGCAGTTCTTGCTGACTGCCAGAGCAATGCTCTTTCTAGCCCTTTTCATTCAGTTAGCCACAGAGAGAGCGTGCCTGAGAGGTAGAACACACTAATTCAGTCCTGGCCCTGTAAGGCACATTTAATGTCCAATGATCTTCAGCAAGAGAAGGAAAGCTTTTCCTAGCTGTTTATTATTCCTGTGTACTGGACAGCCATGCTAATAATAGGAATTAATGAATGAAAATTGAACTGAAGCTAGATGTGTCAGTAATACAGTGATATTTTTAAACTAATAATAGTTACTATACTGAATTCCTAAGGAAAGCAATGGATTCACCATTGTGGAAATCTTCAACTCAAGCTTGAATAACCGTTCAAAGGGTGATAAAGTTCTACTGCAGGCAGAAGCTCTGTGCTCAATGCAGGGACTGCTTGATGATGTGTGCCCTTGGAGGATCAAAAAGACTTCAAGACCTCAGACTTGATGATCAGAATGACTTTGAGTTCTCCATTAACTTAATCCCAAAACATCTTTTACGGTTACCATCTTAGATTCATTCCAGGATTTGCTTACTATGTATGCACACACCGGTTTATGCCAGTCCCTGAGAGATACAGCAACTGCACACTCTAAACATCAGTGGATGTCAGAAAAATAGGAATTTTAATTGTATCTGTGACCATCAGCCAAACAATGATTCTTTTTTCTTAAAATCCAGGGCATGAAAGCTCAGACTGAACAACATAAAGGTCCTGACTCTCTTACCCCTGACTTTTACCTAGGCACAGAGCTTATGATTAAACGCAGTTAAACTGAAAAATTAAAAATTAAATATTTGAATCTGCATCACCTTGTTCCTTCAATAAAATCCTGAAAGCTAGCCAAAAACAGAGGAGGTATATTTTTGATAGCCTGCTTACTCATTTGCGTACAAAATGTTTTGTTTTAAAAAATTACCTAAAACAATATATGAGGTCCAGATCAGATTCTTACCACATAAGTGCTATGAGAAATTTCTATTAGTCTTGCTTTTGTTATGACATTGAACTATTCTGTGCAATATAGATTTGGACTGAGTCAGGATTCAGTTTCCTAACATCTTTATTTACAGTAGTTTTAATCAGGGGGTTTCTAATCAACAAGTTTCATGAGGCCCAGAGTAGGATCTGCTGAATTTTTGTTTTGGTAATACTGTACATTAGCAAAACAACTGCAAAGTAAAATTCAGATTTAAAAGTGAAGATATTTGCTGTGTGCCTCCAGGTAAACTAAAGCAGAGAGCTCAATGGGTTGCAGGAGAGAGGGTCCCTGTCTGCCCACCCCTGCCCACGCTCCCCACAGCGACTCTCCTAATGCTCTGTTAAGCAGCTGATCAGTCTACTCTGCAGTTTCCGGGGTGAAAGCTCTGCCCTGCACAAAACCTTGCTCGGTGACTAATGTGACGTGCTGAACACCTTGACTTTTCCTTAGGTTTGGTAGAAACTGAAACCCTTACAAACCTGCAGCAATAGTTTCTCTGAAGAATTCAAACTGTACGAAGATGGGACCTGCCATTTATTGTTGGTGAAAGATCTCCCTTGCACAGCAGGGGAAGCAGGAACGGGCTCTGGCATAAGTAAAACCAGCCCCACAGGGTTTAAACAGTTATCATCGTCTGTATCTGGAAGATATTCAAAGGAAGTAAAATGTCTTTGTCTTTTCTACCCTTTTAGAATAGGTATTCTGTACATCAGTCAGTGGTGGTGTTTTGTAGGGGCTTTCTCATTGCTTTCCTGTACATACTGTTTTTTTGCTTTCGTTTGTATTGATCTTTACCACAGTAACAGAATAAGAGAATGACTTACTGGTGGTTCATAACATAGCTCTGAAATCATCATTTCTTACCTCAATTGTATCTTAACCTCACATAACTGGTTATAAATGCTATTACAAGAAGGACAACATGAAATTTCTTAGCTGTTAAGGTAATCTCCAAAGACAAAGACGTTCATTTCTGTTCTAGCTCCATTTCTTAGGCAATTTTACAACAGACTCCTGCAGAGAATGTCAAAGCAACAATTCATCTTTAACAGTGGTCCATCCTATCCTATCCCATCTCCCATCCAGAACACTAGATTTCCCAGATTATCACAGTTTATAAAGTATAGTACAGTATACTTTTTATACTGTATATATAAAGTATACAGTATAAAGATGCGCTTTTTTTGGCCTGTTGTTGCTGTTCTTTTATGTGTTTGTTTTTAAGAAGTTCCAACCCAGGAGTGTGTGGAGTTAATTTCTCTCTCTTTATTCATACACATAAATTCAGGAGCATCAGGAAAACACTAAACATCATATATTTAATGCTAATCATGATGAATCATAGCTGTCTTGGAGAGTATCATATACTGTGGGAGAGGCAACCGGTAGGAGATTCTATATATAACAGATTTGTTTTGGAACAAGCTGCTCTGCAGTTCCTGCAACCTTGGTGTATGTAATCCCACTGTTACTCATTCCCATAATGATGTGGAGTATTGGCCTACACTGTTTTGTAGGACATATTTGTGCCAAGAATTATGGAATGAAATCATGAGCCTGTTGAAGTCATTGGCAAAACTTGCACAGACTTCTGTGGGACTAACGTTTGGTCAAGAATGGTGAATATGTATGGGTGCACGGCAGAGACACAGTCACAGTTCATCACCACATAAGGAAGTTCTTAACTATATCATAACAACATCCTGGCATTAGCTAAATTGCTATGAGCCAGTGCACACATAGGGATTTTAGAGAGAAAAGATCCTCCTGACCCATGAAGCCTAGCCTCCTGTTATCAGCGATATCTATGTCGCAGGAGTCTGTTCAGTGGCATTTCTGGTTCTTTTCCTGGTTAAGTCAATGGGAACTGGTTAGTCTCTAAATTTTCAAGCCTAGCAACAACTAAACCCAAAGAAACAAGTAACAGGCATAGAAACACAGAATTGCACAATACCTTTTCCTGAAATAACTGCATTTCTGTATTTTAGAATATATTTTACATTCAGACTACACAGAACTTTTACATTCCACAATACATTTACATTACATTTTAATTTTACATTCTGTTTTTCTAGTCTTTCAAAATCCCCAAAGGAGAATTCAGTTACCACCCTGAATAAGTTTCCAGTGGTTGCAGAGGGCACACTAGGCTTTGAGACATAACAAGGGCTCTCTTTAGCTACTTGTCCCTGAGATTACTGGTCTTTAAATCTAGAACAACAAAAAACAGTAGAAACAAATAAGGACCAGTTGAAAGATGGAGCCTCTTTAGCAGCTCTAGCACTTCATATGATGACTGCTGCTATTCAGGTTTGGAAAGGCGCTGTTCACAGGATCAAAGTAAAAGTAGTATGTTTACCTGGTTTGGTTCCCCATAGATCCTTCCTCCCAGCCTCGCATTTCTATTTGTATCCACGGAAGGTAAAACCATGCCCTGAGTCACAGTTACACAGCGAAGGTGAAGTCAATGACCACTTTTGTTTTGCTAAAACTGTAATGAGTGTTCCTGATCCTGGAAATTCTGGTCACTGTTTTGTGGCAAAGCTGTATGTGTACTTTCAGGGCCATTGGCCATAGCAGAGCCAGCCTGAGTGTGTGGCCACCTTTGATCTTGGGAGAGGTGTTCCTAGCAAAACAGTTGCCCTATTCCAGAGTAAAACAAGGCAGGAAAAGCTGAGCTTTGAGCTCCAGGAGCAAAGCAGTCAAACGCAGACAGCTATTGAACTGCAACCGCTGCAAAGAGTGGATCGTGCAGCTTTTGACTTCAGATAAATAGAGCCTTGTAATAAAGTTTAACTTCAGACGCATGTTTTTAGGATTATAAAGCTATACCAGAAATAAAATATAGATTCTTTTCCAATTCCTTTGCTATTATATGCACTTCCACATAATTGCAGTCTAAGTCTTTACATTTGTATTCTATAAAAGTCTATGTTGTTAGGACCCATTCAGTGTTTATTTCAGGACACATTTTTAAGTATCACACATGCTCCAAGTACGATTTTCTCTAATGGCAACTTTATGTTCTTATGGATGAGGACTGTCACTCAAATGAGGTTAAAAGCAATTCTTTGCCCTTCAGTGCAACCCGGGGGCATTGATCCCCCTGGCAGCCCCACGGGTGCAGACACATGTGACACATCCTAGTGGGCTTCCCAAGAGTTAAAGGGCTGAGGTAGAGCACAAAGACTGTGTTACTGCCATTGCAAGCTCCAGATGGGAGAGATCTTGGGCAGCATTCCTGGGTCTCCACATGAAGGCAAAGGTAGCCAATTACTGTAACTAGAAGAAATTATATATTCAATCTAGGTCTAGACAAGACAGAATAACTGATTGCATTCCTTGGGAGACTTGAAAGAAACACCTCTCAAAAGAGCTCTAACTCAAAAGAGCTCTCACTCAAAAGAGTCAGGTTGTCTGCCCAAATACATTTCTCTTTTGGCTGATGTAAATCTAGTGCATTTTTTCCTTTACCCTGTTAAATCTTTTTATTCTTTCAGAATCAAAGTGACTTAAGACTTGTTTGATATCCCTTTATTTTCTTGTAGCTCACTGCTGTGTTTGTGGCCTGAGCGACTTGTAGATGGATCATTCTCATAACTCCTGAGTTGCCTTCTGCACTCTTCTGCCCTGGGGGTTCCGCCATTGCCTGCTGATACCCACCAAATCCCAAATGCCAGTGAACAGGCAAACTGGCAACACTTCCAGCGTGCATGCAGAGTTGAGGAGAACCTCAGGAGCACCGAAAACTGTTGAAAGTTTTTTCTCTGTAGCTACCACGAGAGGGAAGCCTTAGCCAGCCAGCCTAGCCTGGCTGCTGCCATAGCCATGAAGAAAATCCGATTTAGTCTGGGGACTGCCAGTCAGCCCCAGTGCCAGAGCTTTGGGCACTCTTCCCTCAGCACTGCATTTATAAGGGGAAGTAATTGGGGCTTGTACATGCTTAAGCCATTTTCTTAAGTCATATCTGTTTATCCTTACAAAGCTATGGAAAATTCTGTGATTTTGTTTTATTTATTGAAAGTAATGGAAATATTTTTAAGAAGGCAGCTCTGAACTCAAAATAAGGAAAT
Organism: Rhea pennata; assembly: GCF_028389875.1. NCBI lineage: Eukaryota > Metazoa > Chordata > Aves > Rheiformes > Rheidae > Rhea > Rhea pennata. The sequence goes on from NC_084665.1 coordinate 59,952,205, forward strand.
GAATCAGCTAGAAAGTTCTCTCCTGTCAAGTAAAGCCACTTAGAGACTCTGTATTCCTCTGCTGGGACAGTGTGAAGGAGGGGAGGGAAACGAACTTGTGTCTGAAAAATTATACCTGTCCTTAACAAAAATTCAACTTCAAACTGTTTCAAATAAAAATAAAGTGATTACAGGAAAAAAAAATCATGGAGGGGGTATCCTTCTAATCATTTTTGCATTTGGAAGGGTTCAAGTATATATAAGCAGTTTTATAGTTTTCATGATGTAGTTTGATCACCATTTCCCCCCATCTTTCAGGAAATCTTTCACACAGCAACAAAGAGATAATGTTTGAAGAAATACACAGAAAAACATCCTTTTGAATCTGGCCCTATATTTTATAGCTCGTTTGATCATTACTTCCATGAGAAATGACATATTCTCCTGCAATGACAATTATCAGTTTTATTGCACAGATTTTCTGCATTCCTCGGGCCTCAGCTCCAGTTCAGCCCATCTGCGGGCTGCCTAGACACACATGCCTCTGCGCACTGAAGCCGTAGCTGAGGATTAGAGGGTGACTGAGAGATCAGCTTTTATGCGCTGGAGTGTTGATGGCACTCACTACTTGAAGCAGCCTGGGCAGCCAGCCCCAGAGGAATGGCTCGGTGTGGAGGGCAAGCCACAAAAAAACTAGCCCATGGGTTTCTGTGGCTGTGCTTAAGAAGCGTCTGGGGTAGCCCAATTATCCAGTGTAAAGCTCTGTCTCCACTTCAGCAGTCAAATCTGATTCAGGAGTGATAGGCGTTGTTGGTCCAGGTAGAGCACCTCAGGTGATTTTTAGCAGGGCAGCATAGCCCAAGAGGAGCTTTGCACTCATACAGCTCCTATCATTCCCAGTACCATAAAGCAGCCTGCTCCAAATGGGCTCAGCACAGTACTGAGTAGATGTAGCTTGACATAAGATAGTGTTTTGACCATGGAACTTCACATGGCAAAAAGCAGAAATGTAGCTGGCTAGTAAAAGGCTGAAATGACTTTTGGAGCTAGCTGTAAGGAAGGACTGAGGCAGGATATGAACCAAAATACTTTACACATCAGCTCTCTGAGATACCACAAAATTATGCAGTGGTTATGGAGCTCAGGAAGGCTTACTGCACCTTCAAGAGTAAGCAAAGAAATTCCCAGAAGACACAGTGCAACGACTGTGAAAGTTTGTAGAGAGGTTTTTCTGACTCCTTACTATCTGTGTGAGCAATCAGAGTTGGGAAACTGGGAGAGCAGTCAGGGTACAGAGGTGTTTGCACTGGAATAGTGAAAAGGAGCTTGCCCAGAAGAGGAACCACGTCTCATCTTCACACCAGCTGAGGACCTTCAGGTTTGGAGAAGTCAGGGTGAATATTCAAACTGGGTAGGCTACAGTGTGAGCTGTAAAAGAAAATGCTGCAGTCAGGCAGAGACTAAGGAATGTAAGTCCCTGGCATACTGGCTAGCAACTGTCTGTGTTTTGGACAAGAAAAGATGGATTGAAATAACAGACCATCCCATTTCATTCTAGCAGGAGGTGAGAGAGGCACAGAGACGGACAAGGAGATCTACTGTAAGTCAGACAGAACAGAAAGGAATCCTGAGACCTTCTTCATCAAGTAAGGTCTTTTTGTCCCACAGAGGAAACCTCTACCTTTGTCATTAAACCAGAGAGACCCGAAAACATCAAGCTGCTCAGACAAAAGCAGCTAAGCTTCGGTTAAGCAACTAGCAGAAATGACCATTTGGAGCAGAAGTGGCAGCCAGGATAGTAATACTCAATCCTTTGGACAGATTTGTCTTTTCTTCCATTGAATCAGTGGTTCTGTCTGCTCTGCTTTATGCTCCACCACAGCTGTAGTGTTCAATTTCCATGCTATGCAGCCAGAGACAGGCCGAGGAGAGAGAAATACAGTAGTCTTATTCTTGCCTCCTCAAGAGCTATAAATGCTGACAGGGAACCACTAAGCCTGAAAGATGCTTTTCTGTCCTGCCTTCTGTTCCTCTTCAACAAACTTTTTCCTTCTCTTTCCAGACTACTATACCATCCTCTTTGCCATTTTCCTGTTCTGCCATCTTTATAATTGTTCCCCACGTTTAAAGCATTTTGAGTTTAAATTGCATAAATTGAGTTTAAACTCTCTCTTCTCTTCAGAAACACCTTTTCTCTGTCCTCTCGTTTGAAGGCCTGTGGATCAGCTCCAAGAGCCGAGTATAAAAGTTGAGCTGAGTATAAACTCTTTGCTTGCTTTCCCTGACTCTTGTACATCACGATAGCATTCAAGTATACGCATGTATTGTGCTCAGTGCATAAATCATCTCTTTCATCAGTGAAAACACAGCTCTTGTGCTTGGCAGAACAGCCATGTGGTTTTTACTGTGTGTCATAGTGGAGGTATGCCTGCAAGCACACAGTTGTGAAGGCAAGTTCAAAGCATCTTCAGTTGTGAAAATTTATCAGCTGTTTCCCCAAGCCCAGGAAGGTTGGATCCAGTAGGCCACTAAAACCATGGAGTAATTTCACTGTATTTCGGTAAAAGAAAAACGTAGAGCTCCCTAGAGCACAGCCTGGGTATGTAGGAGCACCTTGGAATAGTTTTCCTTTTTCCCTTTTCCCTTACAGTTCCACCTGTGGTCTGCACCCCATGGCCTCAGCACTGCTGTGCCATATTTGGCCCCACATGGAATTTTTCAAAAGCTTTGTGTTCCTCCCAAACGTTTTTGTAGCTCTCTTCCAAACAGAAGGAAAGGGTTACATGCATCATTAACAGTCCAGGTTTACACACACAAAAAAAAATCCCAAACTCTTAAAAAAGTGATGTATGCACACAGTCGGGCCACTTGCCTTTTTTAAAGCACAATGACACACCTTAAAGTTGCCAAATTCTGCAGCTATTACATGGTATGCGCACGGTGAAATTTTTCATACTAGACAACGTTTGCCTCAGTCTGATTTTAATTAAAAACAGATTGGGATGCTGGGGGAAAAAAGCAACTGGAATTAGAAATTACAGAAGACAAACACCAACCCTCTGATAATTGTCACTGCTTGGGGTTAAAATATATGCAAAATCCTGCAGAACCCTTGTCAGTGAATCACTGTGGAATATGTTGATTTGTTTAACTCATCTGGAATCTTTACATGACTCAACCTAGAGACCAAACTGAGAGTTTGAAGGGAAAATGTCAAATAAAACAGGCTGCTTGCGAAGAGCAAGGACACTTTTAATGCTAGCCTTTGAGATCTGATTCATTAATACTCTGCAACGTGATTGCAAAACATGATCACTGTGATTTGGTAACATTAGGTACTCATCTTGCAGTGGTGTGAATTGACTTCATGTGGGCTGGACCATGCCGAGTTAGACTTTATTTCAGTAACTAACGAGTGCTTTCTAATATTTTTACGTGCTTTTTGCACAGTTTTGAAACACTGTTTGGAAATCAATGTGACTAATTTACAGACAGGCTCCTAAATCAGTTAGGTACTGTAAAAAATATTGCTCAAAAGACACCGTCATTCTTTTTCAGTTAAGATTTGTCAAGCATTGCATCTGATTCACATGGGAAAAGAAATTTTGACTGTATGAGTCACTTCAGTCTTTGAATACTTAACAAAATGTACGGTGTGATCTGATGCATGACTAATGCATTTGTGTATTTAAGAGTCTGTTGATGCTAATGGAAGTTACAGAGCCATATCTAGAAAAGAAGACACTTCAGAGCATCCTGGTTCATTAACGTTAATCTATACATAATCAGCTGCTGTTTCATAAATCTAAAAAAATCCCTAGTGCTCTTTATGTTTTAGGACCAGATTTTAAAATTCCCCTACAGTAAATCTTTGTTTAAATATTTCATTGATCTACCATTAACAATGTCATCTTATTTCAGTTCACTTGCAAGGACTGCACTCTATTTAATTAATACAGTTTTTGTTGCTTTCTACTAGCTTCCCTCGTTACAGTATCAGTCACTTCTCCAACTTGCCACTACCGAATATGTTCACTAGAAATTTTGGCTTCCTTTTGTTAACAAACTATTTTGAAGGGACTTTTATTCTCCCTGGATGTATTCATTATTTACAGGTAGTTACCAAGTAACCTGGATGAATTCTTCACGTGATGAATTCTTATGAATTGCCCTCTATGACTATTTATTGTTGGTGTTGTGAGACAAAGGACCTGAACTCTCATTCTTTTTCTGCTCCTTTGGTGTGCAACCCTCAATTTGAAAAGGAGAGGCATGATTCAAAGTGCTTGATTTTTTTTAATTAGCCAGGATTTTTTAATGAAAAACTGTGCTTCTAGTAGAAGGAAAAAATGTAGAAAAAAAGGTTCTTAAGGTCACCATTCTGCTTGACCAAAATTCTCAAGAAATAACTTAAATATATTTCTTGGTGAAAGTTTTTTTTTTTTTTCATTTTTCTGCTTTTAACACATTATCTATATACTTACTATTTTTCCTGTTCACTGGATGAAAAGTAATGCAAAACTGTTAGAAGAAGAAAGGAAAATGGTTTTTACATTTCAGATGAATTGAAAATGAAATTTGTAATCATTTAGAAATTAAGGAACAAATTAATTCTTTCCATTTGTACTTTACCATGAAAAATAATATTAATCAAAAAATTCCAGTCCACTCTAGTAATGCGGATTTCTGTTATGAGTATTCATTCTAAGAATTGCTCATGCTGAACTTAGTGAAACTTCGGAGCTTTGTAAGTATTTTCATTAACAACTGGTAGTAGTTTGAAACACTTTGCTATTGATTTTTTTTCATTCTTTGAATCAGCATTTATCACGACCATTTAAGAATGGTTTTGTTTTGTTTTTTCCAGCTCTCTGATCTGTATGCTCTTGACTCATTTCCTTGCTTTGCTGTTTTTGGCTGCATTTTGCGCAGGCACTATCACAGTGTTTGAACATCTCTGACTTCATACTGTAGTTAGCTATGGATGCAGAATGGATCAGAAACGAAATCTGAACTCTGGCTAAACCTAGATTCAAACTCCACTGTTCAAACCCATCTCAGTTTATTTAGGTAACACTGTTTTTCTGTCATCCTTCTGCTGCTAGCACTGAGCAGAGTGGTTATGTGGCCTTCAGCAGGAAGGAGCCAGTAGGAGGCTATTGAACCAAAAATACCTTCTAACTCTCCCAGGTCAAATATAGTGTCACCTCAGTCCTGCACTGAATTTAAAACGGTCCCAACAGCGATGCCAGAAAGTGAGTCTGGTACCCAGTTCTGCAACCGGCAGAGAAATGGTGTAGAGGAAAAAGTAATGGCATGAAACATAGCATTTTCAAGGGTTCATTTATTGGATCATGAGGGAGGGAAACTTTCAGGCAGCCTGTCCCAGGGCAGTAGGAACAGGCGGCATTTTCCGTGAGCTCACGGGCTTTAGACCTGAAAGAAGGGAACAAGGGCTCTCCGTCAAGTCTGTGTCCATGCTGCACACAAAATCTTCACAGCTAATGGTAACTCCCTGTAAGCGGTCAGGATTAACCACTAGTGGAAGGATTAATCAGTGATTATTACTCAAGTCAGGCAACAACTTTTGCCTGTGGAGCTGTCTGCCTTTCAACAAGAATCAAGGACAAATGTATGCAGCAAACCAAACCGTGAGTCCATCCTCTGCAGAAAACTCACGTGCGGTCAACACACGCGCCAGCATCAGCTCGCAGCGCTGTCTGAGCACTCAACCCTCCTTGCGAGAAACCATTCCTTTCAAATTCATTCTTAATGTTCTTACAGTCGTTGCTCTGTGGAGCAGCACTAGATCATTACCTTCCCTTTCTCAGAAGCAGTACAAATCTGCAGGTTGGTGTTACAACTGTATCTGTCACAAATAGGTTGCTTTGCAGGGTTAGAAATGTCAGGCGCGTTGCAGTATTTTTCGCCTACAAGCCAGTGCAATTATCAGACGGTGATTCAGGACCACTGTGTTTCACCACCAGAGGTGACATTTGCGCTATTCCGCAATCGCTGGCATCTTGACATTGCCTCGGCTATTGCCAGCAGCCGCACGGTTAAGCGCGTTGCAACGCCCCCAGCTCCCATAGCAGGCACGGGAGGACTGACGGTCGCTACAGACCCTGCTGGGATCTAGCACGGTAGCAGCCGTGTCAAGCTGGTGAGCCTAATTGAACAGGAGCCCGTGCTGATTTAGAAACAGTGCAGCCACTGTGGCGTTTTAGAGGCGCTCTTAAACGCTTAGTCCCTTGGGAGCCAGCTGTGGTGCAGTGGTCTGGACTCAGGCCGGGGCATACTGTAGGCACTGAGAAGCGATAGGTTTACTCCCTGCTAGTATCTGTTGATGTCTGGTAAAAGGTTCCAGCAGAACTTTTGTTTCTTGTTTATTTTGTTGCAGATGTGTTCTGAGAAAGCAAATTTATTCATGTATCCATGCTCTGGCTTTAGTAGATGTCTTTACTTGTATTTTTCATTTTCTTTAAGCTGCCCTTACCTACTGTAGTAATTTAAGTAAATAAATAAAAAAAGGCAAGACTTCGTATCCAGAAAAGAGAGGAGAAATTGTGGTTGATTCACTGAGGTGGCAACCTCTTACTTCCCTGCCCAGTCCTTCTGGAAGGATAAAATAGCACCTGATAACAGAAAGCCTCCTATGCAAATCCTAGCTATCTACCTATAGATTTTCTGGGGAAAAAAAAAAAAAAAAAAAAAAAAAAAGGATCTCTTTTTTTCCTGAATGCATCAACCTGGTGTCTGATATTTGCACCTAGCTGCTGTGACCATACTCTTTCTTCCCTGTAGACCAAGCGAGAGTAACTCAAAATGCCCACACTAACTCAAAACACCCACACTGTGCCTCGCTGTAGGACTGCATGATCACCTCAGGTGCACAGGGGACACTTCTTTTCTGGAAAGTTCATTTCTTTTTAGTGATTGAGGCTGCTAGGTAGCATGTCAGAAGGAATGCCATTGCAATGGTGTATTTGCAAGGATTTTTCTGGGCTGTGTATCACTTTGGTTAAAAAGCTCAACTTTTTTTTTCCAGTGGAACCTGAATAACAGCCTCATTTCACACGAGACATCTGAGTAACTACAACGAGGTGACACTGACCTGAGCTGAGCTGAAGCCCAGACGGGGTGTTGCGGTGATGTGCCTTCTGTCTCCCAGAGGAAGCCTGGCTTGGTTTTCCTTTCACTGTAAGCTGATCAGCTGCCATAACAGCTCCCTGTTTCTCAGGCAAAACCGTTTCAGAAAATCTAATGCCCTTATTGTAGACTCATATGGAGTACTGCCCTTACATATAATCCTAACCTGTGCCAGTATGTAATGCAGATCCACCCGCATGCAAAAGTATTACTCAGTATTCTACTTTGTGAACCTTGAAAAATTTTGGACTTTTGGTATGTGATTCACTCATCACACCTCTAAGCCTGCTCTTCTTGCACTGGCAAGGGGTACGTGAGAGGCTAATGGGAAAACAGGCCTTTAAATTGTCAAGGTTTAAAATGCAGAGTGAAAATTTGCTGCCAGTGCTGAGAGATTATATTTGTGTCGTTATGCCAGTATGCTGATACATCAGTGCTGGAGCAAGTGGAATACCTGTGTGACAGCTTTCACAAAGTCATACATCAAATTATGGGCACACGTGAATGCCTTTGGCAAAAAAGGGCTTTTGAAAAGCTCATTTTCCCCCTGCCCACACATTCAGATTCTATGAATGGATCATTGTAGTTTATAGCCAAACAATAGATAAAAGAAATACGGTAGTGTAATGTAAAATTGGAAAAAATATTGCATGGTTTATTCAGTGTCATGGCTTATAATGAGGCAGGTATACAAACATCTCTCCCAGATCTCTTCCTCTCCCATGCAGTGTTACAGTGACACAGCTTGCTAAGAAGCCGTAACAACCTGGTCATTTTTTATATTTTTTTTCAACAGAATATAACTGTCAGGAAACACAAGTCAGTAAGAGTGGAGTTTTGTCAACAGCAAATGTTACCGTTTGGGGAAAAAGAGAGAATTTGGTTTTGCATGCAGAAATGTTGTTTTTGTTTGTCAGAGGCTCTAGAGCCTTGTGAGGAGAGAAAAGGTAGTGTCCATTTTTGCTGGCTTTCACCTTCAACCCTAAAAGACGGTGAGGGCAATGAATAATTGTGTTTGTCCCGAGGCAGCCAAACCAAAGGAATCTCATTAGCTCCCATCCAGCCAATATAAAAAGCCAAGGAAAAGGAATCATGAATAAATATGTCACTAGTAACGTCCGTGAGAACAGGCAATGCCAGCAGGACTTGCAGTCTTTTCAGACAGCTTGACGTTGCTTCAGGTTCCTGTTTTATGTGACGTGATTGAGAACACGTATATAAAGCATGTTACAAAATCAAAGGGAGTGAGTTGTAAAAAGAATTGTGTTTAGTGCGTACAATGGGAGGGGCATGGTGACAAAGTGGGTAAATTGTCTTACTGTAAATCCAAACCTAGCAGGTGAATGCTGAAGGTTTCCTCCAGCTTGCCTGGCTCTGGATATTTGGGCCATCAGGGGTATCTGTATATGCTTTGGCAGTACCAGTTGCTTACATGTCATGAGCTACAAAAAATCTTCTTTAGCCACGAGCATCTGGAGAACAAATAGAGGATTTGTAATTGTAGAATTTTTACTGATTCAACAGATAGCAGAGACAGATAATTGTTTCAGATAACTATGAGCTAAAATATTTGTATTTGGTCACTTGAGCTGTTACTGCACTATGTAGACATTTCTTTATAATGGACTTTAGTAGAAAACTTGAGTTGTCAATAATAATAACTAGTCTTCAGACTTTATGCAATAGTATTTGCTAAATACTGTGTATCAGTAAAGGGGTACTAAACTGCAAAATCAAAACAATTTCTATTTCTCATATTCTCTTGATTGTTCTTTACCTTTTACTAATCCATCACTATGCCTAACATCTTAGTCTTTTTGTTGCTGCAAATGATCCCTCTCTAAAAATAAAAGAAGCAGGATAATGTTTTTCTTCATTTAATCACTACTCTTCTGAATGTGATCCTCTCCTCCGATGGGTTGTTCTGTGGTATCAAATTTACGCTGTTAAATTGTATATACACATAACCTCCTGAGTTCATTCATGGTGATAGATCATAAAATTAAAATGGATACAAGGCCTTTCATATCTAGGTCACCAGTGTGAAGATAAGTAGGTCAGTAAGGAGTGAAAGTAGGTTATCCAATTGTTATGTGGGGTGAGGGGTGTCAATACACTTCTTGGTGGATACGTTTCCAAAGCACAATAAAATAGCATCATAACTGACATTGACATTGACTGGTGTCCCCCCGGGCATTTGCCAGCAAGATGTCAAGAAATAAATGGACAAGGAAACAAAACTATGTTGTCACATGGGAGAGGGCATACCCCATTCGGGGATGAGGCATATTGGGAGAGCAGCATGCAGCCTGGCTGGTGAAGCTTGCGCTTTTCTATCCATTCTGTGCCTGATTAATGGACAGAAAAAGGACCTCACTTTCCAGGGCTTTAGTCTGACAAATTTCATCAGTGCACTGTCACTTGATAATGCATTTAAGACAAATAGTTTTCTCCTATTATGTCAGAACAAATTACAGCCTATGGGCTTGCTTCTCTACTCCATTATGCCACTTTTACACTGGTGCAATTCCACTAATCACAGATGAGTTCCACCAGCCTAAAGCCAGCATGACAGCCTGAAGATGCAGGGCCTTCATCTTTTAGAGAATGAAAAACAAAGCTCTGAGGCCTTGCTGCATTAATAGAAGTGCTCCTAAGTACAGTGTGTACAAAAAGTAGAGCTAGACTTGGCATGTTGAAGCTAGGTCATTTCTATGGCAAAGAACAGAAAGACTTGGTCATGGTATTTGTGCAGTAGATGTGTTATAGGAGGCCCTCAGTGGGATGTTTCAGACTTTGCCTTGGGTGGTGCGGGTTGCAAACGGGAATTGATGACTGGTGCTATGGCCTGAAGAATGGTGCTGATGGCAAGTTTGAGTATTGCTCCACTTAGCTCTAGGTCCCTTTACCTTTCAGCCACGGATAGAAGCGTTTCACAAAGTGTCTAGATAAAGGTACTTTTGCAAAACTGCTCTCTGGTGTGCTTGTAAAGAATTAGCTGATCACTAAGGGGGAGAGGAAGCAAGAGAATGCAAAGTAGAAGCAAAGTGATGGTTTGTAAGAGCATTAGAGGGTTTTGTTTTGTTTTGTTTTGTTTTTTAATTAGGGCTTTAAGAGGCACCTGAAGATGAGGAATGTCTGGATTTGCAAAACTGAAGTTTGCCCTAGTTTCCTAAGTTCCTGGCCATGTGCAGCCAGTGACCTTGAAGAATGAAGGGGGAAGAGTTAGACCATTTCTCACCACATCATTGGCTCATGTAGTTTCCTTGCTCATCTCCTTCCAGTGTGCCACCTCCCCACCCAGGATGATTTGGATGTAAAATCAAACAGAAATGGAGGGGGATGTGAATCCATACATAAGTCAGAAAAATTCTCTATGTTCCCTTTGCCTCTCTCTGAAGAAAAATCCGTGTTTATGTTCCAACTTTTAACTGACTCATTTTTAAGTGCAAAGGCATGTAAGTTTTAAGCCGTTTAATACCTGAAATTAACCTCATGTCACTCACAAAGTCTTCCGTGATGGTCTGACAATTGGCACGACATACACAGAAAGGGAAAATGGCAAATGTCATGTCAAGAAATGACAAAATATAGATGACTACAATGATCTCAGCTGTTTTAAAGAAAAGAATGCTGAAAAGAAACTAGAGTGCAACTTTTTTTATTTTTTTTTTTTTTGTAGCAATTTCTGTAGCACCCACTGCTGTAATATCTGATCACTCAGTTTGAGAGTTCGTACTCTTGCTCTCTCTTCTTTGTTCTGGCCCTATCTCAGGGCTACTGAGTTCTTAGCAAACATCAGGAGCACAGTTATTATCTTTAGTTTCCTGGGTGCAGCATAACATGTGATCCAAGAACATCATTCCTCTCTACTTCCCATCTCATTAGATAACAGGCCTCTTCCAAATTCATTTCAGTTGCTTCAGTGCTTCTGAAAACTCTGCTTCTTCTTTTATTTAGAGCTGGAGACCCCCAGTATGTGTCACTTGCTGTGATTCCCTTACATTTTATGAATTATCTGTTGGTGTATAGTTCTTTCATAGTAGGGAAAAAAAAAAGCTCACACATCGAAATGTAAGATAACAGAGTAACTCAGTGTATGTGCTTAGAAACAGCTTGATCTTTATCTGGGGAATAAGTGTTTTCAGAAACCTTAGCTAAGCAGCACCACGTGTGTCCATCTCTTTAGGGCTTTCCTTTACAAATAGATATTATATTCTACGATATATGTATATTATCTAGCTCTGAGGAGAAATAGCTGCTATTTGGTTTCAGGTAGAAGATTTCAGAGCACTTACTAAAATAGATTAATTACATTCCCCAAATCACTGTAAGGTAGGCAAGCAATATGAATCTCATTATCTTTTTACTCTGCTTTGCTTAGTTGTGTGTGAACTGACTCAGAGACATATGGGCTGTATCTGTACTACTGAGTTAATGTCCAGGACCACTCTCTGGACCGATGCCACGTCCTTATTCTTGAGCAGTTTTGCACCTAGGCTGCCAATGGAGAATGGTGTTCTGTCTGCCCTAACTGTGCCCAGAAATAGTTTGGGAGGCAGAATTGTGCAGAGCATGGCTCGAACTATTTAACAAAACCAAGCTCCATCAATCAATGTCCAACAATCAAAACCCAATGGCCAAGAATATCTCCTGCTGCTGTTTAATTTAGTAATATAGACAGAGTGAGCATGTGTTAAAACACAGAACACATCTCTTGAATCTCAGTTCTTCTTTCTGTTGGGGACCTTAGGTCCAGTGCAGATCTTGGGATGTCACTGCTGTGAACTGCAGATACAGATCTTGGGTGTGTACTCAAAGCCAGGAAAGGAGATCATAGGAAAAGACAGTGAGCCAAACTGTGGTGCCCCATAAACTAATAGAGTGTATGTAGCTGGCTTTAGCTGTAAGTTAAACTGTTCTTGCACTTAAGCAGCTAAATTCACCATCACCGATGTTGTATTAAAAGAGTATTGCCTTGACACATTCACAGGAAAAGTCTAAGTGTGACTGTGAGTCACATCTCACTTACTCTTGCATTTCCATATCTCTCTTTCACATTGCTACTGCTTTAGGCAGAACTTCCTATGATTAGTCATCCATTTCAAACTAATTATCATGTCAAGATAAGTTTTCTAAGTGCTTGAAGAGAAAGCAAGGAGTTTTCATGTGCTATTTGCAATCACAGCGTTTCAGGAGAGACAACACACTTACTGAAAAGAGTGAGCAGGGACAGGCTGGAAGGAAATGGAACTAGGAAAATATTTTGATTGCAGTTGGCTTGTCAAAGTGTCCTTATCTGTGTACAATACTGTTTATTTTCCAGTTAATTTTGTGTATGGGATATTGGTTAACAAAATGATTGCGAAGAAGCCTTCTTAGCAGGTGGGACTGTATTTATGGTCCATTAGCCTGTTGCAGAATAACCATAAAGCATGCATTAAGTCAGTGCCTTGAGTAAAGCTCTGAAAGGCACAATTGCATTCTCATGTGTAGGTATTTCACACACTTATATCCCACCCTTTTGTGTTAAAGGCCTTTGGGCATGTGATTTTCTTTTACTGAAGGATGAGTGTACATTTAGCATGCCCTGAGCAGAAGGAAGGGCAGCAGTACTGCAAGTCGGTATAGGCAAACCTCAGCAGCAAAGAAAGACTTTGCACTTCCAGCAGCCATTTCAAGTCAGCATTACAAAGAAGACAGACTTTGGACACACCTTATATGGTTTTACAAGGCGAGAGAATGAAAGAGGTACCTGATATGTAGTTACATAGACATGTTTCTCTATCACCATGCAATAATTTGTTGGAAATCTACTGGTGTGTGTGTGTGTGTGTGTACATATATATTTTATTCTCAGGACCCTTTTAGAGTCTAACAGTAATAAGAAGTGACCAAGAATAGTGGTTGCTGATCTAGCATGCACACCCAAGGAAACTACAGAATAAATTGTAGCGAGACAGAGAATGCTTTTGCGCTGGTTCTCATTAAGATCAGTCTCTCTATGTCCTGTAGGCTCAATAGTATATCACCCAAGCAAAGAAAGGAGCAGATCTCAGCTCACTAAGGTCAGTAATGCTGGATAGCAGTTTCTCCTCATCATTTTTGAGTTTTCTCAGTCTCTGTCCAATGACATATCAGCATTATTTTTATAGTAGTTTTAGGGGGTAAATCATATGTTTGGAAAGGATCTTTCTAGTAATTGTCTTGGCTAAATCTTTTCTTAAAATTCTACTGCATGGTCACAAATTGCACACAAATCTTGGAAGCCTTTATTTATAGTTAGTCTACATATTCAATAACACTTAAACTCTTTGCAACACAGTCTTCCTGAGGCTTCAGAAAAACACAGTTATTTGGATTCAGTTAACTGCATGCATAAAGAAAGGTTGATTGTATTTACCTAGTAGCTTCAGGAGCATCATGACAACTGGTTATTCAATGTTTGCGATAGGATCTGATAATGAAATATGCTCCAGGCTTTTTGTGTCCTATTGGGTACATAAAGCATTAGATTATCTTATTACAGGATTAAAAGGCTGTCTATTTAAAGGGGCTATTCCCCCTGGATGTAACACACACCTGTAAAATGGATGCCCAGAAAGCACAATTAGGCTCTGTGGTTTTTATAACTGCCTTTAAAGCACATGGTCCCCCTAGTGAGAAAACGCAAAGGCTCTCAGCAAGCAGAAATAGGCAGAGGTGTCTTTGTTTCCTACTCCATGGCATCTCCTGCCATACGTCTTTTATCTCCAGAAGGCTGGCTGGGGTTTTCTGGAGACAGAACTCATCAGCCTTTACTATTCTCAGTTCAGAGATGCTGCCCTTGAGGAGGCCTGCACTGACATGGCTAGCTTTTCAGGCTTTGCTTCGAGCTGCCTAATGTCAAAATAAAATCTGCAAATATGCAGAAAATGTAATCAAACCAGTTAGCTCCTCCTGAAACTATTCAGAGCCAAGTGGAGGGGTTTCATCAGAAGAACAAACAAACAAACAAACATATCTTAATATTTTATTAGACATCTTCCTGCAGGCCTGAACAGAAGGGAAGCCTGGCTTTTATAATGAAGTGGGTAACATATATATTCATGTGATAGGCAACTCCAGACTCTGTGAGTCTGGAGAGAAAAAAAAAGAACAAAAAAAAAGCAAAATAAAAATAAAAATAATAATAATAAAAAAAAAAACATGGTGCCTAAACTGCTCCTGGGTCTTGAACTCAGGCCAACAATGTATAGTATTTAAGGCTGATGTGTTTTAAGAGCTTCCAAAGCACATGCAAGGTAGAAAATGAAATACGCAGTCAGCTCTTGACAGGTCTATTCAACAAGTCTAGCTACCTAGCTGTAGTGATGGGGCTGTGGTCCATAGCAAGAAGGAGCTTGCTGGAATCTGGTAAGGGAATGAATTTGAACCAGCTAGAGAAGAGAAATAGTCTGTCCTAATGGATTACTTTCTGGGTTTCTGATCTACCTTATTTTCTTGTGTTCATTCTTCCTTCCCAGAACAGTTATGATCAGCTCCTCTCTGTGCCCCCATTGCTTCCATACCACTGTACCATTAACCACTCCCTGAGGCCCATTCTTCCACTACCTCCAGCTCCTTCCTAGGTCTTCTACCTTTACTTATTCCAACACCTGAACAGAAAGCAGTGTGTCTCATGGCTTCTTCAGAAGTATGCACTTGCTGTTCAGGCAGTCACCTACATTAGTGCTAACTGGCCAGCTGTTTTTTCTAACCTTCTTCTGAGCAAACAGACAAAATGGAAAGGGCTGCCTTTCCATTAGTAGCAGCATTGATGCCATAGAATCATAGAATCAGTAAGGTTGGAAGGGACCTCTGGGGATCACCTAGTCCAACCTCCCCACTCAGCAGGGTCCCCTACAGCATGTTAGACAGGGTTGCATCCAGGCAGGCTTTGAATATCTCCAGAGAAGGAGACTCCACAACCTCTCTGGGCAACCTGTTCCAGTGCTCCGTCATTCTCACAGGGAAGAAATTCTTCGTTACGTTCAGGTGGAACTTCCTGTACTTCAGTTTGTGCCCATTGCCTCTTGTCCTGTCACATGGGACAACTGGAAAAAGTTTGTCCCCATCCCCTTGACACCCTCCCTTCAGGTACTTATACACATTGGTAAGATCCCCGCCTCAGTCTTCTCTTCCCCAGGCTGAAGAGGCCCAGCTCTCACAGCCATTCCTCATAGGGCAGGTGCTCCAGCCCTCTGATCATCTTCATAGCCCTATGCTGGACTCTATCCAGTGGCTCCATGTCTCTCCTGCACTGGGGAACCCAGAAATGGACACACTGCTCAAGATGAGGCCTCCCCAGGGCTGCGTAGAGGGGCAGGATCACCTCCCTCGACCTGCTGGCAACAGTCTTCTTAATTTAGCCCAGGAGACCATTGGCCTTCTTGGCCACAAGGGCACATTGCTGGCTAATGGTCAACTTGTCATCCACCAGCATTCCCAGGTCCTTCTCTGCAGAGCTGCTCTCCAGAAGGTCAGCCCCCAGCTTGTACTGGTGCCTAGGGTTATTCCTCCCTAGGTGCAGGACTCTGCACTTGCCCTTGTTGAACCTCATGAGGTTCCTCTCCACTCAGCTCTCCAGCCTGTCCAGGTCTCTCTGGATGGCAGCACAGCCCTCAGGTGTATCAGACACTCCTCCCAGCTTAGTGTCATCAGTAAACTCACTGAGGAGGCACTCTGTCCCCCTCATCCAGGTCATTGATGAAAAAGTTGAACAGGATGGGACCCAGTACTGAGCTTGGCCTCCAGCCACAGGCCTCCAACTAGACTCTGCACCACTGATGACGACCCTCTGAGCTCTGCCTTTTAGCCAGTTCTCAATCCACCTCACTGTCCACTCATCTAACCCACACTTCCTGAGCTTGCTTAGGGGGATGTTATGGGAGACAGTGTCAAAAGCCTTGCTGAAGTCAAGGTACACAACGTCCACTGCTCTCCCCTCATCTACCCAGGCAGTCATTCCATCACAGAAGGCTATCAGATTGGTTAAGCAGGATTTCCCCTTGGTGAATCCATGCTGGCTACTCCTGATCAACTTCTTATCCTCCATATGTCTGGAGATGACATCCAGAATGAGCTGTTCCATCACCTTTCCAGGGATGGAGGTGAGGCTGACGGGCCTATATGAGCATTTCTCTACCCCACAGCAGTCTCCTGCTAAATGTGGGAAGCTTTGAAATCTCTTTCATTATATTTGTTTGAAACCAATCCAGATTGCAAAGGGATTCAGCAGACACAGGGCTGATGATGACAAAAACTGATGGTCAGGCAGATGGACGGCATTTTACTAAATCTTGTTTCCTTAGGAATCGTACTGAAAACAAATCAGAAATGTCAAAAAACCCTACCTTTTTGGTTGTACTTTGTGGTTCAGCGATCTAGTTTTCATGTAGTTGTTGCTATGGGTCCATCGTTATGGTACACTTCATAATACAATAGTACCAAAGAGGGTTAGTGCCAAGAACTAAGACACTAGTTCTGCTGTCACATCAGCTTCCATTTAGTACAAGACATCTGCTGCTGTGCTGTGATTACAACTGACTTGAAGCCCCTCAAACTCAATATGCTCATCTGACTCAGGGTTAAAAAAAGGAAGGTGCATTAGTCATCCCTGACTGCTGAGAATCACCAGCAACATCCAGGTATACTAAATCCAGAAGTTCTTCCTTCACAAACTCAGCATCATCTTACCCCAACCCATTCTTCCTCATTGCTCCCATATTCAAAAAGGAGTTCAGGGTTTCCTCTCATTCATACAATTGAGACTCATAAGTAAAACACACTCTGCATTGACTTGTCCTTGCTTTGTGCTCTGTCCCTAAAAGCAGTGTTTATTTGGCTTCATCTCTCCCTTTCTCTGGCCAGACATAATACTTGTGTCCCTTTGAGTGTTTCTGATGTTCAGCCAGCTCAGGGTGGAGCACAGCAATGGAGAGCTGCCTTCTCACTAGCAAACCATCACTGTGGCCTGAAATGAGTGCTCAGTGTTGGGTTAGATCTGCTGGAATATCAAAGGTGGAGGAATGATTATTTCTACCTCTTCAGGAGGAAAAACAAGCTGCATCTTTATGGCAATGTCAATCTTGAAAGAAAAGGGAGAAAAAATAACTTCTCCTAAAGGATATTCATTCAAAACTTCTCTCTGAGGAGGAATATATTTGCTGTCTATGGATATGTGAGAGGGAAAATACTAAAAGAGTAGTTTAATTTAGAATATGATACTAAGGCAAAAACAAATGAATATGAACTGGTAATGATTACCTATATTTTGGTTATTCAAAAGTTTCTCATTGGCAGAGGAAAGAGGTAATAAATGATTAGAACAGTAAGGCAGAAAAGGTCCTGGTAAATGAAGCTCAGTGAATCTATGGGCCAGATACAGTGCAGTTGCCCAGCAAAGATCTGTGTTTGATGACTTAGCAATACCCTTCATACCCTGCCTGAATATGAGGAAGAACTTCACTGTGAGAGTGACAGAGCACTGGAACAGGTTGCCCAGAGAGACTGTGGAGTCTCCTTCTCTGGAGATATTCAAAGCCTGCCTGGATGCAACCCTGTCTAACATGCTGTAGGTGACCCTGCTTGAGCAGGGAAGTTGGACTAGATGATCTCCAGAGGTCCCTTCCAACCTTACCAATTCTATGATTCTATGATTCATCCCAAGTTCTTGGGTACTTCTCTCACACTGATGCCTCCTCTTGACTCAGGTCCGGAAGGTGCAATTCACTGACAAGAATTAGTTGTGAGTCATTCCATGTAAAACTATCCCCATTGTGTGGGAACTGATGTGCAAAAAGGACCACAACATTGCTAACACTGTGGTCAGTCTCATGAAATGTCATCTCTATCATGTTCATGGATTCCTAAGTTGTGGTTCTAAGAGAGATTCACTGCTGCTGCCCAGAATCTGCTCTAACTTACCACATTGACTGCTACTTCCAGCTTGCTCTTAGTTTCCCATGTGGGAAGAAAGTTTTTACTCCTCTTTGAATTCCCTGTCAGTCTTTCTCTGCCACCAGCTCCTTTCTCAACTTTGGTTCAAGAAGTCCTTGGGTTGATAAGAACTCTATCAAACTTCCCACCAGAATTATGTACATGGCCCTTTCTTCCTCTGAAAATCAAAAAGGAATAGGAACTAAGATTTTCTGGTGATAAAAACCACTATAAAACCCCTAAAAAAGGAAGAAAAACTATTAAACAAGCCAGTCTGTCTTTTGTCAGCCCTCAAAAGACCTGAAACAGCATCTACAGCATGAATTTAAAATGGAAGACCATGAAAACTGGGTGTCTGCCTTAATTCTGCATCATCTGTTCTAAATTAGTAAAAGTCTGATTAGTAAGTCCAATACAAGTAAACGCCAGGTATCGTGCTCTGTGATTGTCTGCTTGTTTTGCAAAGCAACAGCACAGACTAGCACAACCCTCTTAAACACTCTGTTCCTCATCAGGATTTAATTGTAAAAAAAATCTGTATGCTGCAGAAATTTGTGGTCTGGGATTCAGTGGTACAGTCTGATTATGAAAAAGGATACTGGCCTGCCTCTGAAATATATAATTCTGACCCTTTCCTCTACCCAAGTGCTCTTCTGGAGCAACTGGCAAATGGAAGAAAAACGTCACCGCTGGGTAGCTTGATGAATTCAAATGCTGCAGCACACAGAAAAGAGCAATAGCATAATTTTCCTGTTCCCAGTCAGTAGTCTCAGTCATGTATGTGAGGTTAAGCTGGGATGTTCTGCATATCTAGAGGTTCTCTGATGTAAGTAGTGTTTTGTAACTCTCAACCTCTATATGTATTTGTCTGTCTTTTTTTCTTGATTTTTCTCAGTAAATATTTGCTCTTGAGATCCACACAGTCCTCTATTTCATGTGTACCAGTGGTCACAGTTTGCAAGACACTTCCTTCACTTCTTTGCATTTCATGTGCTAGTAAGGATCAGACACACTTACTGCTTGGATAAGCGGCCTCCAAAGAAACTGTGTGTGTCACAAAAGTTTATGCTGGCAATTTAGGCCTGGATTAAGGAAAAAGTCTTGGTTCAGGACAACGCATAGGCACATATTTCAGGCTATTAAAACCTGGAACATAATTAGAAAACACCCTTTTAATTTTTTTTGATTTTAATTTTTTGGAGCCTGATAAGAACCAATGTAACAACTAAGTCACAACTGCCTGGCTCCTCCATGAGTTTGAATGCTGAGATATATAAGAAAGGATAGGAAAGAGGTGAAAACTGTGGGAATTAGTGTTACTTTTACACTTTTTTTTTACCATACCTCAGAATTCACATCAGTGGTCTGGGCCAAACAATGCTGATTGTACCAAGAAGTGAGACCTTGTTCTAGTGAGCTGACAAACCCATTTCTATGCAAGGAAGACTATTTTTATAAAAACAGTGATTATGCATTTTAACTGAATGTGATTTAACTGAGTGTGATTTGGCACATAGTAAAGACTCAAAGGAAAAATAATCTGCAACACAAGTCATGACATGTTGCCCACATTCTTTCTTTACAGATAATAAATATTTTCTCTTTGAAATTGCAATGAAAAAAATGCAAATGCAAAAGTTTCTTTAAACAATATACTCATTTCATAAAATGAATGTATAAAAAGGTCAACCTGCTGCATGACAGATCTGTTCTTTCACTCTGTTCTGTAGTCCTGCCTGCTGCTATTAAATGACAAAGGGGACATCACTTTTTTTTCTTTTTTTTTCTTTTTCATTTTTTTTTCCTTCTTAGCAGTAAGGGGCTGATGAATTCACAGAATAATCAAAGTTGAGTTCTGGCCACTGTGACAATGGTCCAAGCAACAGAAATGCAAAAAGAAAAGGCCAGAAAGAGAAAAGAAACTAAATGCTGAAACGTAAATGAAGGTGTAGAGAGTCCCTTTTAGGAGCCGTTTTGTAGATGTGCTGATACACTAAGGCAACTGGAGAGTCTGTAAATGGCCTGCTGGGGAAGATAAGATAGCTTGTGACTGCAATGATGATATTGGCGGCAGAAGAAATGTTGGTCTCACTTCAATTTGGAGGGAAGGGTTGTGTCAGCAATCCTGGCAGTTCTGCAGCTTTTGACATAAAAAATGAAAATGTTTAAATGTGATAAAAGCTTGAGAAATGTTTTGGTCTGGAGTCCCACCATTGATCTTCTCATTGATGTTTTGAGAGTGTAAAAATGTGCTGAAAAAAAAGGTTTTGGTATTTCTAAATGAAATTAGTATCTCCAAGCGGCTGAGGGGCCTATCTTTGCCTCACACGCAAAGAACTTTTAAGAAGACCATTTGGAAACTGTGGAATTAGGCATGATTCTCTGTTCTCCAGAAGCCTGTCATTTCTCTGCCCTCTCCGCCTTCCACTGATGCCTAAGAAGACAAATAGCCCTCACCAGAGGAGGCACTTGCCTAACTGATATTTTTGAAAACTAAAACACTTCTCTTTGGGGTTAAGATAAATCTTATTTGATTCAGTATAAAACTCCATAGGCTTCCTAGGCTTTGGAGCAGGGCATCTGAGAGCTATTTAACCTTCTGGGAAAATGCCAGCATCTGATTTTGGCCTTGGCATGTCCAGTTGTGCCACAGATGTCAACAGGGGAGCTTTCTGTAGAAGGACTGGGAGTGTTTGAGGAAAGGAAGAGCTGAGGAGCTCAACGGGCCCCTCATGGATCCACTGGAGCACAGTCTCTAAAAGGCCACCTGCATGCTTCGCCACACACTGGTCTTTGACAGTCCTGTCTGTTGTAATTGTTAAAACATTTTTGTTGGTCTTGTACTGTTTTGCCAAAATTTGGAGTACAGGGTTGGTGGTAAGCTGAAACAGGCACATGGCAGTCTAAGCACCGGGGAGAAGGGGTAACCTTTGCAGCAACCACAAGGGACTTACGATATTCAGCAGAAATTAGATTGTGCACTGATTACACTATAGAGTACAATATTGTTGCTTTCATTTGCTTGGGCTTGCTTGCTGTGGTATATTCCTGAATACCTCATCACATGGAAAATATTCATTGAGAGTAATGCCATGGTCATTAGCCTTGTTTGAGTTCAATCTCTTACATGGAGACATGAATAAAAGTGGTTTACAGAGCTGGGTTCTTTGCTGATTTTCTTGGCCCATCAGCTTCCTGTTTCCATTCTAGCTTTTTCAGCTGTTTTTGAAGTGATAAGGCTACAGAACAGCTTCCTAATTCATACCTCTTTTAAGCTAAATAATTTTTATTCTTTACACGTAACATCATGAATCAAATTGTTTTTGGGCTACTTGAGTAATGTGTAACTTCTATTTTATTAATTAATAAAAATGGCTGATGGCTGAGCCCATCTTGATTTTTTTTTTCTCTCAAATTGTCCCACTTAACATCTTACAGCCTAAAAGATCATATAGTAACAAATGTTATTAATCAGGCCTCTCAACTCCCAAGACAGACCAGCTCCTATCCCTTATTTCACAGGCCATATCCTGCTTGACTCCCTTTCCATATGTGCACTAGATGTGTGGGCTCTCTTGGGTTTGTGCTTGCTTTGAGTACCTTTACTTGCTGCTTGAAAGCTTCTGGGCAGAAAAGCCCAGTCCCATTGATGTCAATGAGGCCTATGTAGGTTTCAGTACGGTCTTCTAGATCTCAAATGTGGCTCCAACGAAACTGTTATCTATTTCTGAGTTTTATGTCTTGGTCTGTTTTCCTCTGCATGTACTTTGCTTGCATCAAATCTTTCATTTTATCATTCTGGATTTTTTGATAATTTATTTTTGAAGTTTTCTTTTTACTTGAAAGTTTCAACACATAAACTAAAAATAAAATATTTTCATATGTATACCTATATTGTGCAGAGAGGGACTGTAGAGAGCGATGAATATATGTGTTCATAATTGGATAGGTTTTGGTGGAAAAATACAAAAAGGAGGAATATTTTACATCAACCAATAGGAAACTGTAAAGGAACCAATATGACATCCCATTCACATGGATCTCCTGTGTTTTGGAGATGCTCCTCTGCAAAAGAAATTTTACAGTGCTTTAAGTTAGCTTTGTCCATCTTTATATTCAAAAAATATTTTCTATCTGAATACATGTTTAGAGCAAATAACTTCGAAATTATAATTCTGTGAGCCTGGGGAAGCTACTTATGCTTTGTAATAGTTTGGCTAATTTTGTTATTGTGCCAGCATCATCAATAACTCCAATACAACTTTTGAGAGTACCTTTATTAACATAGATGCATGAAGGCTAACCAGTAGAGGGGGCACAGAAGTTAAAGCACTGGCTTGGCTGGGTATCTAGGATAGATATTTTTCCTTGTGTATGTTTGTGTGTGTGTAAGGAGTAGAAGAGGCAAACATCTTAATTTTCTTTAACTTACCTTTATTAATTCAACATTACTGAAGAACTGTATTCTGTCTTCATTACAGACCAGTTCTCTTGGAGACTATTTCTTTAAAAGTGTTGGAAAAAACTCTCCCTGTATCTGTAGAAATTATATAATATGACATTGGCTATCAGATGATTTACATTGTATATATGAGTTTTCCACTAATAGAACTAATCATTTGGGAAAAGATATTGAAAAACGCTTATAGAAGTAGTCCTTACACTTCCACATTATATTCAAAAGAAGAGCAAGTAGGGTAGAAGGGATCCCAAATACTTTAAGGAAGCACAGGTTTCTGACTGAGTAAACATTTAAGGCATGTCAAGATTTATATGGCCAGGTCCAAGCTCAAAGCACTATTTGTCCCCAAAGTGCAGTGTAGCACCAGTGCCCAAACCTGTCCTACACTATAGCCAGCAGGTGCTATACCAGTTCAAACCTGGAATGAAAGCTAGTAGAAAGCTTGAACAGTAGTGAGAGAGGAATGCAGAGCATTTGCAATACAGAGCAACTGGTGACAAAAAGCCCAAGAGAAACCAGAAGAGTCATCAGTGGTGAAAGCCCAAGGCAGAACAGACCAGTAGGGCCCTAGTCCCCTACCCTGAACTGCACAGAATCAACTCCTCAGCTTGATTTGGGGTAAGCTTAATTCAACAAAATACCTGTTGGACCTCTTATCTCACCACAGAAAGCAGTGTTGGATCCCAGAAGCCACAGGAACAGGTGTGGGTAAGCAAAACGAGCACCAGCTGCAGTGGCTGGATGGGACGAGGACAGCTGGGGAAGAGCAGAGCACAAAAACAAAGCAGGTGCCCAGAAGCCAGACATGCAGGAAGGTCAGGAGGGGATAGCTAAAGGATTTTACTTCTTAAAAGGAAAAGACACTTGGAGGATGAACAGAAACACCAACCACTGAGAGAAAAATCCATGTGAGCACTGGCTCAGCCAGACACACTGTTCCATAGCAAACCAAAGAGAGGAGGATTAAAGTGGTCAAAACTGAAAAAACATCTAACGCAGTAGTTCCTGGAGAGGCAAAATCAAGCAGGTGAGAAATACAGGGGGCAAAGTGGGAACAGAATATTCTTATAAAAATAGTGCTTTGCTGTGCACCTTAAAAACATGATGTGCACAAGGAACAGCCACAGATGGTATTCGTTAAAACCTACTTACACAGGACACAGCAGGGTAGAAGTCTTTTGGAAGTCCTTTTGCAATCTTACATGAGAATTAAGCTCTGAACAGCAAACTTAGGGTCCACATAAAGATCCAAACTTCCTTAAAAGACTGGGGTGTTCACATCCACATTTTGATTTTGGCCTAGCTCTTTCTCTTTCATCCTGCTAAGCTCCCATTTCCTTCAATAGATGCTTTGCTTGAGCGAATCGTGAGGCAAGGACTGGGCCTGGGAATGCAAAAGAGCATGGTTGTGTGAGGGACAGATTGTTTCTTGATAGCTGCAAAAGAATATCAGCAGTGGTGTTAGAGTGAATTTACAGTATGTAGCATTTGATGATGATGCTGGCTTTAAATACTAGGGACAGCTGATGAAAGTTCATGAAATTCCTCTTTCTTATGTTAGGTGACTAGTTCAGCACTTCGTGAGTCTAGATATTTTCCTTCTTGGAATGTACTATAAACTGAACCACCATTTTTGTGATGCTATCAACATTGCAGCAATTAGTGTGACTTTTAAGATAGTTTGTTTTTAAATCCCTAACTCCTGAGTTTGTCTGAATATGAGAGAATTTCAGCTTCACTTTCTTTTTAAAACTAAGTAGTTATCTCTTATGCCTGTTAAATAGAATTTGGAAATGCAACCCTGGCATGATCCTGACAGTTCAAGAGCTAACCACTGCATAAAATAGTTGTTAAAGTTCTGATACTCTTTCATATATCATTACAAGCAGTACTAGCATTGATGGGTTTCAATAGCTCTCCAGCAGATCTGCTCTATTCCATCTCTCACTTGGTGTGTAGAGCAAGTAGAGGCTGCTGAAAGCCTGCCAGTAGTCTTTATGGAGGGGAGCTGTGAACAGACAAAGCACTATTCTTACTACAGGCATATATAAGCTTTCTCCAGGGAGGAGAAGTTGGTCTGGAACATAGCACATAACCCAAATTAAACTTATTAATTATGTAATAATGACCCCAGTCCTAGCAGATATTTGTTACACCAGATCATAGTGCAGATAGAGGCTCTGTGTAACCTTTGACAGACTCCTCCCATCCAGTAGTGGAGAGTCTATGGCTTTTTTTCTGAATGATTAAACATAATGGGGGAAAAAAAAGCCCTGCTATTTGCCTGATGCATCTTTTGTTTTGCATGTATGCAAAACTATAAGAGAATAATCGTTTTGCATATGTTCATTTGCTTTCTTCCACTGGTAATGATGTCGTAATATATATATTCCTAGATAGTACACCCTGGTTAAACTCTCTCTGGAAGATCAGTAGAAGAAACCATACCTTCTGTGAGGCGCTGCTCATTTTAGTCTTCAAACTACTTGTGTTGCATATTAAAAGCATTCACAGCTGCTGTGCAGGTTTCTTCACTGAAACTTCATAATCATAATACCTCACTGACAATATACTTATGTGTCCTGTTATGCACAGGTAGGCTTCCTTTTTTTTTTTTTTTTTTTTTTTTTTCCTGATAGGAAGCTTGTTGGCCAGAAGACTTTCTTTTCTTTACAGACAGTGATTCTGATGACTCTGTTTCCTACTAGATACAGAAATGTAATTGCAAGCATGGAGCCAGCAGAAAACTCTAATATAGAATGCTTTAGTGTATTGTCTAACCCTCCAAGGCTACCATGATCCCATACGTCCTTTGATTTTCACGCTGGCCTCCTGTAGAGATTCACTTTCATCCACAGTTTTGCTCCTCTGACACAACGGACCTAGCTGCAGGAAGGGGAAAGTCTGCCTGAGGAAGAGATGAAACTTTAAGGGTGGGCTGTGGCATGAACTAGCTGAGGAACAAAGGACCACCACAAAGTTTGCCACACTGCTCTCCAATTCAGAGAATACTTTTGATCTAGTCTTTTGATTAGAAATGCATTGTTCTCCTCTCACCCTTTCATTTCCCCTGTTATGCTGGGTAAGCAATCTGGAGCAGGGGCTGGTTGTGGTTTTGTAGTGTCTGATTATAGTGAGACCTTGTTGTATGATCAGGACTCAGGTAAACAGTAGTCCACATAAATATTATATATTTAAAACTGAAGATCAATAATCAAAATCAAATTAATACAAACAAAAATTGACCAAAAAAGCCCTCTCCCAGTCAACCATCCAAAATAAAGCCTCTCTTCCCCAAGCCCGTATCTCCCTTGGGGAGAGAATGACAGGGCTACCAGTTGAACAAATGTTAGTTATGTAACAGCATACTAGTGAGCTGTGCTCATGCAGTGCAATAATAAGTGCAATAGAAGAACTGAACATAGACAGTTGCAAAGGGTGTTCTTGTTGCTCTGTGCTCCTATGATTTGGCTGCTTATGGGCTGAGTCCTTTCTCCACATGGTTATGAGAACTGCAGTTGTGCTGTAGGAGCCATTTCGTTACCCGTTCTGCTGCTTAGAGCCCCCTGTGAAGAGCTCTCCCAGGCAGTTTCTCTTCCATTTAAAACCTCGCAGGTTCGAGGTTCCTCTTGTGTTTAATTTCTCCTGCCGCTCTTATTAACTAGCTAGGTAACTACAGACCTTGCAGTAAGTTTGCAAATAAAAGAGGAGAGTGGTAAAAACACAGGGGGCATTGCTCAGACAAACGGAGGAGGAGGAGGAGGGCAGAGCGCTGGACCCTCGACCCCTTGCCGGCGCTGCGAGGGCAGGTGCGCAGCCCGGCCCGGGGCGCCGCCGCGGAAGAGGCGCATCCGCCGGCTGCGAGGGGCCCCGCGCCGCTCCGGCTCCCCCGGCCCCGACGTGCGGGCGCTCCGCGGTGCCCTCCCGCCCCGAGGGCGGCGCGGCGCGGAGGAGCCGCGGGGCAGCGCGGGGCGGGGTCAGGCCGCGCTCCGAGCCGCCGCCACCGCCCCCGGCGGGAGGGAGGGACGGGGCGGGCGGGGAAGCGCCGCCGCCGGTGCGGGCAGCGAAGTGGGGGCAGAAACTTCGCCGCCGCGGAGCCGGGCGCGCCGCGCCAGGAAGGGCGCAGGGACAAAGTCCTCGGGGCTGCGGAGCTCCGCACCCGCGGGCGAGGTAAGGCGGAGGCCGGCCGACGGGGGTGCGAGGGCTGCGAGCCCCCAGCGGGAGCGAGCGAGCGAATGTGCGCTGAAATCTCCTCTCTGTTGTTCATCCCGTGCGGGCTGGGCAGCTCCGCGGCTGCGGGATGGGGTCTCGCCGGCGAGCTCCGTGCGCTCCGCGCTGCTGCGCGCCGGCCTCCGCCCGCCGGGGGCGGCAGTGCTGAGCCGGCCGGGGGCATCCCCGGGGGTGCCGGGTCCTGCGGGGCGGCGGCGGTGCCCGCTCCGGCCTCTTGGGCCGCCGAACAAAGAGCCGCGGGCGCGCACGGTTCCGCGCCCCGGGCAGGGCGGCGGAGCCCCGCGGCGGGCGGGGGCAGCGCGGTTGCTCCGCGCCGCGGCCGCCTTTCGGCCCCGTACGGCGGCGGGGGAGCAGCCCGCTCGCGTCCCCGCCGGAGCCGGTGGGCTCGGAAACGCGCCTGGGGGTGGCCGGGGGCTGGGATGGGGCCGTCGGTGGCTGCAGCCGGCCTGTCCCCTGCCCACCCCCAGCTGGGGACCCGCTCGCTGCCACCCGCTCGGGGCACCCTCGGAGCCCCTTCGGCAGGGCAGGCGGCCGCTCCGTGCGTCCTGCCGCGCCGGGTTTCCTAGCGAGTATTTGTTTACCTGCGGACCTTACTCTGTCGCGGTACGTCATTAAGACGGAGGACTTGGCCGCCCGAGAAGCCACGAATCAAAATTTTCCCGAAACAGAAAGGTTTGCCGTTGCAAACCTTGGTTTAAAGGTGATGGGTAGTGAGCTTTCAAAATGTAAGGTAAAAAGGGAAATAACAGTTAGCCAGGACAACTTTTAAAGGTTGAGCTCATGAAGGCGGTGTGATGAAGATAATTATCGTATCAGCTCGTTAAAGTATGGAGTGAATTTTGCCTTTATATATGCCCACAGGGCTCTTGTCACTCTGAAGGGATCTGCGCATACAAATCCGAGGGGGTCTTTGGCCCTGCACAGGCTCCATGTAGTAGTGTTCTGTACACACCCAAAACTCCCACTGAAATTAAGTTAATAATTTGCTTTAAATTAACACCAGGATTTATGGTCATTCTCTTTAATCAACTTTCAGTAAAGTTCTACAAGAAAATCCCATTGGAACTGTTGGGATCTTTGTACATGCCAAGAATGTAAAAGGAAACTGGTATTTTGTATGACCTTTTTACAGTACTTTACTTACAGTAATGTCCTTGTATGTTCTTTTACACAAGCGAAATGTACAGTTCTGGGCCTCAGTCCTGCAAGTCCTGCTCTCTATATTTGTGCGTTTACTTGTGTGAACAGTCCTTGGGGGAGGCATCCCTTGCTCCCAGAGAGAGTTGCCTCTCTGTGCTCAGTGGAAATAGAGACATTCTTGCTCCGGATGCCCTTGCACTAGGACAGCTGGAGATCCTTGAGCTGCTCTAGTCCCATCCCGCTCCCTCTATTGTACCAGTTCATCTGACCAGCTCGTGGAGCTAATGCGGCAAAAAGACAACCGAGCCCAAAAGGCCTGCTAGTTTCCTGCCCTTACAGCCTTTGGGTCAGGGTCCCTGCGGGTGCTGTGGAGCCCCAAGGCAGGAGAGGGCAAGGAGATGCAGATGGGAATGGGACAGGGAGTAGCGCTGTTATCTCCTTACCATCAGTAATGGTCAGCTGAATGTAGCAGGGCTGAAACTACAGTGTCAGGGTATGATGTTACTTTGAGTGGTTTAAACTGGCATAACTTGGTGCTGCCCTGGTTGCTCGTTCCTGCCTCTGCCTCTTCTCCCCCTTCATGCCAGCACGAACACGTATGTTGCCCTGCGGTGAACTGGATCTAGGAATTGAGCGAAAACCAGATTTAATTTTAACCTGGATCGCTTCCATGATCTGGTTAACCGGGGGGGGGGGGGGGGAAGAGAAGAGGAAAGAGGATGTAGGGAAGGTAGGGCTGCTTTTTTAAGCTGGTAGGTCGTGGTATTGCTGCCAGAACTGCCTATGGAGCCGCAGTGTGACCGTAGGTGCTCCGAACTGCCTCCCCCGACCCTGGAGCCTGTTGTGGCAATTCTGCGTGTTGCCTAGGGAGCCTTGCGTCCCTGGCTAAAAATGAGCCTGTGTAAGTTACTCCATAAAGCTTAATGGAGTAGTTGTAACAGAAGAAATAAGCAAGTGCCCAAGCGTTTGCATAATTGTTACTTTGGACTGCAGTAAGCACCATAGGTAGCGTAGCAGAATGTGCAATGTTTTATAAAAAGAATATTAGTTTGTAAGCTCCTACGGGGAGCCACCGTTCTTCGCAAAGTGTGTCTGTCTAGCACTTCATACCAGGGCAAGTTAGAAGTTTTAAAGGCACATGTAGAAATAAATAGTTATCATGTGGTCTTGTGACAATAGTGGGTGCTGATCCACCAAGTGAAATATAGTGATTATGTTTCTCAATCCTGATGCTGGCTGAGAAGTAGAAACTGGTTCCCAGCATAAGGCAGCGAAGACCTCACTCCTGCCAGAGATGGGGAATCCAGCCTTTTCCTTCCTTGTTACAGCATCCCACTACGACCCTTGCGCTGGTTCTCCTGATTGTGTGGTGAGTCAGGTCAGGCCACTGATCAGGCAGAAAATTAGTTTTTCTCACAACTAAAAAGGCCATCAGTATACTGACTCCTCCTGTTTCAACACCTGTAGTAGCGTGACCTCAAGGCAGGGGGTGTAAATACATGACCAGTGATGGTCCTGTATTATTATTATTTTTTTAATAGCCAGGTATGCTTCCAAAGCCTGCTTTTGTTAGCCGGATTGGAGCTGTTCCACAGTTGTCTGGTGGTGTTACCACCAGCCGCTTGTACTCTGAGTCCACTGCAGAAGACCTCAGCTTTGTGTGCTCTGAATTGCCTTCCGTGAGATCCCTGCAGAGGGTGATGGGGATGCCCTGTCCTCGCTGTCCGTTCTGCCCTGTGTGCTTTAGTGAGCTCCCTCAGCTCTGTCTGCTAACATTTGCAGTGCTGGGTTAATCAGGTCTTGTGTTTTATGAAACACTGACACGCAGATAGGAATCCTTCATGCTGCTGTGAAACATCAGTTTGAAGACTGAGAGGGTCGCCTTGGTTTTTAAAGGGAATGGTTAGATTCTGACAGTGCCCAAGTGAAATGTATCACTTCTGAAAGTGGAATAATGATAACATAATAATAATGGAATATAGAAGTTGCAACTGTTCCTGCAAATACTTTTAATTTTGTGTGACTATTTTTCCTCCATAAATTAAATTGCAGTGACTCAAAGTAATGCAGTGGAAAAGTTTGGACAAATGCTAGCAATGAGATTATATAATACAATAGCTAAGGAATTTATTATGGAGGCTGTTCTTGATTCAAAGACGAAGGATTTTCCCTGGTGGATTGTGGATAGTTTATGGCTTCCTCCCCCCTCCCAAAAGCTTATGTATCATATTGTGTAACCACAGAAGTATATGCTTACTCCTCTTCAGCAAATGGTTTGTGAGGCCTTTAATAGCAGTTATAATGTTTGTAGTTTATTGCTTGGGACAGCATAGCTGAAAATAGGTTTTATTTTCAGTGGCAATTAGAATATGAGCACTCTTCTGCTTTTTGTCTCTTTCTTGTGGGCCATAGTACAGTGTTGCATTGTTCTGATTTAGAAGTGCTTCTGCTGTCTGTAGACTTTGAGATAATGATTTAATAAGTAATCTTATTTCCTCCTTTTTCTCTTTAGATTTTTCAATTTCTTTTTTCATTTTAAAATCAATTTTATGAAATAGAGTAATAAAATAAGAGTAATAAATGGATTGCATATGTTTTTCTGATTGTTTTATCACATTTACCATGAATCAAATATGCTGTGGTATGCATTTTGCAAAGGAAATAGATAATGTTCAGAAGCCTTGAAAGTTTTGAGATCATGTGGAAGATTGTAACAAAGGAAGTAAGTTTGCTTTGCGTTAGATGTAATTCTAGTCACTCATCTTTATTTTTTCATTCCTTTGGTGACTGGTTTAGGATTTTTTTTTTCCTCTTGTGCAGGGTTTCATATTTTTAGGATATATATACTTATATCCAGTACTCCAGGAAAATTGTGTTTTTCAGCAAACAAATAGTGGTCTAATGCTAGGAGAGTGAAAGATGAGAATAAACCTTTCACCAGGTGCTTAACAGATGAGTAAATAAAGTATTCTTTTTTGTTGGCTGTCCGTATCTTACTGCTGGTACCAGATCAGCTTGTGTTTGTACTCGGCATCATAAAATAGTGGGCTGCCACCTCTTTGCACATGAGTTCCTTTAACTGTATTATATTGTCACTGTATTATATTGTCACTGTGTTTGGGTTTAAGAGCAGTGGAGTTAGATAATAGCCTTACTGTACATGTGTCTATAGTTTGTTAAATTTGACTGATTAATTATGCCCTGCTGTCACATAAAGTGTATAAATGATCGAAGAGAGCCTTGATTTTGAAGGAGTGAGCTTGCTAGGGTGTCATTTCTTTTGGCTTAGTTGTTTTTTTCTTTTCTTTTTTTTATTGTTCTCAGTCACAAGCAGCTTAATGCAACTGAGCTGCAGCTGCCCATCCGCTACTCGTGTCATCACCATCATTTTGTAAGTGGTGGGAGAAGGTCTTAGTAGCCCTCTTGGCTGTTTTGTTGCCTAGTTCTGCTATGTGGTTTGCTAATGTGGTTTCATACTTGCTGGCCTGCATCTTAATGGAGTTTTTGAACCACGTTAACTGATTGTGATAACTTTTGCCTGTCTAGACAGGGCCTTACTGTGTCTGAGAAGATCCCAGCCTTGTGGTGTGTATCTCTGCCTGTTTCTTATAAATGTTAAGAAGAAAAACTGCACATTAATAGTGCATAGTCTGTGCTTTGCTTTGTGATGTTAGTATAAAATGTTTATAGATGTTTACTTTTTGCCTGAAGGAAAATAGTTTTAGTCAGATGTCTCTTGTATGCATTTAGAAGTGAACTTACCATCTTCAGTTAGGATTGAGAAGACATATTCTTTCTAAGGATATTAATTGAGACTCTACGAAAGTCAATTGCAAAAAAATTATTGCTCAATGAAGTCAGGAACCATTTTTTGTACGTTGTAAACAAATTCTTTTCTTTGTAGTGTTAGTAGAAATTAAAAGCAAGAGAAATTAAAAATTGTCTGTTCTTTCTGCTTGTTTTCCTTCCTTTGTATTTTTTGGAAGTGAAATAAAGTGAATTTCAACTTTGTCACTCTCAAATATATAAGCGATATAGAGGAAAGTTTGTATAAAAATAGTTTTCTATTGTAATAATAAAAGAGAAATTTCTTTATTTCTGGTTGACTTTAGAGAAGCCAATCC
Source organism: Rhea pennata (assembly GCF_028389875.1). Classification (NCBI taxonomy): domain Eukaryota; kingdom Metazoa; phylum Chordata; class Aves; order Rheiformes; family Rheidae; genus Rhea; species Rhea pennata. The sequence goes on from NC_084665.1 coordinate 59,984,248, forward strand.
TTACAAAATGTAAATTTTGAGAAAATTTAAGATGATGATAGCATCTGTCTTCTCTTTTCCTCCTTCCTTTCCTCAGAAAAAAAGAGAGATTGAGATCTTGAAGTCTCTTGAATTAAAAAAGAAAGAAAAAACATCTTTACAGATCTTACGGTTTTCATCCTTGACATATAGCAGAGGATAGTACAAATGTACATGCTTTTCAATAGCCTTTACTAGTTAATATTTTAAACCCTGTATTGTGGTAACAACTGCTTCTGTTTTCCTTATAAAGACTTAGGGAAAGGAAACACGTCAAGAAGTTAGCAGGCCCTTTTGGTCTGTTGCAGGAATGGGAAGCAAGACTGCAGTACATTCTTTGGAGTTGGGAAAAGCAATCACAGCTTAGCTTGTGTGCTGTGCCTGCCCGAAGGAAATTCCTACTTTATAGCAAGAGAGTGGCCAAGGACCAGAGCATATTATTCTAATTAAATCATTTAGATTGCATCATCACCATCCTAAAGATAGTGTGTATTTTATCTAAATATAAAAATGAGATTTATAGATGCATTCTGCAGGGATACTGTAAAGCGTTTAGATATATACATGCCATAATGTCTCCTTTAGTTAATGCTGTAAAATATAAACTGCTGATTTGTTTTGATATTAGTCACTTGAAAATGCTCTTAAAAGTATCTTCCCTTCAGGGATAGAAGGCATTCTTATGTGCTTTAACTGTACACAGAATTAGTTTCACTTACGAAGCACTACAAGTTTAATAAAGTAGCTTTTAAAAGGAAACACTAAATTCAGCTCTGTATAAATTGGACAAAGACAGAAGAACGTTCACCTCTCATTTTAACTCAGGAAACAAGCCTACTGCAAAAGGATTGCGTTCTGAATTTGGTGTTAACATTGGTGTAGTTATCAACTTTGTACCAGTTTAGTCCAGCCAGTACAAAGTTGATCTTGACTGTGGATGCGAGCTGCCTGTAGTTCTGGAGAGACTGCACTTTAACATGGTAGTGGTACCAGCAGTTAGCGTATAATTGTCATGATTTCCAATAGAGCTTTACAAAATAGTATGTGATATTTGGCAGTGTCGGCTATGTAATTAACTTGTGTGATCGTTGTATATATGACAACAGAAAGAAGAGAAACTTGAACCATTAGGATACCATTGTTTGGAATACAAAGCTTGTTAAGCAATTATATGCTTTCAAGCTTTACCAACTGACTACAAAGCATCTTGTTTAAAAAAAGAGATTTGAGAAACTGTTGAAGTTATTTAAATTCTCTGCTGTGGTTTTAAACCAACAGGAATGTCTTATTTGGACTGAAATATTTTGTATATATTCCCTTATTAAATATTGCTTAAAGATGTACAAGGTTTCAGATATGTAATACATTGATTAGCTTCAAGTATTTCAGACTAAAATAACTAAGTTACAGTCACCAATGAATACATGTCTGTGGTGGGTTTGACTTAATGAGAAGATTAGTTTTCTAAAATCATTCTTCTTGTGGTACGTGGAGTCTGATTGGTTTGCTCCTTGTGCTTCTACCATTACAGTTGGGTGCAGTCTGATGTTAACCTCTGTCCTGCTCTTCACCAGGAGCAATTATGAAATAAAGCTTGAATGGATTGTTTTTCCATGAGCTTTTATTTGCCCTTCCCAAGTCACAGAATTGGTAAGGTTGGAAGAGACCTCTGGAGATCACCTAGTCCAACCGCCCTGCTCAAGGAGGGTCACCTAGAGCATGTTAGACAGGGTTGGGTCCAGGCAGGCCTTGAAGATCTCCAGAGAAGGAGACTCCACAACCTCTCTGGGCAACCTGTGCCAGTGCTCCGTCACTCTCACAGGGAAGAAATTCCCCCTCACGGTCAGGCCGAACTTCCTGTGCTTCAATTTGTGCCCATTGCCTCTTGTCCTGTCACGCAGGGCAACTGAAAAGAGTTTGTCCCCATCCCCTTGACACCCTCCCTTCAGGTACTTATACACATTGATGAGAAGACTGAGGGGGGATCTTTTCTCCCGGCTGAAGAGGCCCAGCTCTCGCAGCTGTTCCTCATAGGGCAGATGCTCCTGTCCTCTGATCATCTTTGTAGCCCTACACTGGACTCTTTCCAGTAGCTCCATGTCTCTCTTGTAGTGGGGAGCCCAGAACTGGACGCAGGACTCGAGATGAGGCCTCCCCAGGGCTGAGTAGAGGGGCAGGATCACCTCCCTCGACCTGCTGGCAACAGTCTTCTTAATTTAGCCCAGGAGACCATTGGCCTTCTTGGCCACAAGGGCACATTGCTGGCTCATGGTCAATCTGTCATCCACCAGCACTCCCAGGTCCTTCTCTGAAGAGCAGGCCAACCCCCAGCCTGTACTGGTGCCTAGGGTTATTCCTCCCTAGGTGCAGGACCCTGCACTTGCCCTTGTTGAACCTCATGAGGTTCCTCTCCGCCCAACCCTCTAGCCTGTCCAGGTCTCTCTGGATGGCAGCACAGCCCTCAGGTGTATCAGCCATGATATGCTATATGTTTATAATAAACGTATAAATAAACATATTGCTGACTGTGTATTCCCCTCCAGTTACCTGTCGTATTCCACTGTCTGGTAGAAGGTAATGGAATAAGATATATGGGAGATGCCTGCCCTTGCTTTTTATTCTTCCTGTTATCTTGAACTCAGCATCGACTTTGGAGGAAAGTGCCAAAAATAGGAGAGGAAATTCCTAGACTGCTCTATACATAGTAAAGGCATCTTGTAACTGAAAGTCCAGTGAATTTCTCTACCTACACTTTGATTCTTAAGATTCGGTTCGTTTTTTGCGGGAAGAATACATTTTCTGTTCTAACTGCATTGCATTTGTATGCAAGGACTGAAGCTCCAATTCTGATGATACTGCTGCTAAAGCATAGAAACTGATGATGAAATAAGTAGGTTGCTTGTTTTTAATTTATTTCTCTAATGAAATAAATCAGTGTCACCTAACAGTAGTTGTTTCAGTGTAGATATTTATCCACATAACTGTGGTCCACATTTGATATACTATTCCTGTAAAATTATTTATATATGGAAAAATACTAAAGTTAAGTGTTATTATACTTTTTCATTATCACAAAGCACAAGTAGCACCTGAAAAGCTGAATCATTTTAAGAAATTATAAAGTATTTTTATAGTAATGTATTACTGTTTTGTTGTTGTTGAATCTCTTCCTCCAAGTTTTCACAGCCTGGTGTTCATGGCCTTGCTGTGAATCTTTTCTCCTCCTCCACTCTCTTTAGTGAGAGCATCATTTTTGCTGATAAAACTACAAACTTTTGTCTCAACTATGTGCAGTTGGTATCAAGGGGTGAGAGGATAATTTTTAAGTAGTATCGCAGTTCAGTAGTTAACAGCAATACAATACAGGGAAATATCTGCACAATGCTCTGAATATTGAGGGCCTTTGTATGTCATATCATGCTTTCAATTTTTTTTTATACTTACTGTGCAAGCTTACAGTTTTCAGTGCATGAATGACTTAAATTTGTTTGTCCCAGACCAAGTCAAGATCCACACCACATTACTAAGATTATTAAGATTCTTCTTATTGCTGACAGAGTGATAGAAGTATTACTTTAAATTCACTATTGTGTTGACGTTTCAAGGACATGAAATGATGTGAACTTTGATTCTCAGCAATCATGCTGTAGGCTACTGACCTGTGTTGGCATTCCCGTCTTGGTGAGTTGATTTGTTACAATTGGTATGTTATTGCTAATAGCTATCAAATCCTATACAGTGCTTCAGTCCTACCTATGCTGATGTTATGGTTGAGGAGCACCTAGTCTGGCAACAGGTAGGGAAATGCTGGGGTACAGGCAAATAACTGTTATGAAAGACTTGAAGACATGCAATGGACAGCAGCATGCAATAGACTAATAGCTACAGTTGCACCGCTGGGAGGTACCTACATGTATAGAGGGGCCTCGCAGTCTGCTCAGGATTGCTTTGATTATTTTTATTTTATTTTTATTATTATTTATTTTATTATTCAGGTGTGGACACACCGGTACACAGAGTAAAAATATTGTATATCTGATTACTTCTCCAGAATCAACCTCATAACAGCTGTCCCAGAAACTTAAATGCAATGCATCTTCCTAAGGACCAGGTCAGATGAGGTTTGCATTCAGATGATGAAATTTGTATTTTCTTTTTTTTCCTTTCTTTCTTTCTTTTTGTCTAGTCCAAAAAGAAGAGGGAAAAAAAGAGAGCTGTGCTGCTTTTTCTATTATTGAGAGAGAGAGAGAGACTTCATCGCAGTATGTATGTGAAAGAGTTGGTCTCTAACATTGCTTTTAAAATCTAAAGCAGGTGCACCCTTTCATCAGTAGTGAACGCTTTACTATTTTACTGAGCCCTCTGAACAATGCTGTTAGAAACAAAACTACTGTTTTTATTGCTTTTTGGTACTGACGTAAGGTATAAAATTGCACTGGCATGACAAAAGGACTATAGAGCAAAATAGGAAACTTGAAACCAGTTTTCCTTTACTGCTTTATTTGCTGAAGTGTAGTTACCAGTTACTTAACTTATTGAATGTTTGTTTCTTCGATAATCAAAGATTTTTTTCTACCTTTTAAAGGTGATATCCATCTTGTAATATAGTAGAATGTCCTCAGAAGAAAGCTACTAGATTAGTGCAGGCATTGTTGTTTATCCTTCCCATTAAAGTAGGGAAAATTTAATTATCATTATTGTTTAATAAAAAAGAAAAGAAAGATTTAGCTGTTACAGTAGCATTATTGATGCCTGATAATTAGTGATAACATCTTTAAAGTAATTTTTTCCTGAGCATTTTAGTTTCTCATAATACTATTGAACCTGGATCTTTAAGAAACATTTTCCCTCACCTTTTTTGTCTACTGGGAGACACTCTTAGACATAATCTTTCTCCCTTGTGTTTCTCTTGGATCACGACAGCCTCTACATTTGGCCATGGAAAAGACATTTCCCATAGCGGAGAATTACATTAGAAAAACAAATTGCTGAACAGTTGCGGTTCTCTTATTTGACAGTTTATGGAGCGAATGCTGGCTATGCACCATTTAGCATTCTCTAAGACAAAGTACCCACACAGTACTGCCAATTTCATTATAGAGCTGCACCAGCTACTTTTAAAATTTGGTCCTGTTTACATAGGAATTTCAGTTTTACTACCATACCCATCAAAAGGTTATTGTCTGCACACAGAGAGTCACTGTTTTTAGCAAATCTGCCTATAAATCTATGTAACCAGTAATTAAATGGAAGTCTGAATACCAGGCAAGGAATAAAACTGAGGGTCTCCCTATGGATTACAAAGTTATGCTTAGCATGGGATGGTTTTAAGCAGTAATCAACCAAAAAATATTGTAATTCATCATTAGGACATACCTTTCCATGAAACAAACTTTAAATTTTAGCAAAAAGAGCGACACAACTCTGGGAATGAAATAGTTGCCATGAAGTGATAATTTCTTTTTCCTTTCAAAGAAAGGTAGCTGGAATTGGCTTTGCTTTTCCAGTTCACAACACATATGGAAATAAAAGCTGGATGCCTGGGGACTCTGTTGGGGAAAGTATGTTCAAAAGCTCTGAATGGTTGATTTCTCAGTTAAAATATCAGCCTCGCACTGGTATTCCACGTTTGTGTGGTTTCTCCCTTTGCTCCCATTTTAATGGCCCGAGTTCCACAATAGGAAATCAGCAGGTTGAGAAGCAGGGTACAGAGTTCACATACTATACACATGAATTATATGTCTGCAGTGTATTGGGCTGTGCCAGAATCTGTCTACAGCCAAGACATAATGTATAGCAACACTTTTTTAATGAGGAACATGCATCTGTTACACGTTTAGCAGAGGATATTTCTGGAGCAGTGTTAAGAAAATATGTTTTGGTTTTACAGTCCCATACCCCTCTGTCTGTCTGTAGAGATGTCATTTTTGAGTCAGAGACCAGACACAAGAACTTTCAAAGTCTGCAAGTCTTAAAACTGGCTAGGAGCCTGGCAGCTATACCTGCTATAAACACGGCATAATTCTGCTCTTCTCTGTCTTCTTGCTCCCCTGCCCCCAGCCAAATAAACAGACACGCTGTTTGGAGGGTTGTTGGAAGTATTTCACTTGAAATAAAAATGCTGTTTTCGTAAAGAACTTTTGTGGGAATGTGTAAATTCCCATTTTTCAGTAGAAAAGTTACTGTAAAACAACGTAATTCAAGATTAAAGCCAGATATAAGACTATAGTTAGACTCTTATTTCAGCACCTTTCGTTGACTTGATGTGGAAAACTTTGTTTTTGTGTGATGTGTGCATACATTGAAAACTAGCCTAAGATATTTTTCATTAGATCAGTAACACAAATGATTGGTGTGAATGGAAGCAAGACCTAAGTAGAGGCTTGAAGCCAAAGGTGTGAGTATGACTACGGGTCCATCAGTGCATTATGGTTTAGGTGGACAGGAAGCAGCTCTGCCCAGGCTCTGAACTGGCCCTGTGAACACTGACAGCGTGCTGCTGAGCCCAAGCTGATGGCACAGGGCTAAAGGTGAGATGCTTGCTCTCACCACAGCTCATTGGTTTGGCTCAGAGCCATGCTAAGTGTTCAAAAGGCTTTTGGCTATCTCTGAGTGTGGGCAGAAATTGCTTGTGTCTGTTTAGACCAAGTTTGAACATGTTCATGTCATAACATAGCCTGTGCATCTAGATCTTTGATGAAAGGAAACTGGCATCATTTGATATCTTGTCTCTCTTTGACTGCCTGTGAAAAACGTATTTTATTTATTTATTTATTTATTTATTTATTTATTTATTTATTTTTACCTTGCAAGGCTTGCCCCACTATTAAGAAATATTTAAAGAGGAAGAAGCAGCAATTCATTTCTGATTTGGTGGCCATCTGAATCCAAATACCAAAAGGATCTTTTTCTGGTAGTTTTTCAGTTTCTTCGCCAAACTCTTTTGGACTGTATAGCTAAAGAATCCTCAGTCTTTGATATAAAGCCACTTTGAAGTAGCATTTCCAAGTGGCATGGGTAAGAAAGGCAAAGCTTTTGAACTTTGCTTGATGCAGTGGCTTCCTTCTGTGTCTGCAGCCTTTCCTCAGGACCTGACCTGAGTTTGTGGGCCCGCATCCTCAAAACACCTTACAAATAAGTATTTTCTTGAGCAGAGTGTCCCCAGTAAAAATGAAGAAATTTCCTCATTTTCCTCATTTTTTTTTCAGTGTAGACTAATCTTATGTAAGACTGAGATTTCTTTTATTTTAGAGCTTGAATTGTATCAGTCTTATTTACCGAAACTGCTTTTTATAAAAACTTTATGCTGCTCTGATTTTGGAAAGGATATGGCTGTCGCTCATGGCTATCCAGTATGGAGGAGGAAAAGCTGCTGTGTGTTTTCTATGGGATGAGACCTTGACTGGACACTGACTGAAGCAGTTAGTGCTTCTTTACTGCCTCTGAACATCAGGTTTTACCAGCTAGAAACAGCATCTTCACAGGTCTGTCAAGGTTTCAGAGTTGAACTTGGTTGAGAAGTGGCACTTTCCAGCTTTGGAAATGCTGGGCAGCTGAGGCTTTTCTCCTTCCTTTCTCCACAAGCTAGGGGCACAGATGTGGTGAGTAACTGGAGCTCAGACAGGTTGGTTACACAAGAACGTATCTTGAGATAAAGCAAACAGGCTAACCTTGCTGGACTGCCTTGCTTTATAGGCAGTGGCAAAAGTTTGATTTTTAGTGAGCGCTACTAAAAGAGTGAATAAATTTTGTGTAAGTATGCAATAGTAAAAATCATAACTTTGGCTGTCAGCAGCATCCACAAATCGCATTCCACAGAGTGTAGCGACACACATACTGCGGGCACAAAACATGATGGCAGGCTGCAGTTAGCGATGTGGCCTGGATGGTGCCTGATGTGCATGTACTTCTTTTTAATGTGGAAGTATGGCTGCAGCTGGTTCAATGTGGTGGATCTCCAGCTGCCACGTGTGTGTGTATCTACCATACGTATGTAGCGCTGCAGTCCGTGTTACAATAGTACCAGTATGTAAATGACCTCAGAGCGCTGATGTTTTAGGCTGATGGCCAGGTGGCTGTGTGTCTGCTCCATTCACTGTCTGCTCTGTCTGCTGGGTGAGAAACAGTGGCGGCATCTCTTTTCGGTTAGCAACCACTATGCTGCCCTCTGTAAGTTTAAAAAAACAAAAACAGAAACAACCCTCCCTTCCCCCCAAGGCTGCGTACCTCCTGCAGTACCTCTGGAAATCTACCTGTTTGCATGCAGAGAGATGGGCTCACACATCCTGTTGTGCTTGTGTTGGTGGGCAGAAGGATCAAGTGTTAGAGAGCTGGGTGGACTTTGAGGGCTCCCATGGCTTGAGAAAGTTTTTGAGGAAGATATGAAGGTAGAAGCATTTTTGCTGATGTCCACATCTAGTAGTTTTGTATTATAGACCCTGTCTGCTTCAGGTATGCCTGGGCCACATGTGCATGTATATACCTCTGGGAAGGTTGCCAGACCCCTAGAAGAGGGAAAGGAGGAGCCGAGGAGAGCTCCACAGCTACATGCTGAAATGCTGCATGCAGGGAAGGTTGTTTCAGCAACTGGTTGTGGACAAAGACATCATCTTCTTCAGGGGTACCAGTCAAGGGCATTTGAAGAAGCCAAAAATCAGATGATGTGGAATTCGTATTTGCTCAGGTTTCCTGTGGTTGTCTCAACTAGAGAGAAAACCCATAACTGAGTGATGGCATTGGACGTTTTCCTGTCAAGGATCCTACTTTGTGCTACTTGGAGAAAATGCCACCTCAGGCTGTCAGGGAAAAAGTCATTACTTGACTCTGGATTACCTAGATCCTTGGCTCAAAAGTATATCCATGTCTGTAGTTAGGCAGCAGAAAAGACTGCTTGGAAAACAAGTGGGGAGATGTCTGTGAGCTGCTCAGAAAGGACCTGTGACAGTAGTAAATGCCCAGCACAGCCCAGCACACTCCCAGTGCTGTGGTGCACTGAGGGGGCATACCTGCCTAGATGTGAGTATGAAAAATGGGTCATGTGGTTTGGCTGTATACCTCCAATTCCTGTCTCCTCTGCCTCACCATTACTTTTCCTTTGTCAATTTATTAAGAATGAAAATGTGTTTTTGAAGCGACAGCAGGATGTACCTTTTCTTCCTTTGCCCACGAATGCGTTGAGCAGGAGTCCCTTCCCTTATGTTTTGTTCACTGTTCGCATACCGCTGTTCTAGGTCAATTTTCTGCAGATTTCTCCGCAACGTTTTGGCTCCCAGGCCCACCTCTGGGGTTGCTTTCAGTGGAGACATCAGTATGTACTTGGGCGACGGGCGAACCGCGCCCATGCGCTGTAACGTAAATGACAGTAGAAATTAGGGACAAAGTTGACTTTGTGGATTTCAGGAAGTAGCTGGCTAACTGAAACAAAGATTTGTTTTAAGTTTGAGGTCCTACTGCCCAGACCTCCAGAATGTGTTATTTATCTTGTTCTTCAGAAGCTTAACAAGGGGATGGTGATTAAATGTAATTCTCACTTTCCTCCCATCTCACATCCAAAGCAGCAGCAGCAGGAGGAAGACAGCTTGTCCTGCCAGTACCAGTGACTGCTGCGTGGCCTTATGGAGGGAGGAAGAATCTCAAGGAAGAAACTAAATAATTAGCATGGACTCGTGTCTGTGCGGATGCTGCATCATGGTGCCATGTGAGGGATGCCTTATTCTTGCGCGAGTTGCATGAAGCAGGGAGGTTGTTTGCACATGGATGTCTTGACCGCAGGCAGCAGAGATGCACAATGTGTGCGAATATTGGCATTAACCCTTAGCAGTTCTTACAAAAATGTTTATATGTATTTAAAGTACATATGAAGGGGCTACGGCTTTAGTTTGCCCTGTCTGAAAGGGAGACACGAGACAGATAAATTCCAGAGGCAAATCTGGGTCTGTGAGCTGCCTCTCTCTCCCATGGAGAGCTTGGTCTGTGCCATGTGATGTTGGGTGGGAAAGCAGTGCTGGACCTCTATCAGCTGTCTCAGGCAAAACCAGCTTCCTCCTATTCTCACCATCTATGTGTGTGATTTCAGTTGTCTCCTATGCCAGAAGAGAGCAGCTTTATTCGATCACAAGTCGCAGTGGTGGCCTGGCTTCCTCTGAGGCTTTGAGTGTGGATTTTGGGGGAGATGTTGGATGCACCCAGTCTGGGGGGCTGCCCAGCTGTAAGTGGGAGATGGTAGTTGCCAGTTTGGACAATGTCCTTCATGTGATGCCTCATGTTCCCTGGTGTGGTTGTGTGCCCATGTGCCTTCCTGCCTGCATACGAGTGCTTGTCTACATAGTGGTGGTCCTTGGCCTTCTCTTGGTGCTGTGAATCTTTCTTAAATACTGTATTGCTTCGTGTGGCCTGTTCCTTTCTCCTTCTGTTTCTCTGCCTCTGCTGCATCCTCTCATCCCCAATCCCTAGTCACTGATTACTGAGTCTTGTAATTTTATAACGGCTGTCAGTTCTTGTATCTCTCCCCCATCCTCCCCTAGCTGGCACAGCAATAATTGAATTCAAAATGCATTCTCTTTGACTTCTTGTCTTATAGCAAAATGAGTTAAAATGTTTTGATGATGCTGTTTCAATGTATTAAAATACCTTGGAATATTTTGCTTTAATAAATACTTTAAGGCTTTTACACTTTAGCCAGTGTCAGGGTAAAAATAAATATAGAACTATCAGACTTTCCCCACAGGACAAAAATTCCATTTTCCAACCACCTCTAATTATTTCCATTCTGCTGTCTGGAAAGGATCTGGAGACAATTTAGGAAGCCAATTTACTATTGACTTGGGAAAAAATAATTTACCCTCCCGAGCCTCCTTAGATGTGTAGCCAGTGGCATGTGATCAGCAGAAAATCTCATGCTCAGTGATTTTGATGTTTGTTGAAGGACTTAGAGACCATGAAACTTATCCTGGATTGTACTTACCTGTACACGCAATTTTTCTGGCTGTGATAGACAACAGAGCACATTTACAAGTTGAAGAACTTTGTGCAAGAGTGAATGTTCTTCCTGTTAGAAACATCAAAGTGCCTGCTAGACTCTGGAAAACATCTCTTCATGAAATAGGTAGCACACTGTTTGTTGCCTGCTTCCTTATGGCAAAAACGTGGTTGAAATTTCAAGTTTTGGACCTGATCTTTACGACTGAGCAGTGATACTGCCATAGTGGTGGGGTGTGTTCTGACCTGCTGTGGTCTTGAAGATGATGGTGAGTCCTTAGCAGAAAGTCCGCAGCTGGCACTGCTGGCTGCCCGCTGCGCTGTCCGTCGGCATGCCTCTGCCGTATTCAGTCCGACAGTTGTGCTGAGAGTGGTGTTACGTGCGAAGTCTGGGATGACCAAACATGCCACCTTCTCAGCCGGTACGTTGAGAAAGAAGCTGTCAGCAAACGGATAATTCTGTTTGTCAGGCTCATGGGGTGAGGGGGCATGAGCATGCTTAAGTCCGTATGGATTGACTTTACTGTTCTGGTGGTGGAGCAGTTGCAGCAGCATCCATAGCTCCAGCAGTGAGGTGTGCAACTGCTAAGAAGGGGTGTACAACTTACACTGAGCTACTGCTGCTCCCAAGGCTTTTTTTTTTTTTTTTTTTTTTTTTTTTTTTTTTTTTAATTGCTATTCTACGGATCTACAGACTGATCCACATTTTTTCAGCTTTCCTTACATACCAGCATTGCATACATCATCCTGCATGCCACTTTAATCCTATTAAAGCTGTGTTTAACAGGATTTAGGGTTTGTCAATAATGAGTATGTTGAGGCTAGTAATTTTCAGTTACAGTTTTCTGACTCTCAGTTAAAAGATTTGGTTGACTCTTTATGTGGAAAATTTAAAAATTCTAATTTCTCATTTAGGCTGGCTAAAAAACTGTAAAATGAAGCCTCATGGGTACACAGAGTTATCAGTCTTAAGAAATACTGCAAAAAATTTTTCATATTTAACATTTAGAATTTAAAATTTTGTGTACTTTGTTATGCTAGAAGATTGAAAAATATTAGATCTCTATATGGACCACAAACAATTTCCCACAGCCCTGTTTTTAATGCTGCTGAATGCATTTCATTTTGTATGTGATTTCTCCAATTGCCAACTGACTACATCATACAGTTTTTTGGCTTATTCCCTCTCTGTCTTATGACCATCAGCAGATATTTTGAGTAGCGTATTTTAAAGCCACAGATTCTTTCGTTGCCTTGGATTTTGTCTGTTACCTCTGGTAATGGAAAAGATCTTGCTAATTTTGTGGTGCCAGTAAGTGTTGCAGAAGATGTTTCAAGGGAGCCTTTTGTCGTGACCCCGGTGGTCACCACTGATTGTGCTCTGTGGGAGCAAACATCAAAGGGATGTCAGAGCGATTCGATGTGGTTACCAGTGAGTGGCTATTCGGAGATGGCCAAGGGGGTGAGGTGAGGAATAAGATCGGTATTTGTAAACAATTCAAGATGTACATCAAATACTCAGATCGTCCAAGTGTTTCAGGTACAGGGCCGAATTTGGGGGCTGAGGCTGGAATTTGGAGTAGTTGGGAAGCTGGCGAGGCCCTTTCCCTGAAAGAGGAGGGAGCAAGTAGAAAGGCAGCAGAGGGGAGCCGGCGGTAACCGTGGTGCCTGTGGGCATAGAGTATCCCCACGTAGTAAACCTGTGTTTTACGGAAGCAGAAACTCGCTGCTGGGCACTGAGTTCTAGGCATCAGGGGTGGCAGTGCTTCTTGTCTGCTGTAGAAGTAGCAGGACTGCATCCTGGACTGTTGCATTCAGGTTTGGGCACCACAGCTTTAGGAAGTTATGTGATACCTATCCAGGCAGTTCATAGTAGTCTAAACAATTATGATGTTTAGGAGATGGTGTATATTTTGGAGGGAGTTTGTGGAAGAACTCAGACAATTACATCTGATTTAAGTGGAGTAAGTTAAGATGTGTACATGGCATAGTTTGGCTTAGTGATAAATATCAGGAAGAACATTTTCACAGTCAGATCTCATAAGTAATAGAGGAATTTTCAGGGAAATGATGGGTGCCCTGCCTCCAAAGGTGTTTTAAATTTAGGCTACGCAGAACATTGAAATACACGTTGCTAGGAGCCTTCGTTGTCCTTCATTGGCAGGACTAGGATTGGCTGCAGTATTTGACTGTCAGCAATTTTGTCAGGATGAAATGTTTCCTGGAGTGATACGCAAAGGGGTTAGGACTATAAAAGATTTGGGGTTTTGCTGGTATAATGCTTGGGCTGAAAATAGCTGTCATAATTTGCACAAACAAATCTCTGACCCAACTGTTTTATGTGAGAACGTACCTAGCAAGATCTCAATGTGCACAATTATCTATCTGAAAAGTATATAACCCAAGGCTGAAAATGATAGATTATTTACAAATTATTTTGTTGTTAATGGCAGTGTATTGTAGGCTAAAATGTTTAAGGGGTAACTTTGAGCACCCTTTCATTGCTGCTTTTGAATTTGCCATTAGTCAACTACTTATTACTCCCCTGCGCTTTATAAACTTTGGATCGCAGTTGTGCAGGAGGGGAAGATATTAAATGCCATTAATTGAATTCAGAATTGAAGTCAATTTTTAATCAGTAGCTGCTACTTATTTGTGTAAAACTGGCATAGAAATTAGAATATTGAACATGCCAACTATAAAAAGTAACAAAGTAGGACTGAGACATCACAAAAAGTGTCTTGGCTATTTAAAACACTTTTTTTCCATCACAAATCATAAAAGATTTTTCCAGATTTTGAACTATGATTGACCAATAAGTACTCTTTATTTCTTTTGAAATAATTTACTGTTACTTTTGTTGTTGTTTGGAACAGTTTTTATTTCTCTTGATCTCGATCATAGAATCACAGAATTGGTAGGGTTGGAAGGGACCTCTGGAGATCGTCTAGTCCAACCCCGCTGCTCAATCAGGGTCACCTACAGCATGGTAGACAGGGTTGCATCCAGGTGGGCGTTGAATATCTCCAGAGAAGGAGACTCCACAACCTCTCTGGGCAACCTGTGAAAGTGCTCCGTCACTCTCATAGTGAAGAAATTCCCCCTCACGTGTCACATCCCGATGCTGACGTCATTATTGTTTCTTGCAGTATTTCTTTTCCACTAGGATTTCTGTGCTATAGAGAATACAGTAAGTTTGGCAAATATGTCAACAAGCTATGTGGAACTAATTTTTTGGTTCTCAGAATGGGAGCTGGACATTAATTTTTTGTTTACTTGTGTTCTTTATATCCTCTTGAGGTAAGACGTTCTTACTGTGCAGGTAACTTCCTCCGCCAAAGATCTTTTTATGAGGAATTTTCGTATTTTACTGGCGTTTCCTTTCCTTTTGCTGGTGTTTGCTTTCCATTCCTCACTAAGGATTTCTTTGTAGAATTGCTGTAGTTGAGGTTTCATGTTAGTAAAAACTCAATACACAGACTATATTGCACTTAGTATTATAGTATGAAATGTTATCAATAATTTAGTTGTCATTGTTTTGAGTAGAATAAGTTTTCCCATTCATTACCTTTCTTCTGTTTTAATTGTGTGTGTGTGTACACACACACCACACCACATGCATGCGCGTGCACACACACACACACACACACACACACATATATGCATGCAGACACACAATCTTGCAGCAAAAAGACAAGAATGATTAAGCGACTTGCTAGTTCCCATAGGAAGCTTATGAGGGAGCCATACCTGTAAGGATGCAGCAAAAGTTCTCTCTAGTATATTTTATCCTGGTTACTGTTATACCTTCTGAACTATTTTTTGAGCAGGAGTCATAATTTCTGAAGCTTTAGGCACTAAATCTTAAAATGCTCCAAGCTAGTGGTTTAACCATGTGAGTTTTTTGCTATCACATGGATAATAGACATTTCATTTTGCATTCTCATCTTAGAAAGTTAGACAACTGTTAGCATGTTTAGGTTTAGCCACATCAGAGTTAGCATCTGAATTAAGTGTATAAAATAAATTCTCAAAGAGTAAATTTTACAAAAATATGTGTGGTCAGATATAATTTGACAGCTCCAGTTTCTTCCTGGTTTTAAATACACTGTTTTATTTTATTTGAAAGAATTGGAGTGTTGTTGATTTGCGTGCATTTTAATACACAACTGAAAACTTCCTTGTGGGATTTAGATCAGATAAAATCCCAGGAAATGAGAATGTGCCTTAGATGTGAATGACTCTAAACATGCTGAAAGAGTCATTCTGTAAGAATGACATAATGTTTGGAGTTTATTCTCCTGGTTGCATTTCACAGAAGATACAGCAAACAACATAACTTGACTCTTAAAATGCAGATGCATATTGTTCCAGTGCCTGCTGCCTGGTAATAATCCATGGACCATACTTGTTTACATAGCAAGGCAATAGGTGCCGTGTAAGAAAGTCAACAAAACAGAATCTCTGACAGCCACAAACCCTGGAGAAGTTTTTAGTGGGTCAGGATTTTGCGTCCTAGGTGATTAATAGTAGGAGACGATGCCTATGTTGCTGACTGCTGATATGAAGGCAGGCTGGTAATTGCCAGAAGTTCCTACTGTGGAAAAACTTTTAGTTGATCGCTTCTCAGTGAATGACTGTTGACTCTCTCTGCTTGTCCTCATGTTAACACAGCTCTTTCTGATGTTGTCTTTTAGATATTTAATTATATTAGCAGCTTCAACTAAATGAAACAGTTGTTCCAATGAGCCTAGTATATACAAAACTTTCAGTATATGAGTATTTTCAGTGATTCAGATAGTAGACTTGTGCCTGGAATTATTTCCATGTTGACTAGCCTTGCTGTTTTAGTGCTCATATGACTGAAGAATATTAGCTAGTTATCCAGTTTAACGGAGTCCCTTTTGTTTTATGCTCATTCTGAGAAGGGAACAAGTGTTGCCTCAACTGATTTTTCTGCTTGATTGGTTCATTGGCTTGTTTTGTATTCTGACAGGCGTATAGGTATTGTAATTATAGTAGACTTCTTCTTTGTCTTTGTTTCCCTAAAACATTAAATGCATTAATCTCCCAAAGCTGTTCCTCCATTCCATCGAGCTTTCCTGACACATCTTTTCTTTCTTTATCGTGCATGTAGTTTTTTGATATTTGTTTTTAAAATTGCATGCAGTTTTATAATTCTTTGACAGCACCAAGACAGCGGCTGTGTTCATATTAAAGACAGTATTGTATGTCTATTAGAATGGAGTCTGGTAGAGAATCATTATTTTTTCAGCTTTTTAACTGGTTTGTGTTGTACCACGTATCTACTTTTTCTGAAATGGAAAACCATAGAGGAGTCAAATTCCTGCATTTGTACTCTTTATGCTTCATAAATGATAAGAAAGGCACGTTGTGAAGTATATGCAAAATGACCATATGAGCAGGGGTGGGCTTTTTTTTTTTTTTTTTTTTTTGGTGTGTCATTTCAGTGTTTTTTGGTGGACTTATTAGGACTTCCTCGAATGGAATTCTGCAAGATACATTTCAGGAGTTAGTCTAAACTTGTCATATTTCTTAAAAGTAGGTAAACAGCTTGTTGATTATTATAAATAGCAAAACCAATGCATTCAGTAAGCTTTTGTTTAGTAATGCTATCAAATGAGATAGCCCAGTAAGAGCAGTAGTACTGAATGGGTCACAGATTATGACAATTCATTCACATAGAGCTCTGCAGTTCAGGCAGTACTATCATTTTACAGATGTGCAAGCTGAGATATATGAAGTCAAATAATTGGTACAAACTAGTCATGGCACAGTTAGCAAAAGCAAATGAATAAATACTCTCACAGTTGGCCAAATGCAGAATAATTAGCCGTTAACGTGCAGTGATCGTATTTCTTTTTTTGTATATTCCCTTCCTATGTGAAACATCTACGTTTTGTATGTATATGTGTGGTATGTGTGTGGACACTTCCCGTTCTTGCCTTTCCTCTCATAGACTTCTATAGCATCTATTCTGGAGAGTGGTTCATGGACTTCAAGATTTTGTAAAAAAAATTAATTTAGTGATATTAATCCTCTTGTTCTCTCTCCTCGTTGCCAATTAATTTTTAAGAAACAGATTAAGGAGTCTTTTGTTTCTTGATAATCCCATCAATTTTGAGTCTTTTTTTGAAAGAACCCTGGGGATTTTTTCTGTTTCTTCTTTTTTATTCCCTCTTGCTGTCAGCCCTGTGTAGCAGCCTCCAGTTTGCCGATGGAAGTCTTCAGGAAGACCTTTGCATTTGTTACTTTCCATTAAATCAGTCGCTGGATAAACACAAGCAATGCTCCTGGCTACCTCAATGCCATCCTTTTTTTTCCTGACTCTGCAAAGAAAGCCATCTTCTTGACAGAAACCATGGCCCATTGCATCCCACTGATGAAAGTGCTAGCCCTGAAGCCAGGCAGGCAGCTGGGAGTAGTGGTCCTTGGTATTTCATGCCTAAAAAAGGGCCCGTTGGCCTGCCAACTGAGTCATTAGGCAGCTGGTCAGACCACTGTGATAGCTCCATCGTGTGAACAGCAGAGAAACGGGAGCGCTGGAACTTAGACCTACTTTCAACACCAAGTCGATTACTTTGCCGGGTCTGACAGATCTTTTGCAGATGCTATATTTTGCTTTGTGCAACAGGGATCATCTGAAACAGGATTTTTTCTCTGTTGTAACAGCCTGGTGGAGAGCTCTTTAAGATCACAGAAATCTTTCCATCGGGCTCTCAGTGAGCAATGTCAGCAGCCTTTCTGTAACACGCAGACGACTGCGCAAATGCTGCTTATTTTTATGTTGTTATTATCTGGAGACTATTGGATGAGAACTAAGATAAACATGATGAAGAATAGTAGTAATAGTTGCCATGTGCTGTTAGCCCGCTGGCTCTGTGCTTCCGCTCCCGGTGAGCCCAGCGAGCACCCAGAGCTAATGATGGGTGGCCGCGTCGCTCTGCTAGCTTCCAGCCAGCCGTGCAGCCCCCTCCTCTCCCTCCGCCTCTGCTGAGGCACTCGTGTGCCTGCTTCCCTGCCAGCAGCAAGTTTATTAGTCAGAGCAAGGAATGTGCAAGGTTACCAGGGTATGGTAAAGTATAAAGGGAATTTAGGAATTAAACTGGGCCCATACGTTGCAGATATACATTAATGTATGCACTGGCGAGGTTGTACACGCTAAGTCTAAATGCAGCCTGTGTTTAAAAGGGATTAAATGAGTTAAGTTCAAAATTCCTTGTGCACTGAGCATGATTTAGATGGCTTATAGCTATCAGCATACAAAATGGACTTTCTAAGTTTATTCGCAAAATTGATTTATATGTTCACTTATTCTTGAATATTAAGATCAGGCAAAAAATTAAGTGTTGCATGAGCTTCTATTGCACATTTTTCACCTTATATGGAAAATTGCCTGCCACTTATCAAGCAAAAGATTTGCTGTTATTGTCACATTCCTTGAAGTTGGAAGAAATCACATTTCTCTGACTAAAGAATCAGCTCATAAGCTTATATTTTTTCATTATTTGAATACTCTTTTTTAATTCAGGGTTTGTTGGAATGGGCAGTTCTTCTTTAGCAAAATAACGGTGGGCAGATTTTCCCTGCTCTGTTGCTGAGTTCATTCCTTAACATGTTTAGTGAAGCTTAGATGCATGCAAGTGAAAGTGTATTTCTGTTTCAAGTTATTTCGAATTCCTCCTTGCTGGCTTTTGTGCTCCTGAAGAACATAACAGGAAGGAAGCCTTGGGGGAGTAAAGAAGAAAATCTGCAAAACATATACACATAGTATTTATATGAGTAAAACCCAGTGCTGTTACCTTTCTATATTGTCTTCATTCCTATTGAATTGGGTGTTTGAAGCAGCCTTTTCATGTACTTGCTTAGACACTCGCTGACAGCTGTTGGTTGTGAAATCATTAACCTGCTATGGAAATAACTACATCACGAATTAATCATTTGAGAGTGAGGTTAAGTAAGTGGAAAATATGGAAGTGGAGAAGAACTGCTTGTTTAATCACTGATACTGCAGAGTAAAGAAGTTGTATGAAAGACTGAAAAAAATATTTGAAAAGTTAAGAAGGTGGAAATTATAAAATTTCCTAGTATGTCATTTTAAAAACGCAGCATAGAAGAGCTGATGAAGTTGGAGTATGTTGAAACACTTGAATTTGTGCAAGAGAGATGTGGAGCTACTGGAACAAGTCCCACCAAAGGGCTCCTAAGATGCTGAGCGCCCTGGAGCCTCTCTCCTGTGAGGAATGGCTGTGAGAGCGGGGCCTCTTCAGCCTGGAGAAGAGAAAGCGGAGGGGGGATCTTATCAATGTGTATAAATATCTGAAGGGAGGGTGTCAAGGGGATGGAGCCAGACTCTTCTCAGTGGTGCCCAGTGACAGGACGAGAGGCAATGGGCACAGACTGAAACACAGGAAGTTCCACCTGAACATAGGAAAAAACTTTTTCCTGTGAGAATGACAGAGCACTGGAACAGATTGCCCAGGGCAGTTGTAGAGTCTCCATCCTTGGAGATATTCAAAAGTCACATGGACATGGTTCAGGGCAGCCAGCTGTAGGTGACCCTGCTTGAGCAAGGCGATTGGACTAGGAGATCTCCAGAGGTCCTTTGCAACATCAACCATTCTGCAATTTGGTGAGAGATAAGTGTCAGGACTGATTTGTTTAGTCTTTCAAAATAAAAAAGAAGTGGTTTCTGTTTGAAATGTTTTTAGGATTGTGGTATTCAGTAGGGCAATAAGTGCTGCTTACTATTGCTCCTTGGTTTTGTAGTATGTCGCCCATTGTAACTTTTTAGAGCCTGTATTCCACCACTCTTGTGACTTAACTTAGTGTTATGATTGTAGAGATTTTTCTGTGTTACTACTTGGGAAATAAAATACTGTGAAATGATAATGATTACTGGCAATGATTAGAAAACTTGGCCAGAAATTGTTGTTGCTGACTTTGCTTTCGTGAAGATCCAGAAGAGTTAACTGGAAAATGGTTCTCAGGTTTTCTTACTCTATAAAGGCAATGTTGGCTGTATTTTTTTAAATAATGATACGAAAGGAAGAATTCATGAGCCTAGGAACATTTCAAGCCAACAGAAACAAAAGGATAGTTTATATGGCTAAATACTTTGAAAAACCAACATTTGAAACATTTAGCCAAAGTGGTTGCATTGAAGTATCCATGCAATTTTGAAGGAGTATGGCAAAAGATATGGATTTTTATTTGTTGTTTGCTTGTTTGTGGTTTTCCCATTCTTCTCATTTTATGGCTCACCAGAAGAGAACCATATTTCTTATCGTGTATGGATATAAAAGATTTCAAACTACATATACTTATTTTTAGGCCTCCACCCCTGGGCTTTGGATTTTGTGAATGGCTATTTCAGTAAATTTATATCTATATGAGGAAACTGGCAAATTAAATACTGTGCAAATCCACAATTTAAAAAAAGAAATTGCTATTATAGAAGGTAAATGATATCATAAGAAAGCCAAGTAAAAAAGATTGCATTTTGGTTTGCTACTAAGGGAATGATCAATGCTTCCTGCTGGCTTTTGCACCCTGCAATTGGAGATTCTGGCATGCAAATGGCTTAAATAATGCTATGTTTTGTGACTGGTTGGCGCTATATAATACTGGGACTGGGGTGACTTAAGTATACGGAATGTGGGCCAATCCCAAAGTCCTTTCTCAGGCAGAACACCCACTGAAATCACATTTAAGTGTCGTCAGTGGAAGCTTTGCCAAAGAAATCACTATGGATATGACCCCAAAGTTATTACTGCTAAATTTCATATGTAAGCCTTTCATTACTGTGTTTTTTAAGAATGGAGCATTCGAATGAATCCTGGAATTCATTATAACTTTCAATTTTTACCAGGGTATCAGCCCCTTAGTGGAAAACTATATTACCATTGAAAAGTAATTTTCTTCCTCTGTCTTTTTTTTCTTTTTTTTCCCTTTTTGTTGTTGTTCAAAAAAAAAAAAAAAAAAAAAAAAAAAAAAGGAAAGATTCTGTGGCTCAGATTTTTCATGCTTAGGATAAGCAATTTACTGAGGTGTCTAACTTAAGAGCTTGGTCTTTCAGGCTATCTGTGTAGGCAGTGGAGAGTGTCATCTCCAGAAGGGATTTTGCTCAGGTACAATCTATATCGTCTTCTGGACATGGGTTGTCCTCTCTCTCCTAACTACAAAGACAGCATAGGGTGCATCCTGACTTTGGGAGCCAAAGGATGTTCAGTTGGTAGGTAGCGGATTTATTGAGAATTGTGACATAACCTATACACCACTGGTTCAAAACTCCCAAAACTCAAAACTTTTAGGAGTTAGCAGGTTGCTCCTCTTTCACAAATCATGGGGACTGGCGATGCAAGCGTGTCATTTAGTATTATGATAGGACCTTGTGAAGCTTCAATCTCTCCTGTGCTCTCTTACATGTTGTGGCTTTAGTCTCTTCCCACAGACTGCGAGTTTCATATTGGATCTTGTGAATGCTTTTGTGAATCATGATGTGAACAGATAGATTATGTATTCCATAAACCCTTCAAACTAGACATCTTCAGTGCATGGTTGCTTGTACTGAGACTTGCTGAACCATGTGACCCCTTCCATTCCTTTGCTCCTAAGAGAGGGGTTTTCAGCACAGAAATCTGAATATTTAGTACTGTATATTGCTAAAACTGCAATAATGCGGCCTTTTGCTTTGTAAAATGTCAAAGCAACAAAAACCAAAGGGTGGGCTATTAGTAGTTTAAAGCTATTTTAATACACTTTTGTATTTTGAACTATGTTATGCAATATTGTATATAAAATATTAGAGGTAAAGGTTGTAGGAACACCTCTAAGCATGCACCCTATATTCTGTTATAACATCATATTTTCAACAGTGTTTAGTTTTTGCCAGCCTTCATTTATACAAAAATTTTCCACAGTATTTTTTTTTGTGCTTCAGGCTGATCTCTCTTGGAAAGATTTTCAACAGAAGTACTACAACAGTTTTTAAAAGAATGTATTGCAGAGAATTAGATTGGTTTGTCGTTGTTATTTAGCCAGCTGTTCCTTGAAAGACCTGTAATACCTTCAGGGAGCAGAGTGAGGGTGTCAGGGTGCCTTTTGTAGCCCTATGGAAGTTAATCCAGATCTGCTGACCTACCCAATTTTGTGAAAATTGTTATTTGCACATGCTCAAGAGAGCAGGTTAGAGGCTTACTGATAAAATCTTTGAGTACTCTCACTTTACAAAACATGCTCCAACCTCAGCAGCCTGTGCCTGGGGTAATGAATATGTTGGGTGGTACGAAGCATTAGGCAAGGTGATCTCCCAGTTCCAGCTGCCTCTGTTTTGTCAGAGAAAAAGGTATCTAGGTGTTTATTAGTCTTCCAAATTCCAGCAAAGCTTTATGCCAAGACATACTTGAGACAATAATTGAAAAGCAGATGAAATTGCTACTGTTCTATTTATAATAAAAAATGCATCCAATAATTTCTGATGAAGCTGAGTGTGGAATGTATGGCCTGGTCCAAACACCACCGTTGGAGGGCCTAGGACAAGAGGCAGTGCCCAAAGTATGAGAAAAGGATCAGGATCAACTTTCTGTTTGCTACTTGCTTTCTCCAAGGTTGTAGTGGGGCTTTAACATTGCCCACTTTTAGTATTTTACCAACATATCTTTGTTATTTTAAACTCACAACTCTTGGAGTCATGAATAAAGGAGTTCAGTATCTACTTTATTTCAAAACAGAGAAGCATGAAAATGCTACTGGAATGTTTTATGGAGGTTGAAACAAAACATAAAAACCCAAGAATCTAAGATATGCTATTTTTAAGCTATTGAATAAATCTGATTAACGAAGTTGATGACCTGAGGCTGATGAGATTAAGGGGAGGTCTGAATAGTCCTAAAGGGTGGGAATGAAGTTGCAGCTCATGTATATCAGTCTTACTTAAATCCGGGTCTGAAGGCTTCATGTAGTCTGGGTTCTTAGCTCCTACATTTACTTTGTTCTTTCTGATTTGTAAAGATATTGTTGAGTCTCACCTCTCCCTATTTTAACCCCTTAAAAAAACCCCAGCTCTTTCAGAATGCATAAAACACTTCTTCCTCGTGTGAAGTGCTAACTGATGTAAGTAGAACTAGAAGAAATGCTTCTGATTACAGTAACTTAAATGGATTTTTGCTTCCTAAGTTGTGATAACTAACAGGCACTGGAAGCTTTTCTGGAAGGGAAAGGCCTATGTTTGTATTTGGGCAGGTGAGGTGGAAAGGGAGGGGAAAAGTCTGTTAGCCTCTTGTGTTGGCCAAGTTAATGGGCTAAAAAATAGCTTCTTATCTCAACAGATAGGTACACTGTTAGGTACAAATGACTAGGTTGTGTTCACAATATTTCTAGCAGTCTGCCGTGCTCACAGTGATGAAGAATGATGTTTTGTCCCTTTCAGATTTGCATTGCGCACCCAAAGATGAAGGTTACCATGGATGTCCTTGTACATGCAGTAGTCGTGGTACTTAATGTCCAGTGAGCATTTTCAGGCCATTCAGGCTGTTAGGACATTCTGTTTCTTCCTTAGCACTATTAGTGCTTGTCATAGGCTCTGAGCATGCTCAACCAACAAAAACGCCATTAATTAAGTTGTGTAAGTAAAAATTTTATCATCAGGGTCAACGTTCTGCTCTTAATTTGGAAAAAGCATATGGGTTGTAGAGTGAACTAAAACAATTAAGCAGTTCAAGGCTTCTGTGTTACAAAATCGTAGATAAGATTTAATCAGTGTGGCAAATCATAGGTTTACCTATGTGACAGCTGGAGTTAATGGTGGGTAATTTTACTGGGAGGTCGACTCCTCAGATTAGCAGGAACAATTACAGTGATTCTCTTAAACTTTTCTCCTGACCTGATGTGCCGAATGTTTCACAAGCATAGTTAAGCATAAAGACAGAATTTTGGCCTATCTTTCAGAATAGTATTTGAAGTCAGGTATTTTTCAGTCACTTCTGTTGCTTTTAACCCATTATGAATATCCTGATGAAAATACAACATTAAAATATCTAGTCTGTTTTCTTGTGTATGACATCGTATTCCAAAAAATGTATAAGATGAGTATGTAGAAAAGTAAATTAAAGTACTCAGAAAAGTAAGAGATAATGCTATATGTTCAAAAGCATTTCCTATAGTGTGATATCTGTAAATTGTAGCTATCTAAGTTTATTAAATTCGGTATCTACCATCAAATGTGAATGATGAGCTTTTGGTAATGTTGCTAGCTTTATGAGCATCTGAAGCTTACCTTTACCATGTGCAACTTTTTTTTGTCTTTCTTTGTTAGTTTCGTGGAGAATTTCACAGAAATAACCTCTATCTTTTTTTTTTTTTTTTTTTTTTCCAAAAGCTTTCCATTTTTTCTTGAAATGTTACTTAGGAAATGAACAACTATTTAAAAAAAAAGACAAAAGAACTTCTCCTTGTGTTTAGTGGTGAATAGTCATACAATGTAAAGTTAGAAAAAAATCATTAGATTTCCCAAGAGTGAATTTTTCTGTCAGGCAGACCTTTTTTTCCATTAACTTTTTGTATCTACAGTTTCATTCCCAAACAGTAGTGCTGTTGAGGATCTCTCTTGGGGTGCTCAGTCTGCATTCTGACAGAGAACGGTGCTTCTGTTGCTTTAAGCTCACAGTGTTGCTTTATATAGATATGGCATGGTTTATAGTGTTGCTTTAAATACACAATAAGAGAGTTCATCTCTATTTCAGACAATGTTTGTGACTGATCTCTGCCTGGCTGAGGAAGTTTATTTTCTTAAGTTGCTTCAGTACAAAAATGTCCCCAAATTGACAGGCTCAGGCTGGTGATGAGGCCTCTCGCTCTCATTCTCTCTCTCATCCCTTCACCACTTGAAAGCTGTGATTGACCACAGATAGATCAGGCTCAGTTCTGGTATTTCTGTGTCCCTTTTCAATCAATTGCCCTCTTTTTAAGTCTGCGCCACTGAACTGATCCATGAGGATTGACGAGGCAATGGGAAGCCTCTGTAGGATTTAGCTATTGGCCCTAGCCACTTGCAATAGCTTGGGCTTATTTGCTTCTCTCCATAACTTCTTGATTATGAAATAACCTTGAAATAAAGGATTTTAGAAAAAATCTTTTCACCAACAGGCATAGTGACACCAGAGAAATGATTCACAAAGGATTGATCCTGGGTACTCTTAAAGTGCCGTACCGGTGTACCAACAGTTTTCTCTCTTGACTCCTGCTAATGTCACATAGTAATGATTACGCATTAAGTTGATAGAGGCCAATGGAAAAATCCTCTGTGTACCAGAAGCTCTACAGGACTCTGATGTGTCCTGCGTGCGGGCTTGTACTTTTAATAAAGTATATTAAGTACTAGCAGAAATACATACAGGAGAAGAGACAACATGAGGCATGTAATTAAGGCTGCAGAAGAGAAGGCCCTGCTGTTGCCTTGCTGCCCTGCTGAGCCTTGCTGCCCAGTCTTCCCCATGTCTGCCTTCCTCATGCCTCTTTCTGGTGACTGGAAGAGGGAATTGGTTGCTCCTGCATGTAAAGCTGAGGAGCCTACCCCTGCTTCTTATAGGAGTGGACTGACAAGTAAAGAGAGTTTCCTGGATGACAGGAAAAGGAGCCAGAGGTTTATCTGCTTGAATTCACCTGGAGATCTGCCTTTCTGCATCTAGACCTGCAGGAAGGAGATACTTTCCACTTAGTCACAAGTGGGACAGTTGGCAAGGAGATCATACCACGAGCATGCCTTCTGTTAACATGTGGAGGTCAGGAGGGGTTTTTCATGAAAAGATAAATTTAGCCAGCCCTTCTTGCTGTTCAGAGTATCGGCAGGTAGAGCTGTGACCCTAAGGAAAGATGAAACATGGGTTTCACCAAACTAAGGGCAATGTGAGTTGCAGCATATAGGCATGGTCAAGGAATGGTTACCCTTTTTCAGGGATAAAAGACTCGGAAGCAGGATTTAGGCCAGTGTGCAGCTGGATAGTTCTGTTGAAGATTGAGAGCTTAAAAAAAAATGGTCGCGGTGGAAAAGGGGAGAAGTGAGGAAACATGTAAAAAAGAACATTCTACTTTCTGTCCTGAGATGGGATGCTGAAACCCACTTCATGACTGCAGTTTTTTGGCAGGGCTCTGCAAATGGATCTGGAACCTCCAGCCTGAGGTTACTTATTTTTTTAAAAAACACAATAATTTAAAGAAGTTAAATAGATGGCTGAGAAATACGAGGTAAGAAAATGTGCATTTTCCTTTTTTTAAAATAAAAAGTGTTGCAGAGTATAATAGTAAAGTTTTTTTGTTGCTGTTTTGTGGGTTTTTTTTTTTTTTTTTTTTTTTTTTTGCTCTTTTTAGAAGTTGAATGAAGAATAAAGCAATTTAATCCAGAACTAATTGATGCATATTTCTTTGGAGTGGAATGATCTCTGTTAAATCACACCTTCTCCAGAGTGATTCGAGTGGATTAATCAATGATCATCCTTCTAATTAAAACTACTGAGCAGAGAATCAGAAGCTTTAGGTGATGATCATTAGTTTTCCATAGAATCAGTGAATTAAAGGTAAAAGAGATAACAAGTGGGGCTTTTTAATTTTTTTTAATAGGAACAAACAAATGTTAGGGAAATAATACTTTTGCAGTTTTATGCGTATGTTGCCTCTGAAACTTGAATCCTCAGTAAAAAAGAAAATTATACGTTGAAGTACTTTCAGAAGTGTATTTTGAAAATAACGGAACGGGTGGGGAAAGAAGTGCTATTGAGAATCTCCAAAGTGCATACCTACTTGGTTCAATTCCAACAGAACAGTTGGCGTAGATCTGCATGTAAAGTTTTCCAAAAAAAAAAAAAAAAAAAAAAAAAAAAAAAAAAAACTGCAGGCCCAGGAAAGTTCAATTTCTTTGGTGGGAAAGCTTCCTCCTCCTGGGCAGAGTTGCATACTGTGGTACACGCTTACCTTTGTGGATAGGCTGACTGTATGTGCTGAGTATGGGATCTGAGGAAAGTTGAGTTTACTGCCCGTGAGCAGAATGGGCTTAGTGCATCACCAGTCAGCCTGGGTGCCCAGGACTCTTGCTGCATATTGAATATATGCTCATCTACTCTTATACCTGTCTAGTACATTTGCACATTTGGAGTGATGTGATGATGCTGAAAGGGTTGTGGGGTTTGCGAGTCTGTTTTTTTTCTTTTTTTCTCTCTTTTTTTTTCCAGTAAACAGGAAAAGCTTTCTGGGATAATCCGTCTGATTTGCACACACTATTGCCAACTTTCTCCAGCAGGGAGGGGAGAGAAAAAGACAGGAAAACCACGTGCAGCGAACCGATAGTCTTTTTTTTGGCAGAAGGCTGCCTGCAGCTCACGGGCTGTTGGTTGAATGCAGCTGGCGCAGCAGCAGAAGAGATTTAAATCTCTCTCCTGTTCTGGTGGTCAAAAGGCCAAGGGCTGGATCTATACTGCGCATAACTCTTCTGGTCAGCTGCTTGCACTGTGCTTTGTGCAATGGCACTCCGCTGTCATTATTTTGTCTTGTAAGCAACTAGCTCTTCAGGGGAACCACGTGAGCAGTTTTCCCTCTGTGGTTCCTTTCCATCAGACCTGTGGGGGTTTGGTAGCGTCTCATACCTCTTTTAAGACACAGGAGATGTATTGTAGCTGGAACGATGAAGGCTGTTTTCTGAGCTGCTCAGCACCTGGTCACCATTCACTGACTTTAACCAGGGGCTGTAGCTTGTGCTGAAGATGTGTGGCAACCTAGCGAAAGAAAGCAGCCAGTATTCACTGTCTGCTTGTGCAGATAGTGCCTGTACTGAATCAGTTTGTCAGGTCCTTCCCAAATAGCAGCTGAGGTACAGCCTACCCTATATAAGTTGAATATTACTACCGAATGTATAACGTAACTCACAACTTGTTGTTTTACAAGAGAGATGAAAGTGTCCGTGGTGCATTTGTTCCAGTAATGTCTTTACTTTAATGCCATACCAGTTAGCCATTTCTTGGTATCTATTTTTGTTTACCATCTTACTGAGCAGGAAAATGAAAATGTGAGTACAAGATCAACAACCAACTCAAGTTATAGTACCACAGCACTAAAATAGTCTAACATATTCAGTTAAACATATTCACAGATATGCCTACTCATTTGTCCTACACTAAATGGCAAACACTATCGTTCTGTATTTTTCATGTTAAATGCACAAGGCTTTGTCATCTTTAGTGTGCAGAAGAATAGAGTTGCATTTCAGATATGAGTGTCCAGCTGACTGTTACGAAAGTTTAATTGTTAATTTGTAATTGCCTTTTAATTATTCTTCCTCTTTTTTTAAATCTTTCTTCATTTTTTTGAAACATAAAAAAATTTTTTAAGATTGGTTCCTTAACAAGCAGTTCACTCTGAATAGAATTTTAATGAGAACATTTGATATTAAAAGACTTGTCCTAAGAAAGGGGAAAAAGGAGTGAATCAGTGTTGTAAAGTTATTGATGTAAGAATGCCTGGTTCCTTCTGGACTGTGCTATAAAAAGATATTAGAATGAGTAAACCTTTGTATGTATGTAACATGCTACCACTTATTCTGAAGTCTGTAGATATTCCTTATTTTTAGCTTTCTTGTTTAGGCCTCTGAAGATAAAGGAAAATGGGAATCACAGAGCTGGCAGAGAGTTGCATTGCTGGCAAGAGTGCATTCTTTGTGGCAACACTTTCTTTCTTCAACACTTGATGGACTTTTTAGGGGGAAACATTGTGGCTCCTTTTTAGAGTTAGTTTGCTGGGAGCAGGGAGTCCTGGAAGTACTTCAGAAAAACTAGTCCTCTTCCCTGACCAGTAAGTATTTTTTGAAGAGAGGAGGATATAGTCCTTAAATCTGTTATTATGATTTGACTGCTAGAGGGATATTGTACTACTTTGCCATAAATTCTTTCCTTCGTATCAAAAGTAATGCAGCATCTGCCTGCTATAAGCATTGTGCTCTCGTTTCTGTCAGTTCCTGCCCAGACTGAATTGTTTTAGCTGTACATTTACAAATATTGGGTGACCGAGATTTATTTTTGTGAGGTTACCATAGATGCAATCAGCTAACAGCCAGCTACATTTCTATTATAGTTATGGGTCAGAGAAAATGCAGGGGAGTCATGTTTGTGTGTGAGGGCAGAATTTACTCTGCATTGGTAAAATTACATACCTCTACTGATGCAGGTCTTGCATGTAGCATCGTACTGGATCTTGCAGTGTGCTTGCTCCTTGCCTTTCAAAGCTGCAGTCAAGAAGCCTATCTGTGAAGAGCTGGATATGTGGTGCCAGTAGGCAAAGAACATAGAAGGAGAAGGTGCACAGCTAGCTGAGGGATTTTGTGTTGGGGGGAGAGCAAGCTCAGCTCTTGAGTTTTATCTGCTGGTATGCAGGAACTGGGCACTATGGAGAAGGAGGAGCTGTGTCTCTTGGAAGAGCACAGCTATGCCATGCCACTGGGTAAGAGAAGTAAGTATGATTAAAAAGTATGCATCAGCCACAGTGGCAGCCAGAAGAGCTGACCATACTCTCACCCACTGAATGACACTATGGACTTTGTGACAGAAGGTATTTTTTTACTGCATGGATCAATGCAGTTTGGATAAACTCTGTCTTGGCACTTGCAGCCCTACTCTGCAGTACCTGACTATGTCTCTGGTGATGATGAAAGTTTTGGTGGTGTGTATTTAAAATGTTCTGTGTAGATAAATCTTCTTCCCCAACAACAAAGCTCTGTTTTGCATTTGGAAGTTTACAAGTGGTTTTATGGTAAAACTGAGAACAAATATTACTTAAACCTTATTACTCACATTTCCTTTTGGGTGTAACTTGCAGATTGATACTGCTTTTTGCTTTGTTGGCCCATTGTTAATTTGTCCCACTTGTACTTGGTTTTGCAGCTTGCATTATTTGCTGTTTTGTCTGTGTTTTATTTTTAATGGGACAGCCTTGCTTTCACTGAAGTCAGTTTGAGCCTGCTTCAGGGTAGGAACATGTTCTAATTCCAGTGAATAATCCTGTAAAAAGAAAACTTTCAGCATTTTATTGCCTTATTTTTCTCCTTGAGAACTTTATGTGGGAAAGTAACCCTGAGTTTCTGTTTTACATGTTTACATGTTACTTTTTAATTGAGACTCTATTTTGTTGTATGCTGACTGTATCACCTGACTCTTCAGTAAGATCTGCTTTTTAAAGCAGAAGTACAATAAAATACTTGTTCTGGTTTTAATTCTGTAGTAGTATGTCCATTTTACTGCTGTACAAAAAATGGTATTTTTGTGACGAGGTGCTGTGCACCACAAAGAAGCTGTTGAAAATCAGCCATGCCAATCACAGAAAATATTATAATACACCTTGCAACACTGAAAATGACAGAATTTATAGCAAATGAAGTTATCTTTGCCAGCATTTAGGAACTCGGTTAGAGACCATCTTCAGTGTATTTGCATTAAAGAAGTACAGTGGTTATATCTTCTATCTTATCTTTTTGAGGTGGTGTGGGCAAAAGAGCAGCAGATTAGTCCATTTGCTTTAAAACAAGTGTTTTTTCAGAGTTTTATTCAGTTGGTGCAAGAAAAATTCCACGGGAGTTCTCTGTATCTAACATGACTTTTTCGCAGATGTTGTGGCTGAGATTTGGTAGCCTACCCAGAACTAGGCTGCAAGATCTTTGAATACAAACATACAGGAACAGATCCAAAAGATTTTCTGAAATGTACCCCTGTGTGGGACGCAGTCCTCTTGTGGCACCCAGGCACTGCTCTGCGTTAGTGTCTCAGCAGTAGCAAAGGGACCGTGATGGCGCTGGCCCTTTTCCTGCACCTCTTCCCTGGTTGTGTTAGCTGGATCAGGGATACGGGAGTTGCCACAGGATGGACCCTCCCTCGGGGCAGCTCAATACAAATTCCTATTAAGCACGTGTTGCAATTTGTTGTACCACCAGTTTCTAAGCTGACTTTGGATGGGGAAGGAAGCTTTTAGTTGCTGTGCCTGAGCTGTCCGCACAGAATGTGTCAGTGATGTGCGAGATGTTTCTAGCTGCTCTTTTTGCATGTGTAGTTGTTGGCTTTGCATGTGAGATATTAATGATTTAGCTGGCAGTGGTCCAGAAATAAGGTTATTTCTAATGCAACTGAGCATACACATGTTAACAAAACTGTTTTTATTTTTTCAGGCTGTCAGCTCTGCAAAAACAGAGAATTCCAGTAAAAATTCTTCAGCTTATGAAGCAGCAAGGCCAATGTTAAGAAACACACCCCATCCTTTGTGCTTCTACTCCAGGATGCAGTGGGAAGCAAGGCATGCAGAGAGCAAATAAATTATGCAAGGTTTGTTTGTTTTTATTTTGTTGGTTTATGTATTTTTGAATATATAAATTGTGTTATGAAAGAATTATAGGCCAAGGTCCAGACACCACTAGCTTAAATTTCACTTTAGTCCTTGAGTCTTACATTTCATATTGGCTAGGTGCCTTTGAAGGCTTAGAGGCAACCAACAGTGAACACCAGCACTGAAGGAAATGTAGCCTATCTGAATTCGGTTTCTCTCTAGGCGCTGATCCAAATCTTAATGCCTTGACTTCAAAATAGGTTATATTTACGAAACTTCAGTGCAGACAAGGGTTCAAGTCTGTAAATAGCATAGATGCCATTTTCTATATTTAACTTGAGAAGGAGAGGGAGGGGTTTAGGCTTTTTCCTGCCCAGCTATTATGAGTGTTATGATGTGGCAGATGCCTTACAGTTTCTGGTGTAATCTGCATCATTCCAGAATCAGAGAGAAAACAGCCGGCAAAGAGATGCACTACTCCTGATCTCTCACTGTCTCCAAAGCACAAAGCAGTGCTAGATTTCAGTTCTGGTGATTGTCTAATGTCTTTCTGCTCTAGTCACAGGTTTTATGCATGGCATATGACAGAGAGACTCCTGCAGAAGGTTTGAAAGACCTGGTGCATTTGGGGGCAAGTTTCTCCCACCATAGTTAGTTTTAGCACGTGAAACAAAGGGGTTATTTTAGAGATTTTTAAAAGGCTTGATTGTGGTGGTTTATAAACAGATGATGGGAGAGTGCCTGTTCAACTCTTCCTTAT
Source organism: Rhea pennata (assembly GCF_028389875.1). Lineage (NCBI taxonomy): Eukaryota > Metazoa > Chordata > Aves > Rheiformes > Rheidae > Rhea > Rhea pennata. Next base: position 60,016,373 of record NC_084665.1, read on the forward strand.
TTTGAACTGCTTCAGCAGTTTTTGCTATTCTTAATCAGAAGAATCGCAGTGGCTTCAATACTATGATCTGTAAAAGGACTGGAGCACTATGGGCTACTAGTTAACTCAAAATACAGCTGTGTTCAAGCTTAGTAGCAGGAGTCCACTGCAGAACCCTAATAAATTCACTTTTTAAGAAGTGCAGCCCTTTGAGCAGTTCTGCAAATCATGAAATTCTAGGAAAGAGGGTGGGATGTGAATGCATCCAAGTTTGTCTGAGGTGATCTTAAACACTTCCACTGTGTGGTAGGTGTAGTTTCAGAAGGATTCTGTCCCTTTCAGTGCTATGATAGGATTGCTTTTTCTCACCTGGCAAAGAGCTCGATTTGAGGCAAATTGAGGGTGAATAAGCAAGGGAGGAGTTTGATACCCGCTATGCAGGTGGCTCTTACTTAGAGTTGATTGATATTAAATCATATTGGAACAGTAAAAAACATTTTTACGTTCCATTATTTTTTTTAACACTTGCCTTTTAAAAAATCAGTATATAATGGAACTTTACTACATTTTCTAATGACTTTAGAGTTCTGTAAGTTGAAAGGAACTTAGGGCACCAAAAACAGAGGAATTCATAGGCACAACCTCTTCATTTGCTGTAATCTGGTTAGCAGAGTACCTGACTTCATAAAAGAATGCTTTTATGAAACAGCTAGGCTATTTTTAATACTAGCTTTTAAATTCAGGATATTATATAAAAGCACATTTGTGAGTTGTGCAAGTGTCAAGCGGTTTAGAAGCTTTTCTGAATCTTGGAGCTTTTCCTCCTCAAAAATTAAAAAATACAACCCCCAAAATAGCCAACTTTTTTTTTAAAGGATAGCTGTGATGCTGTGGCATTATGATTAATATAATTAGATTTATTGGTCAGATGCACTGTTCTGTGCTGTATTGTCTCAAATTAAAAATGCCACTGACATTTATACACTGCAGCATTTACAAAAGTTGTTTTTGTAATTTACTTTTTTTCTGTTTAGTCTGTATTGATAACAGGAAATACTATGTTCTATAATCAGGTCTGGTAAGAGTAATAGCTGTTGGAAGACTCTAGGATTGGGAACCACAGACAATACTGTATGTTTTTGCCATGATTCAGTCCTGTGGGGTAGATGCACTATTTATTGACTTGTAAGTTCTTGCAATCTGTTCACAGTTTGTGCACTTTGTTTTATTTTAATTATGACCATCTACAGTTTTCCAAAAATCAGTGAAAACCTAGCCTGAGTTTGTCAGTGGGAGAAGGTGAATCTCACTAAAATATGAAGATGGTTTGAAGATATGGAAGAGAAAATTATGGCAATTGCTAATGATAAATGTACCAAAAGCATTCTAAAATTATAAAGCAGTGTGGTGCATTAAAGCATTAATTTGCATTTTGGCTAAGGTGTAGCTGCATTTTTGGGCTGTCCTTTTAATTCTCCTGTTAATTACCTACTGACCAGTTTCTCGGGTGAAAGCAGCAGGGAGCTGAGCCTGCAGCAGTTCCCTGACATGGTAGTTTCTGTCAGACAGAGCAATAGTTGTTTTGAAACCTGGGATCGGTGGCTGTTATGCCAGTAGACAGACTTGAACAGAAATTAATTAAAAAGTCCAAGATATTGAATAAAGATCACAAATGCCATCTGTTCAGTTTTATAACCTGAAATTACTCAGTGAATCACAGTACCAAGCTTGATTGTTTCTACATTTGTGTTAAGCTGATTCTTTTTACAGCAGCCAACCCATATATAAGAAGAGTTTTTCAGACTCTGGTAGTATTGATTCGCATTTGGACTTCATTGATTATTTCATCCAAGTATGTTCTGGATATATAGATGGTTTAAAAATTGGTCTCATGAGTAAAGCATTGATACCCGGTAGGCCTTGTCCTGATTTATCTCCTTAGAACTTGCTTGAAAAAGGCAACATAAGCTTGATACTAGTAAGGTCTCTGGTAATGTTCACTTCCTAGGTATCCTGCCCTGCACTTACAGCAGAGCAGCCCTTGCATCTGAGGGCTCCTGGTTCCTTAGACTGAAGAACCTGCTTTCCATGAGCTTGATTTAGGCTTCAAAGCATCGGTCTGCCCTTGGGCTTCACTCAGGTGCGTGCACACACACACGCATGTGTGTGCACACACACACACATGCACGCTACATAACCACTTTTAAGTTATCCTGGAGAGTGATTTGTTGTGCATGTGCAAGATGTAGAAAGTACGAATTAGGAAGAGAGCTCATTATTTTGAGATAGACATATTGTGATGGTAATAGTGGAGTACTTCACTGTATGTTTTCATGCTGGGTCTTCAAGTGGTCGTGTAACCGAAGCAAGATTGACATCTGATTTTTCAGAGGAATACCCTTTGAAGCAAAGCTTATTTGAGATAAGTAGGTTGTTGTGTGCTTGCTTTAATGGCTGTTTTAATTATGGCCTAGTATTGCTGGCATATGCAGCAAGACTGTGGACTCAGATGTTCGATTAAGATATGATCATAACTCCATCTGTAGACTCTTGCAACAAATTGTTCCTAAGTTTTTAAAGTAATTAAAAACAAGGCTTTATCTGCTTTCCAAATGAAAGTCGTCTTCATGCGGTTGATCAGATGAGAGAATGTCAAACAAAAGTCTGTGGACCCGGGAAACCCCCCCACAAAACTGATTTTCAATAGAACTACCTGGAATGTAATCAAATGTAAAGAGAAGGATATGCACCAGTGCGTTCACATAAACCAAGGGATAGAGCAGTCTTAAAAACTCTTTCCATGACGTTTAATTTCAGTGCCAACAATGTCTATTCAGAAATCACGTGAAACAAGATAAGGACATAGTTGAAAGAAACTTTGTGGCAGTTTGGGCAGTCCCCTGTGACTACTTTTCAGCTGTAGTCTAGAAGAGTTGAAAGGTTCAAAACAGGCTGAGGAAGCAAAAGCAAATGTCAGTGTGCTGAGGGAAGCCCTGTGCCTACCAATTAAGCTTTGTATTTAGGAAATAATTTCTTACTGATAGGCAACAGCCTTGTGGCCAGTTTGTTGTTACGTAAACTGAATAAACGTAGAGCCATGTTACTGATTTCCTAAACAAACAAACAAAAAAAATTGGTATATGCATTTTTTTCAGTGTAACTGGGAAGGAAGCCCTAAGGACTTCAAGTTGAAATAGTGTTTCTATTTCCACTGTTTTGTAGGCAATAGGTACAATTAGTCATCTCTTCTAGATATGCATCAATTTATCAGCTGCCTCAGTGTTGCTTAGGATCTTTCTTGTGACTTGTTCCTCCAGCACAGCTCAACTGTCCAGTCAGCATAGATCATCAGACTTGCTAAGAAGACAACAGAAATTGGGTGTGCCTGGCAAAGTTTAATGATGCAGCCCTGCAGCAGAAGAGCAGTTACCCCTGTTGTATACATTGTTTGACACTTTTTTTTTTTTTTTTTTTTTTTTTTTCCTGATATGCTGGTATTGCTGGTGAGGTGTTGAGATGCAAGTGGCACCTTTCTCCTGTGGAGCTGCTGGGAGTGTGCCTTGGGTATGGGGGCACCAGTTCCCCTAAGGTGTGCGAGGAGGGTGTCAGCCTGCAGCTGAGCCGTGGTAACTACCTGTGCACGTGCTCTTGCTCCGCAGTAAGTGCAGGGCAGGATACCTATCATGCGGGATGGCTTATTCCTCCTTCTGAGGTGGCAGGGAGCAAACGTATGAACCTGGTGAGTTATCATAGTGTAGCTGATACGCTGTAACGTTGCAGCAGGTTTTATTTGGTTTGCAGGTCCAGACTTTGAGCACAAATGGTAGTGTTGTGTGCATGTGTAAGCGCAAGTACAAAAGGAGTATTTGACTGTGTTCATATTTGTCTGAGAAGCATTTTAACTGAGCCTGCTGTCATTCAGGGTAGATAATTATTTTCCCACATAGAGTCTTAACTCTATAATCAACAGGATATGGAAATCCTGTTTGAAATTCTGACAGCTGCTTTTTGTCTGCTCACAGAGACTCAGTCTTCTGAATATAATCTCTCATTTCTGCACACTTTTCCCAAATATTCTGCAAAACCATCAGGCATAATCTTTCTTCCCCACTGAAATATTGTATCCTCTCCAGGTTGTATCATATGGATCTTTTTTTCCCCTGTGGAAAAAATACCTACATCAAATGTTCCTTATACGACCTTTAAAAAAAAATTGGAGTGACTGTTTTCTGTTTGAGAAGCATAAACTGGTAATGCTAGTTCTCTGTTTATCTGTAAAAGGGTTACAACCTTGGGTTTATCGGCCCTTTCGTCACAGAAGAGCTGCAGTATAGTTCAGGCATATCCAAGTCAGTTTTAACCACTTAGTTCAAACCACTAGCTCAAGTGCTGGAGTGGCAGTGAAGGTGTGGATGCGTGGGCGCTGTAGACAGCCTGCTCCAGGAGAGGAGCAGCGGCAGCAGAAATGACGTTTTGGTAAGTGCTGAGCCCTGAGTTCACTGACCTGTTTGCTCTGCATGAAGGAGATGCGCTGCTGCTCCCGTTGGGCTGGTTTCCTCTTGGAGGTAGGACGTCCTGGACACAGGCATATTACGAGGTATTGGTTGGGGACCGACTTCTAACTTCTTCTAGTTCTGAAGCCACGTAGCTGGAGGAAGTTTCCTTTCTGAGGAGACTTTTAAGTTTCTAAACTTATTTCTGTCCCATGTTGGAAAGAGGGAGGAAAAAGTCTTCTAAATGTTTCTGAGGACACTGTATTAAACATATTAAAATGCCTCTCTTTGGTTGGCAAAATTAGATTTTCAGTTTGGAAAGTATGTGGATGGCAGGCTGGTAATTACAGTCCTGATGTAAGAGACCTACACTTGTTGTGTCTGTGCTCAGTCTGACTCATAGGATTATTATTATTATTTTTAATTCTAGATTGCTCAGAATTAGCAAACTAGGGGACTGGATTTGAACTTTCTATAACCCTTAGATTTTAGAGAACGTGAGAATCTTTTGAAAATTCTCCTAAAGAAAACTTATGACAAAATTAAAACATCTCAGTAAAGTACTGAGCTTTTCACTAACTCCAGTCAAAAATGTTCTACTGTTATTGTTTCAGCAGTTTTGCCTTTGTCCTTAGTCCCTCTAAAACACCATTTACAAGTGGTCTTGAACACACAGCCTCTGTCACTTGACAGGAATAGGATGCTAATGTAAAGTGTTACTTGGATTGAATACTTTGGTCCTGTTTTTCTGTCTACACAGGAATTGTTGTCCAGATGCTGTTGTTCAATTCAGTCATGGAAACATCTAGCTGAGGTTCTGTATCACCGTTACATATGGTCCATGACACGAGCACTGAAACATGCGTGGGTTTTGTAGTAACATATCAGACAAATGCCTGCTGAGTCTTGCCAATAAGAACCAATTTAGAAAGTTGAAAATCATGTACAAAAAGTACATCTGAATCTTCCTCTGAATTTGCATATAGGGCCAATCTCCTAAACGTGTTACGCTGTCATACTGGAGAATGCCACATTTCAAAATGATTGACTGTGTAATACAGGAAGATGTTTCATGCTGAGATGCTCATGTTTTCTTTTCACAACCTTTGATGTCTTATAAAAGCCCTGTGGGCACTATTAAAAAGAAACTCACAATTTTTCTCTAAAATTTAGAAAAAAACTGCCTCTCACTATTGGTTCTGACAAGCAAATTTTGGTTCAGTTTTAATGCTGCATATCTTTTGAGGCATGACCTGTAATTTATCTTTCTTCTCTGTCTGGCCTGTTGGCATTTAAAAACTAATTATTGATGGACATGAACAAAACAGATTGTATATATTTCATAGAAGTTCCTGCGAGGCTGCAGAATTTACCTTTCACTTAAGTGTGTCAGTAAACATAGCCTCAGCTAATTCATTGAAGTATTGTGTGAAGCCTCTGCTTTTCACAAACTGATACAGTTGGTTGTTTCAGTAGTAGTAGTAGTAGTGTTTAGTAGTAGAGTAGTTTTACACAGGTTACAGAAGTGAATAGCTTAACAGCTGTTGCTAGTGTCCAGTATCTTGTGAAAGAAATTTACTCTTCAGATATTTTTCTCCCTTTGGACCCACCAAGCCATTGCATTTCCAGAATTGTACTACTATGAAGTACATTTCTGTGCTTCAAACTACTTTGAAGTTTCTGAAGTACACCCAAATAGGTGAAATATAATTGCAAAACTCCCTTTCATTTGTGACTGGAACAGCGTTTGAATGGAAACCAAATGGTGTTGCCCACTGTTCTTCATTTCTAATAAAGTATCTTGCACACCAACCACGAAGAAACTTCCCATTAACCTGAAAAAGCAGTTTTAGGAAGTTTAGCGCTCTGGATTGTTGCTACGCATGAGTCATTGCAAAACTGAATTTCTAAAGCACAGAAGAAATGAATCTTTTCCTGTACTAGTCAAATGCAGCTGAATAAGATCTGCTGTGTGCTGTTCTGCTAGTCATTTAAAAAGGGAAAGGGGTAGGATGGGGTCCAAAGCTGTACTGGAGTGTAAGATAAATCAACTACTTAAGAATTGAACCTTCAGCTTGTTGATATATCAGAAGGAGGGGCAGAAATTGCCTGAAGGATCAAAGACATCAGAAGAGGTGATTAAAGCAATCTTATTTATTGTTTTAGTTTTATGTTTCAAAGCTTTTCTTTTACCCTTTTCTGCTTTATGAGTTGGCACAACAGATGAAATCCTGTCCCTATTGAAGTTAATGGGAAGTTTGCCATCAACTCTCATGGGACCAGGAATTTCACCCATAGTGCTTTAAGATGATTTGAGTGTTTATGCAGAATGTATGTGCGTTTTATGATTCCTTGATTTTTAGGTAATAGTGTAAGTGTCAAAAATCTTTTTCGATTGCCTGAAGAAAATTATACATATTTTTATAGTATGAAATTTTATCTAGTTAAAGAAAACTTTGTACTGATTCTTGCAAAAATTTCTAATTTTTTTCTACAGGTAAGGAAGCTTTTACTGGCAAAGACTATCTGTCAATCCTGACAAAAATTCGCAATACCTTTGTGGTGAAAGTATTTGGTTTTTTAAGCAGCTTTACTGAAGAAAATAATAGAATATAACTGTTTCATTTTATATAAGTATTTCTGTTTCTTTTTTGAAAAAAAGATGAATTTTAAAAATTGCTGAAATGTACAAACACCATTTTTAGGAGCAGGTCATTAAATAAGACTTGCTTCACTTCTATATTTCTTTGCCACTCGGATGAAATACCTTGGGATCATATACCTAGTGAAATACCTAATGCCTAATGTACCTAATGGTACAGCTGCACATGAATCATTTGAGGAATTGAGTTCTGTCTCAAAGCAAAAGAAAAAGTGTCTTGGAGAGACATGGATGTTCTCTTGAATACTGCATTTAAGTAGGCTTACCAATTCCTCTGGCGGACAAGGGGAAAAAATAGCAATAAATAATTGCATTTAAAGTATGCGTCAGTGTAATTTACTTAAAACACACACACATCTGTACCAAAACTTACATTGAATATTTCTACTCCTTTTTCTCAGAAAAGAATAGTATTAAGATGATTCGTTGATTCTTAGACTAGGACAATGATGTCAATATATTTTTCATGTATTTTATAAATACTTCATGTATTCTTATATGCGAATTTTTCTTTTTTTTTAATTAAATGACTGTATTAAGGCTTGAGTGGTAATAGCAGAATATGGAGTAATAATGAGACACAGGCTGGCATATTTCTTCATTTCTTGACTATTTTTCACTAGTAAAATTTACATAAAGAGCATTTCTCTATATCGTGCATTTGATTTAACCCTAATAATGAGATATATTCTAGCACTTCTTAGAGTCCACACTATAGTTTTATTGAGTTTATCTGGCTTCCAGGATGTGGTCTTTTGTTGCACATTGGCAAACTTGACTGAGACATTGTTACTTCTTCACATCTGTTGATAGCTGGAGGATAAGGACTGCATTTTTACTGTCTCTTGCCTGAAACACTAGGAGCTTGTATGGCCTGAGGCTTTTTAGTGTTACTGCATAATAATAAATGTTCGTGGAATGATACCAGAATGGAACAGGGTATTTCATGATGGAGAGAGGCAAAAGAGAAGACCAAAACGATCTGGCCTGAGAAAGGCTGTGACTTTTTTTTCCCCCCATGTATCCTTTTTTCCCCCCAGCCACTACCTGAGCATTCACCACACATTAATGTTTGGCTTTCTTGTTTTCACAGCTCTGGCAAACCCTTCCTTGCCCTTCATCCATTGCCACTATAGATGAACCATGACAATACTAATGGTTAATACGTAATAAAGAATATTTCTAGGTGGCAAATTACCAGTTATTCCATAGCTTATTGTCTTGTTCATCTTTTTCTCCTCTCAGAAGCCAGATAGCGTGCTGAGGAGAGGGAAGTGCTTTTCTTCATTTTGTTTGGTCATTTCTCTTGTCAACAGCGTTTCTAGCAGATTGCTGTGCTAGAAGTTTAGGAAATGATTGTGGGACATCTATGTTGTTTTACTTCCTGTGTATCATTTCCTGTAACATTTCTACAGAATACTCATTTCTGTTGCATGTACGTAAATCACGTACAGTATACTGCTGCAATAGAGGATGATGTACTACATACACATGCACGCACACAAGCCAGGCTATAGTACTGTCTTTTAATACTGTTAAGTATATTTAATACAGCAGTATGTTGATGGAAAAATCAAGAGTGAATTCCTGAGCAAGTAGCGAAGTAACAAATTTATGGATTCTTTTGTTTCATTTTATGATACGTTTACATGCATCTCTGCCTTCTGAAATGCTTTTGGAACATACTAGGTTTTTAGCTAATGTACGTATCCTCTAGCTTCTACAATCTGTAATTTCTTTGCTGTTGTCTTTATTCTTCCCAGAATATTTTTCACTTCTTAAAATAATGTGAATTTAGATCAAAGTATTAGCAAATAGCACAGGATTGCCTGTATACTCAGAATCTCAAAATCAGTATTTATCCAGACTAAATATAGCCAATTGATTAAAGTGGTTTCAAGTTTTATGCGAGTCAAGGAGCTATTTATGTGTATTGGAATGAAAGCAATTGTGTTGAAAAAAGTTCTGATTATTCACAGAAGTTGGAAACGAAAAGATACTTGATTTCCAACACTTTTGTAGAATCTATAAAGGGAGATGTATAGTAAAATCTAAGAGGTGATGGTTGGCTTTCTAAGTTCTTTGGACTTGATGGAGAAAAACAAAGAGATGAAATTGTCAAATGCTTGAGAATTTTTTTAAATTAATAAATTGCAAGGCCAGACATTATTACTGTGATCATCTAGTTTGATTTAATGAATAACATAGATCACGCAATTTCAAATCTTTCTTTACAAAAGAAAAAAAGAATCATTCTGCAGTCATTGACAGGTTGCTTCACGATTACCATATTTCTGCAGAACAACCCGTGGCTTTGCCTCTGCCACTGGTCACTGTGGGAGACCGGTTCTCCTAAATGGCCCTGTGCATCCAGCCCAATATGGCCCATTTCAGGTTCTTTACGTAATGTGGTGAAATAGAGCAATGTGTTGCTTTACAAGTTGTCGCTTTTCTGCGTGCATTTAGACAGGCACTCACACAGCACACCTTGTGAAATACATTACTGCCAAACTAGGCATGCAGCCTATAGGAAAAGGCGTAGGAGTAGAGCTTGGGATACCTAAGTCCCATTTGTCCCTTGGTTATAGTTTTGTCAGGAGAAGTTGCTGCTGTCCCTGTGTCTATCCCCCACACCGTTCCCTTCTCTCCCCTCCCCGCCAGGCTGAGGATAATGAATTAGGTGTGATAGCATAAAACTAATAATTTCTATAGACAAAGTTTTGGCGTCACTGGACACCGTGGGGATTTTGCCATCAGTGTGATCTGGGTCAAACTTCATCCACTGCTGTGTTTGGGGGTTTTTGTTTTTTGGGTTTTTGTTTTTGTCTCTGTGCCCCACTCCTATCCCCTCCATCAACTTTGAGGAAGATTTACACTAATGTGATAGAGATCATAATCTGGTTATATTATTGAGTGTTGCCTGCTGTGATAAACAGCTATGCAGAATTCTGCTTCAAACCTGGTTGAATGAGTTTGCCAGTGACCATAAATATCAACTTTGTTATGTCCCATTCAGTTATGTCCCATGCTATTTGTTAGCCAAAACTCTGCAGAATTTTAAAAGCAGGATTTTATAACAGAGAGGATTTGTAAAGCTAAGTTATAGAGTCACTGGTTTTGTCAAGGTTATGGAAAAAAGAAGAAAGCAAGTGTTACACCAGCTGCTTAGTAGCAGCTTATTTTTTGGTTAAAATGTGGCAAAACATTGTGTTTTACTTCATACAGAAAACTGTCAGGGAGGTCAGTTTTCATTAGAAAAAGGTAGGTGCAGAACTGTGCTGTCAACTAGTGGATATTTTTTTTCCAAACATTCTCCTCCCACCCCTAAATTTAGTCTAAATCTAAAAGAGTTATTCTAAAGCAAATACAGTATTAAAAAGTTTCAAAGCCATTAGCTGAAATCTGTGCATTATTTATTTTGAAATGATTACTCTTTCCTATTTCCTGTCAAGTGGATGCAACTTACTGACAATTGGCAACAACTGTTTTTTGTTTCATTTTGGCAGTCAGTTACTGGAGGCTTTTAGCACCATTGTAAGGTATAATATTTCATTTCCCTTCTATGTTCCCTTTCCTTGCCTATTGATCTGTACATATAGTCTTCCTAAGGTAACTTGGTCTTAGATATCATTGCACTTAAAAAGCTTTCCCTAGCATCTATATAAAGGTTTTCTTACTGGAAATCAAACTGATTTATTTCTTGCCTATTCTTGATGAGGACAGCCAGCAGTTGATGACGAGTCTATCTATAGCAGTCTTTAATATCTTGAAAAGTATTCTATTTTCCTTTTTTTTTCTCTTTTCTAGGCTACACAAACCCAGTTCCTTCAAGTTTTCTGACCGTTCATGTTTTCTGAACAGATTTGTCTTCCCCTTTTCATTTCTTCAAATTGTTTACTTCCCTGTTTTAAATAACTGAACTTAGTAGTTCTGAAAAAGTCCCAACAATATTGATGAAAGATGAAATAATTATCTTTGCTCATTTCAATAAATCCAAGAATATTTAGTTATTTGTAAGTCACATTGCTGACTCCTGTTTAGTTTTGTGCATGTCTTTTTAGTTGTTGCATCACTTCAAATTCCTTTGCTCGCAGCTGAAAACAAGATGTACTAAAAACACAAAAAATTGATTTGCATGAGGAGAAACAATGCAATTTTCTTCATTTAATTGAGAAAAAATGTTCTTTTTTTATCAGAGATTGTTTTTACCTGTTGTCATCGCTGTGATGTCTTATTCAATGACTTATTTGTAGAGCATGCTTTTGAGGCAAATGGAGAATTGCGGATCTAACTTCTGTTCTCAGTTACACCAATGTGAAAGATTTGAGATGGAGTTAGGTCAGATTCTGGTCTTCACTATGCTGATAAAGATCAAGGATGTGTCACGTGTCCAGAGGACTTTGCCTGAATTCAGCAACATTATATGCCGATGAGAGATCAGGATATTGCTAGCTTAGAAAGAAGAAAGCTGGACATAATTGCAAAATTATATGAATAGGATATGATATGCTTATCTGTTGATCAGCTGTTGGGACTTTTAGTTTTGTATCTAACCTGAACAAATCAAAATTTCCTACCTAGACCTTTTAAAGTGAGAGCTCAACCTACCAAGTTTTCTCTGTAGAGTTTCTAGGTGCAAATACATTCAGAGTGTTTTATAAGGGTTGTGAAATATTTTAAAAAAGAACTATATGATATTGGATTCATTGGGGAGCTTGAGTGGTATAGGGCGTGGTTCCCGTTGGCAGTGTAACGCAATATAAGCGAGCCTGTGGTGCCCCAGATAGCAGCAATGAGCTGTTAGATGGGCTCACCCTGAAAGGGAGGGTGTCCTTCCCCGCCTGCTGCCTGTTGTAGGTGCCATAGTCTCTGCTGCATGCTGGGCTCTCCTGAGAGGTGATTTAACTTGTTAAAATGTCATAAACCCAAGGGAAAAGATTGAGTAATTCTTCTTTGTGCTGTTGTAGTTAGAGGAGGGAGGCCATGTGGTGCAGGGTCAAGGCGAGGAGGGCCAAGGGAGCTGGAGGGGTGAGTGGGCAGAGAGCCGATTTGGCAGCCGCGAGCTGGGATGCTGCTGCACAGCTCTACCCAGAGGGCTCTGGATATGGCCCATGTGCTTCCCTTCTCTCCTTCTACAGGCTCCCCTCATTTCTCAGTGATGACACTGGTGCTTATCTGACCTCCTGGAGGGCCAGTTTAAGGAGGTGAAGTGGCGGAAAAGTTATCCTCCCTGAAATGTAGCCTGGGCTCATGTAGACATGAGCGTTGGCCATCATGGTGCCACCTCCAGCTCTTCCAAATGCAGACACTGAATCTCTCCAACGTGCTCTGCTGGTACAGCACTAACTTAGACTCTCTTAGCACTCTCTTAGTGAAGAGTTTGAGTTAGGCATTTTTAATGCCCTTAGGAAATAGTGTAGCAATAGTCTTGTTCCAGGTTGATGTCTTTGAAGAGCTTAGTGAAAGGCTGTGCGAGCACCAGAGCTGGGGAGAGAAGGGGCTGGGAAGGTAGCTGGGGCCAGGAGGGCGGGCAGAGCATGCGGATCACCCTTGCGCTGCAGTTTTATGACAGCTTACATTGCTGGTGGAGTCCATCTGCTCCTCTGAACTAAGTGGTTAAAACAAGTTTGTGCTTGTCTTCTGTATTTTCAGAGCAACAGAAAACAGCTTGAGTGGCATGGTATGTTTTACTCTGAGACTTTAAATAGAGAGGGAGGCAGTTAGCTGCAAATAACTTTATGGTACACTTGTGTGTGTGTGAACTAATTTGATTTATCTAATTTCAGGGCATCAGTGCTCTGCCTTTTTAATAAGTACTTTGAATTTGATACTTTTTTTCTTTTATAAACTGTTAGATGAGAGAAAAATTACTTCTTCTACTATGCAAAGCTAGTGTTGACCATGGCACAAACAGAATGAAGAAATACGGTAGAAGTTGAAGCTTTTGCTACTCAGGATGCACAGAGGAACATGAAATCCAAAGATTTCAGTGGGAGAAGGCCGACGTGAAATCCGCAAGATCACAGAATGGCCCATCTGGCCGTCTCACAGGTACAGGCTTAGATGTCCCGAACTCTCCTGTGTATGAGATGTGTAGTATGTAAGACATGACAGTTGTTGTTAACCATATCCTAAAGGCCAGCTCACAAAAGCCAAGTGATGCAGCAAGATAAGCATGTTGCAGAAAGCTGGTGGCAGCGACAAAGTTGTTCACTAGAGCCGTGCAGCGGATGACCTTCTCTCTGTGAGAGAGCACTGCCAGCATGTCCAAACAGCCAACTTCAGACCAGGAGCCACAGCTTTGGATGGACTAATGAAGCAAGCCCTAATTTGCCATGTCACCGAATGTGGGTAATTGGGGCAATATTGGGGGACTCTTTCATGGGCTGCGGTAGGGAAAAGAAAGCAGGAAAGGGACAAGTGGGAGGGAGTCACTGGGAAGGGCAGGAGGGGAATGCTGTCAGACCAGAAGCTAGACAGCAGGTAGGAAAGAGAAGGTAAGGAATAGTTGTTCAGAGGAGGCAATATATGGTACTGATGTGAGGTGAGAGTAAGGGAAGGTGAGAAGAGAAGGTGATGGAGAAGAGTAACTAGAAAAAGATGGTTTATACTTGCTTGATGATCTAAAAGGCCATTACTAGCATAGGCTCTGGGTGACAGACAGAGCTTGCATGCAATTTGAACAGCTCGATGGCACCCCCTCGTTGCTCAGGTTGTAATGTACCTAAATTCCCAGGCCGGGCTACATCAATGAGAAAGACTGTTAGAGCTGTAGAAATTATTTGACTTTTCAATTAGGCTTTTCCTTGAAGAGAGGTAGCTTTTGTGCAATAACGTCTGTATGTGCAGATGTTTCTTATCTTCTTGGTAAAGGAAGTTGGAGAGTTATTTCAAGGCAGACAGGATACCCTTATCTGGTGCTCTCCTTTTTTCAATTACTACAAGATGTGCAACTTGTCACAGAAGAGGAAAGGCTTATTTCCAGGAAAAGTAGTAGTTGAAAATGTCAATGAGTATGTTATTGGAATGAAAAAAAACCCTCAGAAAGTAGATGTATCTTGTGCTTTCATAGCAAGAAAGGAAGAATGCATGTGTTCTAACTGCAAGATTACTCAAAAATAAAAGAACCGCTAATACAAGTATCCAGCTATTTCTGGCACTTTTTTAGGATGGGATGAATTAGTCTCTGAAATGCTGATGCCATGCCATTAAGTGTAGTGGGGAATATGGATTACTGGTTAATTTATAAAGTCGGCTAAGATCAGATGAGATGACACTCCCTCCCCACTGCGCCCTGCTCTCTTTGCTCTCTGCGGGCGATGCCTGCTGAGCGAGAGAGGCTGCAAGCAGAACCCTTGGGAACGTGTCCTCGCCGCTGCCCTGCAGAGTTTAAGCCGCGTGACAGAGCCACGCGCTGCCTCGGGGGGGGGGGGAAACGCGTGCAGACTTCCATTGCTGCGCAGGTGGAGCCGAAACTGGAGTTCAAGCCGACTTCTCTGCGATTGTTTGTGGCTGGTGGCGGTTTCAGGAAGCCCTGCGGTATTGCTGTTGCCTGGATTTCTTGGATGGTGCCGTTTCCGTCGCTTTGGGAGCCATTGTTCTCGCGTGCTAAGCGCTGGAAAGCGGTTGTCTGGCGCAGTGGCTAGGACGTACTGCTTTAGAAAGGGAGACCTCGATTTTCCTGCCACTTTTTTGCTTTGAGAGCTGTCGACGACGAGAGCGTCGTGCAGGGATTAATCGAAAGCTTTGGTTCGCCTTGTTCCCCTGCTCCCTTAGGAAAGTTTGAAGGTTGCCAAGGTGCTGTAGGAGTTGTTTCTAGAAACCGCAGCAGCTTGTTAACATGGTAGCAGCAAATGTAAGCCAGCACAAACCAGCAAGAGCGCAGTGATTGGAAACCGATCAAGGCAGTTTGTACATTTGCAGCGGGTTTACAACAGCAGATCTCTGGCTTTTTTGGATGCAGAAAACTCATCTAGTACTAGCACTGTTTTCCTGCAGGTTATTCTTAGTAATAGCAGAATTATCAACATTTACAGTGATAGCAAAAACCTTTCAACAACATTCCTGTAAAGCTGTGAATCAAAGTTTTGCCGTGATGTGTCTTGATTGACTGCATGGACAACAGTATTTAGAGTCACTAATGTTTATATTTCATCTTTGATTTGTAGAATATTATAGTTATTGAGCTACTGACCTGAATATAGATGGGTTGTGTATTTGTATTTAGGAAGAAATAATCTTATCGAGTTATGTAGCTGGCATGTTAGACCTGCTTGCTAATCAAACGGTCTTAACCCCTCCCAGATGCACTAATTGCATTAATTTAGATATTGTTTTCATTTTGCAGCTGGAGAAGCTAAATGTAATTAAAGTGTAAATCAATGGTACTGAGTCTGGTACTTGAATCTCTGGGATTCAAATAAGACTCAAGGCTCAAAGACTGCCTAAGTAGGCTTCTGAGCAAGCTTTTATTGTTTCATATGTATTCTCCATGTGTGTAACTGTAGTTTCTCAAATCCAGATTCAATAAAGTCATGTAAATGCAGAATCTGGGCAGTTATTGTAGCTCACTGAGGGCCTAATATTTCTTATTCATTTGTGCAGAAATGGTTCATAGGGCAAGTTTCAATTTTGTGGGAATCCAATCATTTTACTCTCTGCTGCTGCTGTGTATTTGAGTGGATGTGCAGGAACTGAATGTTTTTTTTGAATTATGTTGAAACATTGACAAGGACATTGTGAGTCTGAATAGTAGCTGTGCTTCATGGTTTTCTTCTGTGAAATAAGTATCAAAGCACTAGCTGTTAGCTATTGTGGTGAATGCCTGCATCCATCTCCTTACCTCAGAAGATCCCAGAGAGGGTGTATCTGCTGAGGTTACGGTGCTCAGAGGCATAATATTTGTTTAATGTATGCTGTGAGTCCCCAGCTCTTACTTCTCACAAATTAGCTTGTTTCCAGGGCAGCTCCCTGGGCATTTTTGTGCAGTCTGGAGGGAGGCCGAGGGAGGGGCTACTGGATCACTCACAGCGCAGGAGTTGTTGTTGGTAACTGTGGGTATGGTAGAGCAATGATGGCTACAGAGCAATCTCACCAATTTCTCCTTTGCATTTTACTTTAGTTTACCCTGCTACTCCGTGTTGCTTTTAAACCCAGCACAGTGGGTTTTGCGTCACGCTGATAGTGTCTGCTTCCCTATCCAAAAGGCAGTTACTGAGCTGAAAAGTTGATAAGAAAGTGGATGTGGCTGTACCTGGAGTTCCCTTAGCGGCAGGCCATCACTCTCAAGTCGCTGCCTGCTGAACAAGTGTTACTTGCCTGCGTAATTGCTGGTGCCCGTGATTGGCCTAAGCTGACTTCTGCACGTTGCGAACCCTGCTCCTGCTGTGAAGCTGCTCAGAATTAAAGTCGGAAAGAACAGAGAGGGGGAGCAGCGGGAAAGAATAGAAAATGTGTTTTGTTTTCAGGACATCAAAATTTTGATGAAAATCGGGATTGAACGTTTGTATGCATTTAATTAAGAAGGAGGAAAAAAAAGTAAGCTTTTATTCTGACTGGCATTGCTTGTGATGGTGTCGTCATAGTCTCACACATCACCAGAACCATAGACGTAACATAAGGAGAGCGAATGTGTGGCCTTGTTGATCTGTGGAGTATGGGGAGCAGGCGTTCACTTTGTTTGCAGGGCTTGGTGTCTATCAGTTGCTCAACTGACTGTCTATTTGTGTGATTCTTTACAGAGTTTGTAAATCAGATCCTCTCTTACCCATTGCTAAGTTTTGAGGAGAAAACAGGGTCTCACTGCTGCAGTATTCAACTACTTAACTGGCATTTTCTTTCTATGGGATTTCTCCTGCTCAACATCATAGAAAATACTATTTTTTTTCTCCAAGTTTTTTTCTTCCTTGGTCAAATGTTTGTGTTCTAGCCTTGATTAGTTAAAGCACTGAGGAAAACCAGCTCAAGTAGAGCCTGCCTTGTTCAGTGGCAGAACACGAAGTGGCTTGAGTGGAATCAGATTTTATCCTGCTCGCACGTGAATGCTCAGATAATACTCTGCAGTCATATTTTCTTCTTTCCTTTCAGTGCGTTCAGGTGCATCAAGTGACTTAATATTTCAGCAGGCATGATCAAAAGCTAGCCTGACAAGCAGCTGCTTTCAGCAATGTTTGCATATTCTTAATGACTTTTTAATAGATCAGTTAAGTAATTTCAGCAGGAAGTCTCCAGCAGATGGAGGATCCCCCTTAGAAATACATTGTGTGTATTTAGGAATCACCTTTCCTCTTTTCCTGACCTAGTGATGGAAACGTGTTTTCCCTCTGGTTAGCTCTGTAATCTGGCTTTCTAAAGGAGGAGATCTGACCCTGGCAACGTTATGTCCGTTTTCATCTCATTCGTTATCTTCCAGTAGTATTAGTGACAACAGTTTGTTATGGGTAGCATTACCTGTCAGCCCAAATTGACTTACCTCTGAAGGAAATCCACAAGAAGGGAGCCAAATTCCCCTTGAGGCAGGGGGCAGGGATCCCTTTAGGGTGGACATGGACAGTATCAAGGCCTGGTAGCGTTGTGCCAGCACCTTAACCTTGAGGCTTCCTAGGCTTTCATCAGGTCTCCAAGAAAGCCACAGACTTCTCAGTACTTTAGGGGAGAAAGTGTTACCCTCATTCCCCTTAGACATTTTCCTTCCTTTGTTTGGCTCTCTCCCTTCTTCAAGCAGAATTTTGTAACCTTTGTCACTGGGGAACAAGTGTGTCACAGAGGCAACTTTCCGCTTTTGTGGACAGATGTGTGCCAGAGGTCCCACGTGCCAAACAAACAGTGCACTGATCAAAAGATTTTAATGAAACAAGCATTGCACTGGGGCAGATCACTCTTAATTGTTGTCTTGGCTCTTAAGTTTCGTCCTACATATGTATTGCCCACAAAATTTATGTTGTCCTTTTTCACTTTCTTATCAAATTTAAAAATAGCCTTTTGCTCCACCAATCTACTTTCAATCTGTCAAAAATTGAGACCTTAGCTTTTTGTCCACTCAGAAATTCTAAATAACAGATATTTTCAAGACATTGCTCATGAAAATACTAGATCAGAGATCCAAAATGTACATTTACAAAATATCCCTCTAAAAAAAAACAAAAACAAAACAAACAAAAAAAAACTCAACACCTTCATCAAGAAAGTAGACAAAACAGATTTTTTTTTTTTAAAAAGGCCTTATTAAAAAGTCTTGTAAGTCAGTTTGATTAGATTTGTACATTTACTTGATAAGCATAGGTTTCAGGGCTGTATTCCTGTTGCAAGTTAAGTAGCTGCATATCTGTGAATTATAAATATTTCCACAACTGAGATTTGATTATAGGGCCTGCTGAGACCTGCTGTCTTGGGCCCCCTGCCAGTCGCCTGGGTGGTGGCTGGAAGCGCTTACACATCCATGGATGAAATACGCCTGCCCTCAGCCACCGTGATCACAGAGCTTTGTTTCTGGAATGAACTCTAACAAAGGGCAAACTGCCTCCGTCAGGGCCATTCAAGTCATAGTGTTTTTTTTTTTTAAAAAAAAAAAAGAAAAAAAAACTTGGAGGGAAGGATAGGCTGTAAAATCTAGTTAATGAACACTCTGCTTTATTGGAGGAGCAGCATGCAAGAGCTTTAAATGTCTTGTCATCCCAAATGTAGTAGAAGGTGGCCTCATGCCCTACCCCCCTCACCCCACTGCATTGTTAGATGATTCCTGCAAATGAAGAGGAAATAATTCTGACAATCATTTATTGAAGGTAGCTAATAAAACAATAGAAGGATGTGGGCTGATGCTTAAATTGGATATTGTGACAGATGTAGATGATTATTAACCAGCTGATGTTTCCGTGAAGGCTTCTAATCATAAACACAGCGTGGAGTAGTGAATCTGGTATATTGATAGCAACGGTTTTGTGGAAAATCTGAGTGCATGATTTCTCTTTTGCACTCCATTTCCTGTTTTAATTGATAGAGTGTTAAGCTTTTATACAAATAATTTGGGAAAGAGTATTTTGTGTGTATGACATTAAGTACATGCTACAGGCCAAAAACAACATGTTGTGGAAGGATTTCTCAAAAAGGACCCCTATAACAGTTTTTTTTTTTAGAGAAGTGACTACCAACAGTGCTAAACTCAGTAATACAAGATAGCCAAGCAACGGTGGTAGAGGAATATCTATTTATGTCCGTGCAACCTATGTTTTCATGTGAGTTTGCAAGAAAGAGGAAGATATTATCAGAGAGAGATAATTATGCTGTAAAAGTTGTGGGCCATAATTCTAATTTTTCTATGGCTTTTAATTGAATGTCCTTGTATTGTCCTTCAGTTTTTAGAGGGGAGGGGGAAGAATATAACGTGAGGCTTTTACAGTAATCACTAGGTTAGATTTGAAATACTTTAAATATACATCTTTTGGAAACTATGTGGAAGCTTTGCTTATTGCTCTTATTCTCTGAATGTCTGGAAAATGGTTTAGCAGAAATTATCCAAATAGGACAATGAAAGCTATATTTAACATCTTATAGCACAGCTCCTCAAAACTTACTTTGATTCTTGATACCATTTGCAAGCATCAACAAAGATTTTTGCTTTATAGCAGCTGGTATTTTTGATCTGTAGAGTGGTTGCTTGGAGAGGGGATAAAATGGAGTAGAAAATACCGAGGAAGAGAAATATTATTTTATAATACATTGTTTGATGTTGGCTGAATACAAGCTATTGTTAAAATAATGTGTATCAGCAATTGTATTGTTTTTTTAATGTACTTCAAATGCTGTGTGAGAGGAAGGGCCACATCTGAAAATTTGGAATGAATGGAAATAGCTTTAGTTTATTCAAAAGATATGGATAGGAACTAGTTCACTTCCCAGTTACCCCTAAATGCAGCACTCCTGAAGTGTGGTATAAAGTATAAGCACTTAACCTGAAATACTAGCTGAAGTCTAGAAGTAATGGTGGTGTGAATAATGTCATGTATAAGGTATACAGAGTAGCGGTAGGGAGAATTTCATTACTCATTTAATTTCTCAGTTTGAGAAAGACACTAAGACTAATGGTCTTAAAACACGATATTTTACTTTTTACAAACACACAGCAGGACAGGCTGGCTCTGGAGAGTCTGCTGTCCTCTGCCCATCAGCAGATATTCCTGCCTGCTCATGTGAATGGCCAAGAAATGTTAATACAATTTTCTGATTCTTCAGGCAACAGTTTCTATCCTTGCAGTGTGCCTAGGATGCACTAGTTTGCAAGTCTTCTACTTGCCTGTCTGTATTACCTAATTACCTATCTGTGTGCCAGGAGAAGGGTTCCTCTTGGATTAGAAACCCAGAAAGGCTTTTCGATAAAATACACTGGGCTGTTGGTGAACTGAGCAAAAAAAAAAAAAAAAAAAAAAAAAGAAACTTTGGTTTTATTTCCCCCACCCTAGCTCTTCAGCAATGGATTAAGAAGGAATAATCACGCAAAACTGAAGGGACCGAGCAGTATAAAACTAAGGCAGTTGCTCTCACTGCAGAACACTCTTGGCATAGTAACACTGACAGTTATGCAACAAAACAGTATTTTCTTTAATGGTGACTCCTATGTATTGTCTCTCCTAGTTCAGACCTTGTTTCCTGGTGACTAATTAAAATAAATTTTACTGTTTGTAATTTTACTTGTTTTCATTTTTGTTCCAAAGCTTTTGCTCTGCTAAAGAAAGCTACTTAAATGAAGCAATCTGTGCCAAGTGAAAACATTCACTTATTGGTGTTTTTTTGGTCTTTCTTTTGATAAACAGAGCCTTCCTGCCTGCACGGCAGTTCCTCAGGAATTCCTTTACGGTGAATTAGACAGGGCAGTGATGAATAACTTGGGGCAAAGGACATTCTGAGCAGCACACCAAATTGATTGCATAAATCCTTAGCTAACTTCTTTAGGGGAATTTTGAAGCAGCCCAGTATCCTCCAAGGCATAGGTGGGGCCTAATCCCCCCCCGCCCCGGGGTCTGCTCTTGTTAATGCTTTCTGCTCTGTTATCTGCCACTCTCCATACAATGTGCCGCGCACGGCTGGAGAACGCTAAAAGGACCTGCGTAGCGAGCTAAGGGTTTGCAAGGAGGACCTGGATCCGCAGTTGCTGTGCTCTGGCGGCTCCTGTTGCACGTCGGTCCCTCTGGCCCCAGCCTGCTCCCCGCCATGGGGGTACCCCATGGGCAGCCAGGCAGTTACCTCTGCTGGTAATTAGCTACTAGTGACTCCCCCGTGGTGTTTCAGAGGGAGCTCGCGGGTCGCGGCATCCAACAAGAGGCCTGGGAAGACTGCTCACTAGTATTTGATGTTTGCAGTAAACCTGGTGCATGCCCTATCTTAGCATAGGAGACAAGAAAGCATCATAGCACGGATTGTTTCGAAGCACCCTTGATAGTAGCAGCATAATGTGCTTGCTGCAACGTTGAGAGACTTGTCATTATCCTTATTTATTATTATTATTATTTTAAAACAATTCTGTCTACTTAGGATATCACTGTAATAACAGAGCATCAAACTGATCTGTCAAGTGATATAGGATGCAATTCCTTGTTGTGTCCTGTACAAAGCTAACACGCTTTCTGATCAGTATCTTAAAAGGCTAAGGTGAACCAAACGTTTATTACACATCAGCTTTTTTTTCTTCCACAATCCTTTTATCTCCTTTGAATGCTCTTCTCTAGATTTATTTAAAATATAGCCCATTGTTACCCATTTGGTTAGATTTGGAGGAGCCCACTACTTAGTACTGAGCAGTGCTCTCTGGTGAGTTTGTTGGGGATGTGCCCCAGGGTGCAGCGTGGGAAGGGGATGCGCAGGCGACACAGGGCGAGAGCGGGAAGGAACAGTGATTTGATGCACTCCTGTTTGGGCTGCCAGCTTGCTGTGCTGATGAGAAGCTACTTTAGCACGTTCCAGTGTTTTCATAGGTTGGCTGATTGTGAAATATGCTGGGTTTTTTTTTTTGGGGGGGGGGTGAAGGGCAGCATTTTGATTTTTAGTAACTGCATGAAACCTGTACAGCTTTACTGTGAAATAAGAGCTGAAGTGGATTTAGGAATATCCTTGCTGTCCCCTGCCCTGGTCCCACTGTCCAGTGTGGACCCTGATGGGTCAGGCTGCTGGCCCTTAGCTCCTGCAGCGCTAACAGTGACAAAGATGGTGCTGTGGAGGTTACTGTACTGCATCGTAGCAGCCCCCAGACACTTACGTTTCTAACCTTTTCTCTAACCTTTTGAAGAAAAGTCTTCAAAGGATGCCAGGCTTTGAAGGTAAATTTAGCTCACAGGTTTTAATTAAACCTGCAGCTTGGATACTATATAGCAGAGAAATTCCAGGCCTACTGAGGAGTCATTTTGATCTTATTTTTTTTCCCCCCTCTTTTTGAAATGGAGCATTTTGGGAGAAATAGGAGAAGCAGCAGCAGAAGAAACACACACAAGACAGTTATTGAAGTTTCTCTGTTCTTAAGCTTGCCAGTGGCAGATTGGCATGTGCATCCAAGGCGTGCTCTTCGTTTTCAGCTTCTTGCAAATAATTGCTGCTTCCAGTGACAAATCTCAAGATATCAGAAAATGCCTTAGAGACTTCATTTTTTTATTTATTTTTATTGGAGGATGGAGGAAGGCGAAGGATTGTGGGAAGCTGTATTTCATTATCTTGCATATGCAAAATGGAAGTGACTTCTCTCTGATACTGACCTCTACTTTTGGACTTCAGTTCTGGTACTCAGGGGAGGGAGGGAATGTGTGTGTGTGTGTATTTCCTGGTAAGTATTTAACTAGCTGTTTTATCACTGGAATGAAACAAAGAGCTACTCTGCAATAGATTGTAGGTATTTATGTTAGAATTTGTGCTTCTTGTTCATTCAAATTGAGCAGAAGTGGTAGATGCTGTGTGGAGAGATGGGTATAGGAGAAAGGCTGGTGGGAAATGAAGCTCAGAGTATCCAGACTGTCCCCCCCCCCCCCTTTTTTTTTTTCCCCTCCCCTCTTCCTTGCATGACCTCATGCAAAAAGTCATTCTGATGTAGATTCACAGGTTGCCTGGTACAGAGGTCACATATGGAATAGTTTTTCACAAGCTAAATTTTATGTTCAGTTACTTTGCTGCTTAGTAATATTTGTTGGTGAAGGTGAAGCTTACAGAAGGAGCATGGGAAGCTTGGCTGGGTTCTGGCCAAGGAATTGCAGCTGGTCTCCTAATTACAAAAAGACAAAACGATATACAGGCCTGTGGGGATCTGTCAGACACAGATTTATTGGGCAGGATAGAGTGGGACTTAAAGCTATCACCTCCTATCAGTCACCCCCTCCCCATATGGTGCACGGGCTCCAAGTTTCATGGTATTTCTGCAGCCACGGAAAAGTCATTATCTGGAGCAGAGTTGTCATCTCTCTTCTCCCTGGTTTCTGCCTGGATCACAGCTCCTCCAAGTCCTAGTAATGGTTACGTAACACAGAAAGTAATATGTGAAGTAGCTTTATCCATTCCGAAATCAGGAACTCTGCAATAGTTTGACCACTTTTGCTGTCCTTGTATATCTCGTCAGACATCAGTAAGGAAAAACCCTTCAACGCTGCCATTAATAAAAACACAAGAGGAATCTGCACATGCTAACTGCTAGCCTCTGGCTATCCTAATTTGTAGTCATTGAAACACAAGCCAGTTGGAATATTAAAAATAATAATAATTAAAACTAGAGAATAAATGTTTATCAAAAGTGAAACTTTGTTGGCTCATTCTGCTTTCATAAAACTTAGATTCCCAAACAAATTCTTAGAAGTGCTTGGGGAAGAGACAGAGGAGTTTATATCGGCAGGCTCTGTGCTCTTCTGCTCAAGGATACAGGTTCAAGTCTCTTGTTTACATTCAGGGCTGGAACTAAGGCTGGCTACTGAGATGTTGGCAGATGACCTCCCTTTTTATGTCAAATATCAAACAATTTCCCGATTAGTTTTTTCTTTTTTTTTTTTTTTTTGATGGAAATTTTTTACCTGTTCAGCTGTAATCACAACTTTTATCTAGATAGGAATAACATGACAGATGTTGAGATTTACAGAGATGCTTACAATACACATGGTGTGATGAAGTGAATGTTGCTAGAGCAAGATTAACCTTTAGAAAGAAATCAGGTAGTTCCACTTTCTGTCTCAAATTTTACCTCATGGTTTTTGCATATAGTTTTCCAGGTAATTTGTGATTGGGGCCAGAGGAAGGAAAAAAAAAAAAAAAAGAGAGAGAGAGAGAGAAAAGAAAAGGACTTCGAAGGAAAGTGGAGAAAACCATGATTGTCACTCGTTTGTGCAGTTCCAAACTTAAGCCCCAAAGGTCGTGCTGCCTTTGCCCTCCCTGCACAGCCCGACCCTCTCGCAAGGGCTGCGGCAATAGGTGCCCAGCAAAGGGAGGAGTTTGTGGCGCTGTTTTCTACCATTTCCCCAGCAGCCTCACAGTTCTGGGGCACAGTTTACTACAAGCTAATCTGAAGCAAATTCATAAGGTAGGAGTGAAATCTGGGCTTTGCAGTAAGAGACCTCCTGGTAATTGCAATTTAGCCAGGATTTCACCTCTAAGAATCAGAAGCAAAAGGCAAAATTGGTGGTAGGTTATGTAAAAATGATTTCTGGACTACTCAGCATCTTGTCAGATGTTTTATTCCTTCCATAAAATACAAAAAGAACTAAGAGAAGTCATTGCCTCACTGGTTCTTAGCCTTATGGGCTCTTTTGTTCAGATAAGACTATTAATTTATTTTCCTGTAATTTTATGGCTTTTGATTTGTAAGTTGTTTTTCTAGAATTAAATAATATATCCAGATATCAAAAGCTATCTCCAGTCTTGATCATAAGGTTGGCACATATATGTTCCCCAAAATTTAGAGATGGGAAGTGGAAAATTTATATAAAAAATTGTTGTCGATCTTTTAATGGAGTATACACATCTCCGGGCTGTGTTTCAAGCACTTTTTCTATAAACTTTTGATGTTGGTTGTGTGCTGTAGAGTTCCCCAGAAAGTGAATGGTGTGTGTGTGTGTTTTTAATGAAAATTACACATCTTTTCAAGCGTATCTGAAAATATACTTGCCCTTGTTCAAAATGATCTCTATAGGAATTACCTAATTAAATATCTACTAAAATAATAAAATTTTCTGTCATGAGTGGATTTTTGACACACCTCGTGTTATGTATTTTCAAGGAAATTGTAAAAATTACATAATTGTAATTTAATATCAGCCTACATAAACTTTATTAAGTCAGAGGAATTTGGGAAAAGGCTATCATCAAAAATAAGTGCTTTTTAAAAGGAGTACGGATTTGAACTGCCTTAAGTATCAATTCAGTATACAGGACCTCAGTTGGCTAGAGATGTGCTAAAAGTTACACTTGTGCTTAAAACGCTTTTCTGAGGTTTTGACAAATGGAAACTCTGAGCACCCAAATTGTGTGCTCTGGCCACAGTACTCTGGAGTGTATGCGCCACCCTAACATAGGCTTTTCAAAGCCAGGGGAGCTATTGCGTATTATGTCATTCTTCATTTCATGACATTGTTGATGTGAACCAGGACAGGAAGCCAGCTGTGATCACGATATATCACTTCTATGTCTTTCTTTCCTCTCTTCTTCTTGCTCCCTGGAAGGAAAAAAAGCATTAAAGCAAAAAAGAATGCACAGACCTTGAAATCTAACTGGATAAATGCTTTCCTTGTGAGAGAGACTGTGCAAGTTTTCTTTAGTCTTCCATATCAAATAATGCTTTTTGACAGAAAAAAAATAAAAGTACCCTTAGAAATTATTTTTGTATTTACAGTTCTCTTTTTGACCTTGACTGTGATTACCAGAGAAGGATCAAGAGATCTCAAGAGTCATGGCTTTCTGGGATTGTTTGCCATAGGGGTGAAGAGCACTCTATCATGAAACATGTGCCGGTACATTTTAAAGTGTCCTTAGAAGACTTTCCTTTAGCCATAATTGAGAAGGCTCAAGGACCCAAGAGGTCAGACCAACAAACAGATATCATTTCTTAAGCTATTTTTTTTCTTCTTTTTAGTGAAAGTTAGCATCTGTTCTGTTAAAGTACTAAATACTGGTAAAATACTAAATGTTAAAATACAAAAATACTAGTATGCCTTTTGACACGGGTTAGCTAGACTGATTATTTACATTAGGAAGAGGAGTGTACTGAAGAATTAAGCATTTCTTTGTGGAAGCTTCTTTTTTTACAGTGAATACATAAAGTCCTCCTTCACAAGCAGTTGGAATCAAGCGGTAGGAAACAGTAGGATTGATCTTCTATTTTTCTTTAATGTCCCAGTCCTCTTTTCAACTGCCACCTCACTGAGAAAGGGCTCTCTTGATTTATCTCAGGGCCAGGACAAAAGTGCTTCTCTGGATGACCTTGAATTTCTGCTGTCTCCTCCATCTGCTTGTTCAATATTTCTGGCTACATGTGCTTGTCTTCCCAGCAAACACAGAACCCAGCAGCTGCCTTGCTTATGGTTTGTGTTTTCAGATGTGGCCCTTGCTTTTCACATACTTTATTCCAAAAGCTGTTCAGCTGCTATGAGGGTAGTTGTTATATTCAGCAACTTCGGTTAAATTTACTTGGTATAGCAATATTTTTATTTCCTTAGACTCCAGTGGGACCACTGTCATGTAAATTCTGTTGTATGTGTTTCGCTGTAAACACGATTGGTGTCTAGAGCATTAAGATGGAGTCCTTTAATGTTCTTTTATCTGCTGCTGAGTTATCAGTGAATTAGTTAATTTATAGTTGAGTACTTGCACATTGGAAATACTTTCATATAGAAAGTGACTCATGCACAGTTAAATTGTGAGCAGCAGAGCCATGGATTCATCACTTCCATGACCATATAAAGGAGCGTAAACAGACTTTATCCTGCCCTTGAGGGGTGTTTGTGCTTAACCTTTCTTCCTATTTTTCAAAATCTAGTTTATTCTGTTCTGGATGAAGAACAAAAAGAAGTTGTAATGTTTTTTTGCCAGTAAGATATGTCTCAGTGTTAAGTTGTTGCATCTAGCTGCATGTTAGTGGGAACTTTAAAAATGAAGGGTTGGGTTTAGAGTTGCCTTTCACGCAGTGCCTGTACAAAGAAGCCTCACGACTGAGTGCAATTATTGTACAAGCATTAAGCAGGAAAAGACATTTCATCTGATTCTTATTATGCAATTGCATTACTTTCATGGGTGGCCTGGGGAGGGAAGTGGGAAGGGAGGACAGGGTGAATCAACCCACTCACCTCCTGTATAGGAAACCAGACTTTTGAATGCAAACTGATTTTTTTTTTTTTAATTAACAAATCAGACCAAGATCTGATGTCTCTAATTTCAGACTTCTACTGTTTTCAAATGCTGAGTGTATGCGTGCGTGTGTGTGCAAACAGTACCTCAGGAGCATAGCAGGTTTAGAGTTGCTTGTGCCTCCACTGAAGGGTCACCTATATATGATAGGGGTGAGTGTGTTTGCTCAGCCATGGGGGCCATGGAGATGGCTTGCCCTTCTTCCTGATTTTTGCTTTTTAATTTTGTACATGAAAAATGATAGTTTTCCCATATGTTATCTTGCTCTCGTTTTGTTATTTACTGCTGGTGCAGTTGTCACAGAAGTTTGTAGGCAGAAGAAAAAAGTAACTTTTAGGAGAAAATAGATTGGTGAAATTGAGACAGAACTTGATGATTTGAGCGATTATTTAAATTACCGAGCAGGTTATGTGACTCCTGAGGGGTTAATCTTGTTTATTTTCCTTGTTTTTTGTTAATTTTTAGGGTTATTTTTAGTTAAAAATTATAATTTTTGCCTCACAGCTGTTTCGTTTTATCTAACTTATCCTTTTGCGTATTAGTAAGTAACATGATATTGAGTCACTTTTATTTAAACATCTGTACGATTGTGCCTAATTTTAGCAAATCATTAATTTTGACACTTTAATGCATGTGTTTACACGTGACGTTTTCATGGATTGTTAATCTCTCGTCTGTGTCAAGTTCTATGTGTTGGAAATGTTTATACTTTTTAAATACAATTCCAGTATGTTATATTTATTTTAGGTGGCTGACCGAAACGTATTAAATGTGGTGGCTACGAGAGGAGAGTCAAATAAAAATTTGTCAAAGCAGCCGGTTATTTAACTGAAGTAACTAACGTAAAGCAAAGGAAAATAAAATGCTTTTTGCATCAGTAAGAAACAGTTCAGGGGAGACTAACAGCCCCCGTTTATCGTCGGTTAAATCTCCTTTGGTTCCTGCCGTTTGATGGGGAGGGTCAGGGTGATGCAGCAGGGCGTCCTTCCCTCTGCAGCGCTGAGCATCCTGGTGAGCGAACGCCGCTCGGGTCACGGCGACGCAGAGCGGCCGGACTTGATGAAACCCGTCACGACGCTCAGCTCCCGTTTTGCGCTGCCGGCTTTGTCCATGGCGGCCTGCCGCGGTAGCCGACCCGCTTGTCCCCCGGCGCCCGGTGGGTTCCCGTTTCCGTGCCGGATCTACACGGGCGGCGGGACAGCGGGGTCGCTGTGGTGGGCACGTAGGGCTCCGTTGCCCTCCTCGCGGGGCACCACCTCGGCCTCTGGTGGTGAGCTACGCTGCGGGGCGTCCGTCCACCCACATGGCGCCCCTGCGCCTGCCGCCGGGCTCTGAGGGCCACCCCGCTCTGCGCGCGGCTCCTCACGGAAGCAAAGCGCCTGGTACCAGCTCTGGGGGCAGCTGGCCACGCTCCGAAGCTGCGCGCTGTTGGCTGAAGAGGCAGTTTTCTACAGTCGAGGATCAGCTAGGAGAACAGTGAACGTTCGAGGATGGCGTTGAGGAAAAACATCTTTAACCTGGAAATTTTGAAAGTCAGGATGTTTTTTAAAGTACAAGGAGGCACCATAGAGAGACTGAGCAACAATGTTTTCTTTTTCAGCCTTTTTTTCTTTTCTTTCTTTTTTTTTTTTTTTTTAACCTGATCTTGGCTAAATCAATCATTGCATTAAACTCTGTAGACTCCCGCACCCTCTGGAGATGTTTAGTGAGAACTTTATAAACGCTGTGCAGTCTGTGAGTCCCTAGTCCAGGTCTTGACAACGGTCTTATGGGCTGATTAACGACCCGTGTTGCTGTAGATGCGGGTTTCCTCTTCTGCCCACTGGTGCTGTAACTAAAACTCCCACAGGTATGGCTTTTGCAGAAGCTCAGAGATGAGCTCTCTTAAGGCAGATCTTCAGACTAGAAAGCAAAGTGGCGAATTTCCCACCTCTGAGCTATGGGAGGAAGAAAATGGATGGTCTGTAGAGTCATGAGTTGCAACTCTTAATTATCACTTACCTTAAATTCTCAAAGCGGGGAGAAATAGAGCAGAGGCCTCTCGTTTAACCAGCCGAGGAAGGAGAGCTGTGCTAGTTGTTTTAACTCTTGGTTGGGGAAATAAAATAAGCTATTCTGGATTAAAATGATCAGATCTGAATTTTACTTCAGTGTGATAAGTAAGAGCCTGGACCATATGTCTTTGGGGAACCCCATCTGGTATCAGGCATTTTTAGTGCAAAAATGAGACAATTTTGACACTTTTATCATCTGTTGTTTTTTGTTTTGTTTTTTTTTTGGGGGGGGACAGTTTCATTTTGTTTAGTTCATAAAGTTTCTGGTTGTTTAATATTTTTTAAGTGAAATGTTTTGTTTTTGTTTTCCTATTTCTCAGCTTTACACTGTGAATTCTAAAGGGAGAGGATCAGCTTGAAAACTGTTCATTCTAGTGAAAAAAAAAAGACTTAAAGTCCATCGTTTCACATAGTTTTGACTGAATCTTCAGAAAAAGTTGACGTCACCATTTTTTAAAAAAAGAAAGTTTTTCCGTTGCTCCCTAACTGACCTACAGAAGTCACATGAATCTTCAACATGCTCTTGAAATGCAAGTTCCTCACTTCACTTATATACTAAAGTGCTTAAGGGTTCAGCTTTTAGTTGACAATATAGAGGAAGCAAAGAAGCAGATGAAATGATACAAAATAGAGAAATTAAATAGTCAAGCGGCCTGGTTGCTCTTTTCTTTACCATTTCAAATGTCCAGATTCTGAATGTCTCTACTTCAAAAGTAACAGCAGTGATTTAATTGGAGTCATTCCTAATGTAAAGATGACAGTCAGGCATCATGAGGGTGTTCATAGTCTGCCCTGTAAGCAGTCCTGTGGATGTTAGCAACAAAATTGCTTTGAAATACCACACAAATGTGATTTTTATTTTTGAAGTAAAATATTATTATGTTATCTCATTTAAAAGAAAAATCTTACATGTGACCTCATAGTTTAAGTCTTCCAGATTTGAATCCATGAGATTCGGAGCTTAGTTTATTGAAAAGAGGTTCATCTTTTTGCTGTGTTCGTCCCTCAGTTCTAGTATTGACCTGGAGCCTGCAGTCTATGGGATGAAGTTACTGTTTCATTTGTCACCTCATTTAGATCTTGTGTGGCTACCTCAGCCCATACAGTACAAAATAACAACAGAGAACGGATAATATTGAACAAGACTTGTATTACAAGGGAAAGTGAAAGAAGCTGCTGCTTCTAGTCCCACGGGAGGAAAGAGGAAAAAGCAGCACAACAACCCAACAGTAAGAGTCAAGCACAGGAAGAAAGTTGCTGTTTATGGGCTTCTGAGGATGTATAGCTCTATGTTGTATGAGAAATGCAATTATATAACAAGAAATGAGAAATTAATAGGTCTAAATATAAATACGTGTATAACAGAACAGCCACACAATACTTCTCTCCAGGGAAGTTCTGCTTCCTAGTAAGTAAATGGGACTTTTGGTGTTGCCAGGGATTCTGTTTCACCAATTAACAACGTGATATGGTTTTACTGGTCCTTGTTGTGTGCTTGCCAGAAATGCCATCCCCTGAGTCTTCTCTGAACTCGTGTATTTGTTTAACTCGCTTCATGTGTTTTGAAAAGACTGCCCTCCCTCAATATTGTGCTTGAAGCAAGCTTGATATAAGCCTTTCCTATTTTCCCAGCCAATAAGCATAAATGCTTGTTCTGAAGTGGTTCATAAAGTTAGCTTGAGAGATACTCCCTATTATTTTTTGTGCAAGAACTGAGTAGATCTGGTTTCTCTTGGCCTTCTTTCTTGTGCATTCATTTATACTGGTGCAAAGCAGGTGGAAAGTGTTACATATTGTGATTGGTTAAATTTGATCCTCAGCCTGCATTTGGTAAATAAGAGAGAGTTATCTACTTTTAAGACAGCCGATTGAATTTTTCTCAGAAGAATAAAATCTTATTTGTAATCCTTCTTTGAGAAATGCAAATGAATCCATTTGTGTTTGTACATAACTGATTATGTGAGAGTCAGGGAGCAAATGTAATTTTTGCCTGTTGTTACCAAATACATGCTACATGCAAGTAGGGCAGCTGCTTTCTTTCACTGACCTGCTAGATTTTTTCATGTGTTGTCCAAGCTTCCCATTAGAAATTTCACATCTTTAAGCAGTTTCTCTATAATGACTGTATGTCCATCACAGAAACCTGTAGGAACCAGGCATAAAAGGGGCACCAAATAACAGCCAGGCAGTGAGCTACATCTATTAGCGTGAGTTTGTAATGATGCTGGGCTTCTCTCCATGCCAGGATACAGGAGCTCCCAGTACAGCTGTTGGCCAGAAAGCTCTGGCTGCGGCCTCATCCTTCCTATCAGCCGATGGCTAGCGAATGTTGATAAACATTTGACTCAAGGGCCTCTCAACTTCTGCTGCCAGAAAGCGTGAAGATGTGTTTCTGTTTCTGCTCTCGACTAAACATCCCAGAAGCTTGGGCAGAGTGGTGTTGTGGCGCTTTGAGGAATTTCTGGTCCTGGTCCTTCCCTTCTGTGTTTTTCTATCAGTAGGTATAAATTCTGCCTCTGTTGCATTAGTACATTTCTTAAACAATAGTAGAAAAAACCCAAATCAATCAATCAAACAAAAAAGAATTCCAAACAAAAAATCTCCCTCCAAAACCTGGCATGACCCTTGTTAGCTTGACTATTCTCACTGGAGATACTGATACTAGTTGCGGCATTGTTCAGAGTTCAGTTCATTTATTTCTCTGTGCCTTGACAAAGTAACGCAGAAAAGCAAACTCAAAAGTTATTTGTAATCTCTGCAAGTATAGTTACTGAGATTTATCCTTGGTTTGTGTTGAGCTATCAGCTTTGCTGCTGTAAGAGCTACAAACTATGTAACTAGGGTTCGTCTGGTTTAGCCAAAGCGATGTACTGTTGTCACACACTCAGTGCAGTTTCACTGAGTTCTTCAGATGCCAGTGGGCCTAACTGCTGTCCTCAAAGGACAAAACTTTCTCCCTATCAGGGATGCTGAGTGCTGACAATTGAGCTCAACTTTGTAAATGCAGCACACAACCCTGAAAACAAGACGTTCTGCATGTGGGTTTGTGTGTGTGTGTGTGTGTGTGTGTGTGTGTGTGTGTGTGTTCGTTTATCAATTTATTAGTGAGCCCTTAGTAGTTTGCTGCTGAAAAATGGTAGCTCACCAGAACATATTGCAGGTATTTTTCCATGTACTTTATTTGTTTTTCCAGAATTTCACATTTCAAGAAAAACACTTTATTAAAGAGCTGAATTTTTAAAAGTTTCAGGCAGCTCTAGTTACCAAAAGCAGCAGTAGGTCTGAATTAAAACATTACTTTGGAACCACTTTGAAAAATCTAGAGTTGAAATGCAGACTAGACTGTGGATTTGATTTATTCCAAACACAATTAAGTGAAGCTTTAAGATCCAGACATTCCTTGTTTTTGAATATTGTTCAAAATCTAGGTCCAGACATGAATCTTTCATTGGAAGCTTGACCAATTTATATATCACTAGGGGATATTTAACAGGATTTGATTGGATCTAGAAGGTAATGACTGCCTAATATTTCTGAAGAATAGAGGATTTCCTGGGAATGGCCCTGAGGTCATCTTGCATTTCACAAATAGTCTGCAACCTTTTCTTGCAGGCTGTATCTCATACGTTACAAAAGTAGTGTCAGCATTGATAAATTAGATATGTAGAGAGCATTTTAGGTGAGCTGGGTGTTGCTCTTCTGTTAGTATAGTTAAACATGCCGATGATTTTCCTTTATTCGGAAGTAATCTTTTCTTAATTTTTAATTTGTGATCTGAAATTTGTGGAACAGTAAAGATGTGTTAATCTGAGTTTAAGCCAAGGCAAGGGTTGTGTTTTAATAGTTTGGCTCAGTGTACCTTCGCAGCCCAGCATAAAGTCAAGAACACAATGCCTAAGTTCGGCACAGTTTTAAGCACTATACTGAAGTCTAAAAGCAGATCTGTGTGACTTCATCCTTTGGGTACTTTCACTGCTTTTGGCCTGATTCAAAGCCCACAGAAGTCAGTGGGGGACTTTCCATTGTCTGCAGTTGGCTTGGATAATGCTCTATCTTAGGAATACCATTATGTCAGCAATAATATTTCAGGAAGCTGAAAGGCCGCTTGATAAGGTAGGGGAGAACAGGCAAGACTGTGAAATCACTGCTTCAGAATAAACTGTTCACATGGCCTTGAATGCTGTTTAGAAAGAGGAGAGCACTCTAGAAAAACAGAGCTGCTGCTGCAAATTGCTTATAGATGCTGAAGGCAAAGAGCATCCAAACATTGCTTTGTGGGTTGCCTTTATTGCAAATAGAGCTAATGTGTCATTATACGTGGAAAAAATGCTATAGAATTCCCCTCAGGGCTTTGCATGGAAAGAGTGAACCAATGGGAACTTTAATTGTAACCCCTTCTCAGATGCCAGGGAAGAGGAAAGAGTCTTTGAGGCTGCCATTACCCTAACAAGATATCCTGTTGAGGTCAAGATTTTTTTTTTTTCCTTCTCTGATTTGAGCTTTCTACCTCGGGCAAGGAGAAAGAAATTCAAGTCTGTTGAGAGAAAATAGGAAACAGAAAACACCAGTGTTCTTAATTCATATGAAACTCTGGATTATCTGTGCACAAAGGCTTGAATCTTTCCTGTAGTCTTGATGGTTAAAGGGAAAAGCCCCTTGCATCTGTCCATGAGAAGTGGATGAAAGCAGAGCGCCTGTTTTCGCTGTGCAGGCTGAGCAGTTGGTTGCAGGAGATGGAGTACAGCACACTGGAGGGGACGACAGGCTGGGGGCTGTGGACACAGGATATACTGAATTTAAGAATGACCCAGACGTTATGAACTTCTGCGCACTGTGGTATTAAGGATTACATCCTAAGTGGCTTAAAATTGAAGGCAGTAGGTATGGGCAGTGAGGACCTCGGAAACCTCTCGTCCCCCTTACTCTCTTTTGTCCCTGAGCTAGGAATTGAAGCCCAGGTCTGCTGCCCTCCATATAGATGAGACTAGAAGGGGGAAAGGGTACCCTGTGCACAGCAAGGGGAAGAGGAAATCCCTGGCCATGGGAATTCATGTAGATGGTCTTAGGCTTCTCACATAATCCTACACTTTTCTTTCTTGGGAGGCACCCCACCTCTCCCTTGACTGAGTATAAGCATGTGTAGGAAGCTCTGTGTGGGGAATCTTGCTGATTTAATTATTCCTTACATGTTGTTTTCCTGTGTATGGGACAATTGAGCCCATAATAATCAATCTCGCATACTCTGAAACAAGAAAATGCTACATATGATCTAAGCTGCAAGCTGAAATGTGGTTATTGGAAATGATTTTTATGGCCAGTATCATGGTGTCTCTTTGCTTTTTTGGGCTTTTAGTTAGTTATTCACAGCATCATGCCGACAAAATATTTTATGTCTTTCCATTTAGCTAGCTGACTTAATCGTCTGCTTTTAGAAATGTTTATAAGCAGATGACAAAATATAAATTTTCTATGTAAACTAGTGGGTTTTTTTCATGTTAATTGAAAGGCTTATCTCTGTAGTATCTCTTTAAATAATGGAAAAGGAATTTCCTGAATATTTAAACTCCTATTTTATACATTAATATAATTTATCTTTGTTATTTCTCATCCACATGTTGGTTGCTTAGGAACGGGAGTAATAATATTAATTTTGAAGTTTTCTGCATCCATTTGTCTTTCCATCAAATTGGCAACTCTGTATAGCTGTTGTGTTCCATATGGTAATCTACTAAATATTTACATGTCTTCCTTTATACCCTTTCCAACATGTGTGTATTTCCATAGTTTCTTCTCAGGTGTGGTCTGTGTTTTAGTAGTAGAATTCTGTTGCAGACATTCCTAATTACTAGACTAACATTCCATAAAAAGTTTATGTGAGGAACTCTGTTCAGATATTATAATTTTAAATTGATTCCAAATAATTGGAGGTCTCTTGATGCTGTATTAAAAAAGAAAAAAAATCTAGCCCTGTTGATTCTGAGACTGTTGCATTTGCCCCTTTTCGATAAGGCGAGGATTACATGAGATAATTGCTGCTGTAGAATGTGTTTGATTACTGTTAAGATAAGGGACTGAGAAATAATCCATTAGAACTAAAGATGCTGTCATTCTGTTTCTTTACTTCTTTATATGGGAATAGCTTTGAATGATTGAGCTTTTTAAGTACGAGCTCTATTTGTCTGTAACCTCTCTTGCTGCTATATTAGTATATTTATACCTGTCATCTGTCATACGGTGCATGAGAAGAAAAATCAATAAATAGCTTTTTCCCTTCCTAGAATGTCATTTATATTAAAATGCTTAATGTTTTTTATTTAGCATTCAGGCTTAACATTGTAGTCCCAATTTCTCTTTAGTAGAATTTACTTGTTTACTTCACTTGCTAGGTACAGTGCTTATCAACAACATATGCTCTTTTTGTTTAAAGTGAGTTTTTTTGAAATGATGATGATACAGTAATGTCTGTCCTTGCACAAGCCAGTGCTCTCCCTCCTCTATTATATTGTAAGGATAATAGGAGCTTCTTGCTCGCTTAACTCATGTGATTGAAGTGAGACACATTGTGATGTTCTTCTCAATTAGCATGATCCGCTCCCAGGGAGTAAGAGAACCCTGGCTGGGTTGTTTCACGTTTTCCTCTCTAATGAGTAGAAAGAGTCTTCTGAGAATTGCTAAATAATTCAGACCATTAGGAACCTGTCAACTTAAACAATGCCCCCTCTGACCAGAAAAATTGTTGCGAGCAGTTAGACACCCTGGCAGATGTTGAACTTGTTCTTATTGTTAGTTCTGCTTCAGGCAAATAGCTTTGCACCAACTTACAAGATCTGTGCATCCTGACGTTTAATAAGTGCGTGAGTATAATCAACACATGTTACCCAGATTTGCTCTAGTTTTTATAGTATTTCTTTTTGTTCATTTAATAATACAGTATTAAGTTCCTAATATTATACTTTGCCCCCTTTAGTAGGTTTGCCAGATAACAATAATGAGAAACCACAAACAAGGTGCAAGAGGAATGAAATAAAATACTTCTTTAGTTTTCTTTTGTTTTGTAAATCTCTTATTTTGAAGTACTTCTCTAGAAGCAGAAAGATGAGGTGTATTTTTAGCTGCATTTGTGGTATACTCATATAACCCTAGGATCTGAGATTTAAGGGGAAACATTCATATTTTGAAACTTCCTATAAAATCATATGCATAGGCACAACTATTTTAATTAAAATTTATTATGTAACAAGATCTATTTTAAATCTGTCTTAAATGCCTTTTGATGCAGGCTGTTTAAGAAAATACAAATCTGACTTTATCATACTTATATCCACCTGTAACACAAGGTCTGCAATGTTATTGTAACAAGTCATGAGACAAGAATCAACTTTATAATGAAAAAGTTATTTAATATATTTGGTTAGAAAACAACACCTTTAAGCATCTTCGCCCTCTTTCCTCTAAATGCTTGTGCTTCTGTCTTATAGCAAATAGTCTTGCACAAGCAATTAGCTGGTCTGTTGGATCAGTTAATGGAACAAGCTATAGTGGTAATGCAATGTGAAATAACGTCTGTGCTTTATAAATATTTATGTTGTAAGATCTCCTAGTATATTCTTGTGACAAATGACTCCACCTTCAAATATTTTTACGTTTAATAGACATGTGCTTTTTTTAATAGCATGTGATAAGACACTACTTCTATTTTTTTAACCCAGAGCATTTCAAAAACCTGTCAACTTCTATTTTTCAAGTTTTAAAATTTTGTTCCTGCAAAGTAACAGTACTAAATGGAGAGAATTTTGACACATACCTGTTGTAGTAAAAGAATTTTTCATTATACTTGGGGAGAAGTAGTTCTTGAGGAAGATTTCACAGAATTATGGAAGAGTTGGTGTTGGCAGGGACCTCTGGAGATCACCTAGTCCAGCCCCCCCTGCTTATGCAGGGTCACCTAGAGCAGGTGGCCTGGGACCAAATTTGTTATTGTCAATTGTGTATTGAAAAAGTCTATCCCTGAAATGGCATGCTTGTCAAAGAAGATGCATCAGTGCTGCCCTGGTGGTACTGAAGGCAGCCCCACTGCTCAGATGGGGTCTATATCTTGACCTGGTATATCCTTACTGCTCTGTTTCCTCATTTTTCAAAAACTTAAACATATTCAAATTTTTACCACTCTAATTTGGAAGAAAAAAGAAGTGAAAAATGTGAGCCATTTAGGACTGCTGCAGGGAGAGCCTTTCTATAGCAATAGCTACCGCAGCTTGTGAGGGCCCTGTTGGTCTTGGACGTTAACTTGTGTGGGGCAGTGCTGTGATTTCTAACGATGCTAGGTGTTCTTCATTCTTCACGTGAGAAACGAGGAGGCTCACAGCTGTGTGTGGCCTACTGTGAGTTGGATCTCTTAGCATCAGTGACCTGAGCTGGTGAAGTATGTAAGGAGTATCGCTCACTTCAGGCCATGCATCTCTCATCCTGTGCGCTCAGTCACTTAGACAAAGGAGGTGGTTTTGCTGCATAGTTCATCTATTTTTTTCCCCAATTGATTTCCCATTTTTCACTAATGCTTCTGCCACATGCCCTGGCATCATGTGATCATCTTTCATCTTTGTTCATTTAATTATTCTGAAATTAATAAGACAGTAACCACAGGCACTCCAACTATTTTCTATAACTCACTGAAAAATAGATCATAACACAGAAGCAAATAGTAAGCCCATGTGCACAGTGGTGTTAAAGAACCACATGACATGAAAGTGAAGGAAATTTTTCATATTGCTTTAAATGTCAGGTGTGGTTTGTTGCGTGCCATAAGTGTCAGAGGGTTCTCACTGTTTTGAAGCACAGGAAGAGGCATTCCTGAGGAGTGAGGTGCTTGCAGCGAACACCTGGACAGCAGTCCCTCTCTGCTGAGATGGGGAAGGGCATGCCAGCTCCCCGAGGTGGCAGTGACTGTTCCTGCGATCATGTGTGTTACCACATTGCACAGAGAGAATAGGAGTCTCTGATAGGAAGATTTTAGCTATTTAGAGCACTTACCCTCAGCTATCATAGAGACTTAGACTAAATTTCTGCTTACCTGCCCCATTTTTAGTTGCTTGATGTCAATTTTGACCTATACCCAGAGTTGCCTGTGTGGACTTGATGTTGTCATTCAGTATATGAAATGGCCTATCTGGATCTATGGACTCCAGAGAGAAGGAATACTTAGGCTCCTTTTCAGTCTTTGCTCAAACTCCTCTAAATGAGAATTAAGTAAAGAATGGTCTCAATTAATTTTGTCCTCTCTTATCTGATAAATGTTTAGAAATGAGACCAGGAAGCAGAGTAGGTGATCATTGGTTTACAGAAAAGTAGGAAGTTTTCTGTAGTGGAGCTGATGCCTTCTGGGGGGATTTCATATGCTCCAAGATTTCCCTTCGTTATTTGCTGAATGGGACACGGCTGTATTTCTTGCTGCAGTTCCACTAGAGTGCTAAAGGCACCAAGGATGGAGGTAAAGTGGGGAGCTGATCCTTTAGAAATAGACTGGATGGCGTCTGGTGAAAGATATTTTACGAGGTAACATATGTTTATGGAAGTGATCTAACTGTAGTAAAGGAGATGTCTAGCAGGCATGCTGAGGATGTTCATATTTTCTCTTTTTCTTGGTGAGTTTTCATTGCTTAGAAAAAAACAGTGTTGACAGCAGGATCTCTTAGCACTTTCAAAGG
The DNA here is from genome assembly GCF_028389875.1 of Rhea pennata. NCBI lineage: Eukaryota > Metazoa > Chordata > Aves > Rheiformes > Rheidae > Rhea > Rhea pennata. Next base: position 60,055,617 of record NC_084665.1, read on the forward strand.
GAAAGCTAAACATTTTTGTAAGTAGTGCAAAACATGGGTTAGAAGAGCTTCTATTTAATCTTGATCAACTCATTTATCTCCTCTTATATAAAATAAGTTCTTTGCTTTAAAGCATTCTATAGGATGTACATTTTACATGCAATCTTCATAACATTTTTTAATCTAGAGCATTCATATAATCAACCTGCTATCAAACCACAAATTTTATTTTTAGCTTCATCACAGAGTTTTCTGCACAACCTATATAGTTTGTTTTGACTGTAAAACAAAGATGTTAAGAGCCATTAAGCTAGCAGAGATCTACAGCAACACCAGCTACGTAGCTTCTGCTTATTATATTGACATAACCTTTGATTTTCTTTGTGACCTAGCAGTTGTCTAGAAAGTGAACCTAATGGCACTTCTCTCCTCCCCAGCAATGTTGTGGTGATACTTTTCTGAAAGATTGTAATACACATAAATACATAAGATGGTGGTAATAGATTAACCTATTGTGTGCGGCATGGAACTTGCATGCTCCTTGGTGATCTCCAGGAGATATTTCGTTACGAAGTTGTCCCAAAGAGATAGCAGCAGAGTAGTAGGTGAGCGAAGGTGGATGTGGAGAGACTTTTGGGGTGTGAAAAAGGATGCTCATGCTCTCAGCCATGGACCAGACTCTGACAAAGCCCAGGGCTGCCCCTTCTGCTTGCTTGCAAGGAGAACTTGAAGGAAAAGGACCCTTGCACACAGGGAGCTACTCACAGTGGTCGTTAGGTCATGGGTGGTAAACCTCTGACAGGGCAGCCCTGGCAGGTCTGTGCAACAGAAGCAAGATGTGGTCTTTGCCCTGTGTGATGTCCCATTTTTGTGGATGGGATTACCAGTTGCAAAAGCCTTCAGAGCTCAGAACTGCATCTGACAGGAAGTATATGATGAGCTGAGCTGTTCTTTTCACTTTATACTCTCCTAGTTCTTTGTAAATCAAGTAGAAGTCAGAATAATATGGCTTTAACATGTCTTGTAGTCAATATGCTAAAAGTAATCAGTTAAGTACATTAGAGGTGGAAGCAAAATGGAAGAATTGGGAGTAGCAACTTGTGTCTTGAGTCCAAATTTAATGAGCATTGATTGGATTGTCACAAAAAAAGTGGGAATGTGTTAATGAAACTGGCTGATACAATGGGGGACATTGTAAATATGCAGATAGATTAGAAATAATGTAGTAAGAGCTGAATGACCTCAAGGACCAGAATGATTATACACAGTGAATCTGAAAAAGAAAAAAGTACAAGGTTGAGTGCTTTGCATTAACAGCAAGAATGTCTGTTGACATTTGGGAGTCACTCTCTGAAAATGAAAGAGGAAGGGAACAGACAGCTTTATTATCCATTGCCAGGAGACTGTGAGCCACTAATGTGTTTCAGCTGGATCCTAGGATATGTCAGGCCAGGTACTTTGCTTGAGATAGGGAAGAATTACTATTATTGGACAAGGTGCTTGAGAGGCAGCTTTGGGAATTGTATTTATACTACTGAACATCCACTTTTAGGAAAGATAAATTCAAGTGAAACAGGTGCAGATGAAAGGCTTCTGGGATAGGCGGATGTTAACTTTTAGTAAGGGATCATACTAACATGCTTTATTTAATCAACTGAGAGGGAAGATGCAGCACTCCATGTGGGAAGGGAGATGGGACCAGAGGCCAGCTGTTGTTCCTGAGAAAGACTTAGTGCTTTGGTTCATGAGCTGTCATTGCTCCCACATGGCTTCTGAGGTTACTGTAAGAACTGGGATCTGACTAGTTCCTGAGATAGTTGGACCACAGTAATGGTAAGTGAATAGAATATATCAGGAATGGGAAAAAGAGAATAACTTGCTTTGCATAGAGAGCAAAGTTTTCACCAAAACAAGCAGATGGGAAGTGTTCAGAAGTAAATTTGGGCTTAAAATTAGGAGTACAGACATAAAAGTCATATACTGCTCTGTTACAGTTTACAAAAATTAACCTATGGAACTTGCTTACAGAAAACTTAGTAGAATTCTAAGAAAGATTTGACCTTTGCATAGATGATTAGAACGTACTCAATGGTGTTATTCCGTCAAATTTTAGAAGACATCCAAATCTTTGTGTTTCAGTGCAGGAGTTAACTATAATTGTGCTTTGGAAATTAAATAGAACTTTTTGTGGAGAAGTTATTCCAAAGCTGCTTAGTGTTGGAGTGATACTACAGTGAGGGAGGATACTGGATGTAACGAAACAGAGGTCCATTTTTTCAGATAGCAATTCCTATGTTACTAAGAATATTGTTATTTCATTTTGGTGGACATAAATATCAATTTGGGGGCTTTGGTGGGTTACGGATGATTTCTATTTTAGTGCTTTTTGCATTTCTTTTCAACGTCATCTGCGGTGTAGCTTGGCTAAAATTTTCAAACTTGACATTGAAGCATAGGCCTGCAAATTTATGAGAACTTTTGAATAAATGTCTTGCTTTCTGGCTGAGCTGGTTACCAACAACTGTTGCTGTAATCAACGAAGTGTTGCACGATTCTGATAATAAGGAATTGTTCATGTGCCTAAATACAGATTTAACAGCCTAGCTTTGTATACTGAAGCTTTGAGATGCCATTTGCATCTAAAGAGACACATTTTACCCGATGTCAGTTGTTTAGAACCGATAATTCACCCCATACGGTACTCTGAAAAGCATGACAAAAAAAGAGCACCAACAAAGAGAACGTGGAGTTTGCTGTGGTATACGTGATGCCATTGCACAGGATCATTAAATGCATCTCAGAGCTGCTTTGGGGAGGGTTTTTGTGACTATAACGGTCCTACTGTGGTTTGGGGAGTTGTGTTTCTACCAGGGCGCCTCGTACAAGGATGCTGGGTATATCTACTAAGTGGTAATGAGTTAAAAAAAAAAAAAAGAAGAAGAAGAAGAAGGAAAAAAGAAGGAAAAGAAAAACGGGAGGCGAAAGACACCGAAGCTGCCTTCGGGCCAGCAAACCTTTATTCGGCAGACTCCCTCGTAGCGCTCCTCCGGCGCTCGTGTGGTAATTGTGGAATGCAGGGTCAGACAAGAGCCCAGTCACAGCCGCGTCCCCGGTGGCGTCGGGGCTTTGTGGCAGCCCGTCCGGGCTAATCGTTTCAAGCAGCCCATGGAAAACCGCTCTCTGGTTAAGTCTGCATCATACTGTTCCACCAATGGAAAAAATTGAACACGAGGAGGGTGTGTAGCCTGCAGACAAAAATACATCCAGCCGAGCGCAGGATCTGTTTTTAGTTCCTAACGGCTGAACATTTTGAAGTGTTAGACACAGTTTCCTGGCGTACTGAGAGCAGGGAGAGCCTGCGCGCGCGCGCGCAAGTCTCCCCGCAGCAGAGCTCGGGGAGAGGAGCCGAAGCAGGAGCTTGGGGGCAGGTAAGCGCGAGAGGGAAGGGGGGCTGCGCCAGCTGGGGAGATGCTGGGAGAGAGCAGTCTCCTGGCCACAGGCGAAGCGCGGGGAATTAAAGCTGGAGGAAGACTTAGAGACCTTTGAAGGCAGAGGGCAGAACAGGCTGTTGCAGCGCCTGAACTTCCGACCGCCAGCCGTGCTGTCTGTGCTGCCGCATATTTCACGTAAGGCGACTGATTTTCCTCCAGAAAACAGTTCTTGCTGGTTGTCTGTCGAACTCGGTTGTCTGAATTGCTAAATAAACCACTGCAAGTTTCGTTTTACAGCTCTGCTACAACAGGGCTGGATGTTTTAAGGAAAAGTATGAGAAAGAATGTTGCGGAGCATTAAGTTTCTGTAACAGTAAAATGACTCTACTAATAAATATCATCAGTAATCACTCTCAATCTTGTTTTTGGATTCATTCTCTTCTGACCCATGTTTTCAGTAACTCGCAGTAAAATAGAAAGTATGTCCAAGCCAAGGTTATGCATTTGTGAAGTGCTAGGGGAAAATGTTTCAGTAAAGATTACTCCTGTTACTGAATTGGGATGGTTTGGGAAAACAGAGCTGCTGCTGCTTCTGGCAGAGGTAGGTCCTGGATGAGTTTTGATTTTTCTACATGGATTTCTAATATATAATTGTACAGAATTTGAGAAGATGCTACTTTCAATGACATGGGGTGGGAGAGACAAAAGCCCAAGAAATGCAGATTTTTTTTTTTTTTGCCTTTTTTTTTCTTTAAGGGGAAGCGATTAATTGCCTGTGCAATAAAACCAAAGTTTGCTAATTTGTTTATGCTTGTTGCTGATGTGGTCACTGAGTTAATTTTGAGTACTGGTGACTTCATACTTCATTCTGGAAATCATGCATTTCTTTCCCTTTAGAGCTGGCGATTTGGTAAAATTATACAACATATAGCAAATTACTAGGTAGAGACAAGGGATGGAAAAAAATTTGTTTCTAATCAGCTTTGATGGGAAAGGGGATCTATGTAGGGTGTTCTACAGCTGCAAAGACAGAGAGCAAGACCCTTGGAAACACAGTCCTTAGTGTACTTTTTTACTCTCTTAATATGTGAGTGACATGCCGGTACTATAGTGGTACAGTAAAGTAAGCCCTAAACTGGGCTTTTGCTGTAGGGCTCTTGGAATGCTGAAATCAAGATCTGTTTTTAATTGTCTGCGCGACCGAATCTCAAGTTTAATTCTAGCAGCTAACTCCCAGATGCTCTCTTTTTTTTTTTTCAAGAAGTCCTTGGGCCCAAGGTGTGAAAGCATTTACTTTGGAATCGACACCCTCAGGTGTTTATGAATGTGTAAGCTGAGAAGTAGGCAAAACCATGCCAAATGCAGCACGTCTGCCCCCGGCCCCGCGAAGCAGGTTGTGTAACAGGAGGTGGGCTGGGAGCTCCGCTGCGGTTGCGGCGCGCTGGCGCGCAGGCTGAAGTATGCTGTCCTACCAGTTGCTACCGACAGTTTTTCTCTTGTGCCAAGGATTAAGAGGTGGCTGGGCAGACAGGCTTTCTGAGGGAGCAGTTACACCAAAAACGGTCTGCGGTGGCAACAAAATTGGTTGAAGTTCCTATCTTGGGTTGCTTGGCCTTGTTGCCATTTGCATCCCCCGTTGGTGGGGTCTGTGGGACTGTGCATGGGGCGGTGTTAAAAATTGGAACACACAAGGATTCCTAGTGAAAAAAAAGGGGGGGGGAAGAAAGACCCCCCCCCCCGCATCCTTAGAACCTGACTTCTTGGCAAATTTTTGGTACATATGAGAGCCCATCCCTGTGGCTACCTAGCTGACTGTGGTTATATTCAGCTGCATGAGATGGCTACAGCTGAAGAGACAGGAGAGGATGGGCAGATGTTTCTGGTTGGGATTTTGAGAATCCCTGCTTGAGCTGAAAGCTCCAGCCTCGCCTCCTGTTAGGGAGGACTGAGGCAGAGATTTCTTCAGCGATTTGCCTAAGCTTAAGCAGAAAGTCTGAGAAAAGGTAGGCCTTGAGCTGGGGCTCTGCAGCATTGCTCCATGGCACCAGGTGGCCTCTCGTCTGCACACAGGCTGTGGGGCTCGTGCTGAGGCACGGCTGTGTGGTGCATCCTGGCTTTGGCCAGGTGCAGCACCCCTCCCTTCCAGAAGCCTTGAAATCCCTTAAAGACACTGTGTTAACGTGTACCAGAGCCTGCCAATATGCTTATAACCAGAGTAAGTGGAGAAGAAAAAGACCTTTGAGATGACTGAGTTCATTTCCCCTTCAAGGGCAGAAAATAGACCCCCTGACATATCAGCTCCTTAACTACTACAGCTACTGCATTAAGCCAAGATGTGAGCTGGCATTCCTGATACTTTTTTTTTTTTTTTTAAGAAAAAAACCCAGCTTAATAGCTTTTATTTAAATGGATGTGCACTTTAGCCATTGTGTATAAATTCAATAACATTTACAAATGGTGAGATTTGTTTTTCCTGCCAAAGAAAAATAAGTCTCCAGAGATTTAGATTGTATCAGCACTGGTATAATAGGATAAGGATCTTCAGGCTTGACCCAGCCTTCCATATTGCTCTAACTTGAAAGCTATAAAGCATAATTTAATTAAACTGGCGATACCTTGGATTCAGAAGAAAGGTTGAGTAAAAGAAGAAATCATATCGTGGGTATGGGATATATTATTCTGATATACTATATCCATAATGTAGACCTGTTAAGGTTAATGCTATTTTAACAGAAGGAACCAGAAAAGGAGGTTATCCCCCTCATGCTTAAAATATGAAATTAGAAATCTATGTGCAATGTATTTAACAACATACAAAAAATGGCTGGATCATAGTGCCTACATATGTTTAATGAGAAAAACTATTGTTTTTAATTTAATCTGTGAGCTACCAGACAACTCCTAGTACTATAGGATATAACTCTAAAGGAACTAGTGAGTGAATTAGAAATTCTGTTTTTTAATTGGATCTTTAAGGCAAAATAATTTATTCTTTTTAAGACATACTTGTGGTGTTTTGGTTATTCATTCTTTGAATACAGTGGTATATAATGCAAAATATCCTTGCCAAGAATACCATGGTACAATTATTATGGTATATTTTTTTGTAATAGGAATGTGATTGAGATTGCAGGAATAAAAAATCTGCTTCTGATTTGTGGAAACATGTGACCAAAGTGCGTAGTTCTAAAAAATACAGTAAATTGTTTCCAGTAAGAAACTCCATATTTAATCCAACTAATCTAACTCCCTCCCTCATTAGTATCCGTCCATATGTAGTCACGTGAGAAGGTGAGGGCAAGTTCACATTCCAACATTCTGTATTGTTGTCATATTTAAAGTAGATTAAGAAGTTAATTTAAACTGTAAACCTATAATTCTGTATCCCTGTAAGAATTCACAGAGCACACTGCTTCCTTGCAAAACCCGTGAAAAGAATAGTACCTGGGAGATAGCTGTGTACAGTTTCTAAGACTTTAGAAGTTGTTTGAAATAAGTGGTGTTTTAACCACTAGGCACAAGAGAATGTAAAAGTAGTTTGAACTGAGAGAGGAAAACCAGGAATTGCTAAGCCAATTAAAAAAAGTTTTTCCTGATGTAGAAAAAAATGAAGTTGTTGGTCTACATCAAGGCCTGCAGCATTTCTAGCTAGATTTGTGCACTAAAATAAAATGACAAGTTGATCATTTTATGTAAAGGAAGGAGAGTTTCTGCTTCATTCTTATTACTCTGAAATACTTTCAGGCTGTCCATTATCCCACCTCCGTTGATGACAGATTGGTTTGGTGCACCTACTCAGCATGCATGCAGGCCAGCCATGCTCGTAAAGACACGGCTGCAAATGACTATGCACAGTGGCGGGTACTAAAGAACTGGGTCCAGTGTCCATCTCAAAAGCATCTTAAATATTATGCTATTGTAAATAATAGTCATTCAGTGCTATATCAACCCTGCACAACTCCACGGAGATGAAGAAAGTCCAACAGTTGGTGTATACATGGTTGTTGCTTACGCTGTGACTAGCAATAAAATACTCAGCTTGTTTCTTTCCTGTGTAATGTTTTATCCCTTCCTCAATAACAGGCTTCTTCAAAAAGCTGAAACTGTGTCCTGATAGCTGTTGTGATGAACTGAAAGAGTGAAGGGTATTACTTTCTGTTATTTTTTTTTACTGTTGATCTTTTAAAAGCCTTTTTGTGTTTAAGATAGTAGAGCTTTTTCATTTAAGCACTTACGCTATGCACGTACAGTTATTGTTCCTGATAGTCCTAAAATATCTCATGACGTTCTGCACTTAATGAGTCCTCACTCAGTGGTACTAATTTGATGGGATAATGTTACTCTCATCCAGGCAAATCCACGTTGTTCTTTTCTTTGTTGTTACTTTTATCATTTTTGCATTGATGGTTAGTAAAGCTAGCATCAGCTTCCTAGCACAGCATCAGTAGATTTTCAGTGAAGCTTCAGCAGGGATTAAATGATTTATAGATCACTTGTGTAAACCCACCAGTGAAGGTTCGTTGTCAGCGGCCATCTGAAGGAAGAAAGGCATCAGCTGATGAATACCATGGAGTAGTAGCATCGGTGCATGGATTCATATCTCGGTGCCTTCTTTATCCAGGCTGGAATTTACCTTAGGTGAGCTCTTACATTATCAGGGACGCTGAGATTGTCAGTCCCAGTCGCAGAAATCTGCTGAGGAACCATAGGACGATTTCACACTGCAATATTTTGTCTTTCTGTGTTTGATTTATGGCTACTGCCTGCTACTGACTTTGCTTGCAGAGTATTCCACCTACTCAAGCCTTTGTGCTCACCTCCCATGAGTCGGGAGTTCATGGTTTTGTCTCTGTACAACTGAACAGAGAGAAATATCTTGAACTTTAGTTTTAGAAAGTCTCAGCCTAGTTGATGTCACTGTACTGAAGGCAGATAGTGGTAATAGCTAAATCAAGTTTGGTATATTTTTCCACGGTAGAGGATAAGTTCAACACAGAAGACTTGTCACCTTTTACTCAAACTTGCCACTAATTCATAATATAAAAATGTCTTTCTGTATCTCATAACAAACTGAGTACCAGAACATTACTGTTATGATACAGTTTTGCATGAAATAGAGTTCTCGGGTCAAGCTTTGTAAACCTTTATTTTGAGAGGTTAAGATTGGCAAGGAAAGCATCCTTAAAGTTGTAGAGCATTACTGTATGTGCCCTTACCTTAAGATTAAGAACAGCATTTTAAAACAGTCTAACTACTGTGGTGTTGTCTAACTACTGTGGTATTAATGAGGGAATATAGGTAGCAGACTATTCTCTGGAATGGTTCCTGAGCATGCATGTTTGCTTTTTCTGAGCCAAAAAAGGTGAGGAGAACTTTGTGTGGAGGAGCATAAAGGTGGGGAAATACGTTTTTAGCTCTGGGGTTATGATTTGCGTTAATTATTGGGTGTGGTGGTGATGGTGGGGTTCTCGGATTAGTATGTTTGCATAGCTGTGTTTTTTAAATGTGTCAAGGGGAACTAGGGTGAAGATTAAAAACTTCTTTTTTAGGGAATGTGGGTATAATTGAAAGCAAATAAACTCTTAATAGTCATCTTTAGGCATAGCAAGCTGCTTTCTAAATATACTGATTATAATTGCAGAAAATATTCATAGAAACTGGTTTTGCTCACAAGAAGTATTCATCCCGCTACTTCTGCATGCTGACAGAGAAAAGCATGTTGTCTTCCGTGGTAATAGGTTGCTGCAAGAAGTACAGGGGAAGCTGAAGTCCCCTGCTCTGTAATTTCCAGTGCTTCCACAATTAAAATAGCATAAACTGTGTGAGTTTTCAGAATGAGAGTAGTCTGAGCTTGTCCTAGAGCTCTTCTACTCCCTGGTGTTGTGCTGCGTTTGAGAACAAGGCAGTTCACTCCGCTCACCCCTGTTGTCATCAGCAGGCAGCAAATCACTCCACAGAAGTGTGACGCCAGAGATGGGCATTACAGCTGATTTTTCCGAGTGACGGTCTTTGTGCAGTCTTGCAGATGTCATGATTGGTTATTACAGTGTGTATGGATGTTTAGCCTACCGTAGCTTTCCGAACAGCTGGGATTCTGAGAAAAATCCCTTGTGGAGATTTCTATGGAATTTATTGACTGTTGTGCTGTACTGCTGGCTGATTCCTACGCAGACTGAGACGCTATTTTGCAGATATTGTACCCTGAGATAAATTTGTTCATTCACTCATTATGTGATCTGTGTACTGGATCAGACATGCACAATGGAAGTTGTGGCAGTAGCTCAAGCCTTGAAGAATTGAGTGTCTATCTTCAGAGGTTCTTGACAGCAGCTTGCTCACTACCCACTCTGTTAAAAGGATTACCAAACCATTGCACAGTCACTATGGAGACCAGATGGTCTTTTTGCCTGTTTCTTCAGACAAATTGGGTTCAGTGTTCCCTTATGAATAGAAATAAGCCCCTCAAAGCCCTCTTGTTGAATGTAGTTTTTGCTCCCAGATGAAGAATTCTGAATGTAAACTCCTGCTTGTGTGTGATCTGCGCCTGCTAGGTAGAGGAAGGCAGTTCTACTGAAGGTTCATATTTGTTTAACAACTTTGAACTTTATGAAATTTGCATGTTGTCTTTTATTTACCCATAGTTCTAGTTTTCTCTTGAATCTAAAATCCCATTTGTTCAATCCATGTTACATAGGATGTTATATAAACTGCTTTACATTCATGGATGTTCTTAGCAGCATATGTGAATCAAACTTACAAGGCAAGGAAGTCCTGAATACCATCCTTCCTAAAGGTTAGAAAGAAGAAACAAGTTAAACAGATCTTTTTCTTAGGGTAAGCTGAAATTTCTGTGGTCTATCTGTTCTTGTCAAAGGTCTTGTGATAACAGCCATGAATTTGTGTTTATAGGTCTGTAACATCTCTGGCATAATCCGAAAGGATATACTTCTTCTGAGGAACTTATTTGCAGACCTTTTTCCCAGCTCCCTGTCAAGACTTGCTTTTAATGCTAGTTTGCAACCTTTAACTTTTTTTTTTCTGTAAGGTTAATAAAATACCTAGCTAACCAGTGAACTTCTTTAAGTATTGTCAAGGTTCTTAATGCAGTAAATAGCCACCAAGTGAGTCAAAAAGAGTAAAACTATGTGTGCAAATGAAATAATTATTTAACTGAGAATTGTGAAAGTATTTATGCAGAAAAAAAGTGTTTTGGGAGGTAGTGTATCTGTTAAAATGGTTTCTAGTTAAAAACCTGTATTCCAAAATTGAGCCTGAAGTGGTACGCTATGGTTACTGAGTGTTTCAGTTGCTACGCTCCTGGTATATTCTGCGAAATTCAGATTTTGTCCTTCTATTTTTAATTGCAATCTCTGTGTGCTGGGTTGAACAACTGATATATTCATATGGTCAGGAAGAACTTATGTGTTGTTACCTTCTGGTGTGTGCAGTGCTTGGTGCTGCCTTCTTTTTGTTTTGCTGACAGATTAACTCTAAAATGAGAACAAATGTAAAGAGAGAGGTTGCTGGTTGGTTAGGGGTGTGAATTACCCTGGGGCCTTTCACTGCAGGGGTCGTGGTCAATTCAGGCAGGACAAGGATAAGCAAATACAGAGAAAGTTTGCTCTGATCAGCTTGGCCCAAATTGTAATGGATCATTGCATAATCCAGTGATCTTTTATTGATGTTGCCGAAGCAAAGCAGAAGCTCCTCGAAGTTTGTCCTAATTTGTCAATAAGAAGGGAAAAGGACAGAATTAGAAAATAAAAGACTTCTGCAACAGGGGCTTGGTTGTATTAATTCAATGCAAGTTGTTAAAGTGCACTGATAAAAATGCATGTCTGAAGTCTGAGAATCTTAATTATTTCTCTCTTTTCCATTTGTGGGTTTTGTTTGTTTTTCCTTTTGTATTGATTATACTGATAAGTCAAGTAAAGCATATGCATTATATTTGACGGAGAACCCGTTTGTGTCTTTTTTGGGGTATTTTCCAGAAAGGCTGCATGCAACTCCATCGCATTTTTGGAAGGTGTAGTGACTGGCCACGAAGACGATGCAGAGCATGCTAGCTGGTAACTGTGCCTACATTTAGCAGTAATCCTACAGGTATGCTCTTGTTTTATACTATACTTTTCATCTAAAGGGTTGGGGGCTGAAGGATGAGATGTTGAAATACATGTAAACTCTTAGGTAAAACTGTTTCTTCACGATGGCTTGATTTTACCAAAGTTTTAATGAGGCTATGGTGAATTCTCCGAAGGCTGATGGTATAAGATATGACATGCAAAGAAGTGCAGTACCCCTTGAAAACATTCTTTGATGATTTTATAGTTTAAAAACTTACTTTACTGTTACTTCTGTAAATTGCAACCAGTGGAAATTGATTCCAAATAACAAAAAGGATAGTGCACTTGTGTGGGGCAAAAACCTTCTGCCTTCTCATTCTGGCATTTCAACTACTTCAGTGTGTGCAGTTCCCTGTGAATTTGGTAAAAAGCTGAAGTGTTTTCTGCTAAGTGAACTGACCAACTGCCGTATGCTGAATGAACATAATGTGATTTTGTGCTGTAATGGGAGATGAGGCTGTTTGCTAACCAAGTCCTTTTTTGTTTCAGAGTATTTTTTTTTTCCATTTTTTTTTCTCCTGGGTTGACTCCATTTAAACATGAAGTTGGGGTTTGCTGAACAGTTTGTTGAGGCAATGTTTTATTGCACAGAGGCCAGTCAAGCTGAAACTGCAGTTTGCACGTCTCCTGGCAGAAGGGATTTTTCTGAAAGTATAGTTCACTTTACATCTAAGTAATGATTATCCTGCTGTCTCCCTTTCATTATGCCATTGTTCTTGGGAGCCAGAGACTTTCTAAGTTATAAGAAAAGGATGTTGCCAAGGGTGTGGGTGGAGAAAGGTGTTGACATGATTTCAATGGGGTTAGATTCCAGCTTTATAACAGAGGGGTAATGAACCATAAAAAGAATAGATTTTCCTAGCTTGCCCCTAAAATAATTTCTATTATGAACTTAATGTTGTAAATGGTTATTTAATGGATTTTTGAAGCAATTGTTTCATATTATTTTTAAAAAGGCATTTTCCTGCATAAAGAGTAAGGATGGTCTTGTACTTTTAGCTGTTTGTCTTCTGGCCATTGTTTCTAATGAAACTCCTCTTAATTTAGTGGAAAATGGGGAATTCAGAAAGCCAATACAGTCTTCAGGGATCAAAAAATCATGCTGCTGCTACAACTGGTGCCAAGCAGAAGACTTGCTCTCTGAAAATTCGCAGCATACATGCTAAAGATGAAAAGTCTTGCTCCTTGCATGGATGGGGACATACCAGTAGTGGCTCAAACTATAAATCAAGGTCCCTTGCCAGAAGCTGCCTTTCCCACTTCAAGAGTAGTCAGCCTTATTCATCTAGACTCAGTGACACTGTGCTGAAGGTCCCTAAAAGCAATGCCCATGCCAAACACAGGACAAATGCCTCAGAGGACTACTGCCAAGGAAGTAATGCAGCATTTTTGCCTGAGAATGGTTTTCACTATATTGGCCTTCAAGCTGCAAGTAATCATGCTGCCTCCCGAGAATGCAATGGACACATTTTAAATTGCTATGGAAAGAATGAGAGTCTTGCATCAACCTCACCATCAGAGGACCGGAGGAGCCCAAAAGTCCTCATTAAAACACTGGGGAAGCTGGATGGCTGCTTGAGGGTCGAATTCCACAACAGCAGCAACAACAAAGTACCTACAGAGGAGTCCAGTGGACCGGTCCAGTTGTTGAGATATTCACCTACTTTAGAATCTAAATCGAACAACCTGCTTGATGTCAGGAGGAACTCCAGTGCGGACTGTTCTTCCAGTCATCGTCTGTCACCTACTGACTCAAGACTTCAGTCTAGTAAAGGAAGCTCCCTAAGCTCTGAGTCTTCATGGTATGACTCTCTCTGGGGAAATGCTGGGGATATCAATGAGCTGGATGCTCCATATTTGACTAGGAGCACTCCAGATACAAGCATTCATGCCAGTTTCCCAGCAAATGACAACAAGAAGTCATTCAACCAAAGTTCATCTCTTTCCTCACTCCGAGATCTGTATAAGGATACAAATTTGGAAAGCACCCCTCCGCCTGTGATTAGGCTATCTGATGAATATATTGACACTCATGGCAGCTTAAGTAACCGTGTCTCATTTGCCTCAGACATTGATGTTCCCTCCAGGGTAGAGCATGGAAGTCCTGCACATTACTCTTCCTACACACTCCCATGCAGGAAGTCTAAGCCCCTCGCTGAGGATGCCTCCAAGAAAGACACATTAAAAAGCCGAATGCGACGCATCAGTGATTGGACGGGAAGCCTCTCGAGGAAGAAAAGAAAGCTGCAGGTATGTACAAAGCCCAGTGTAAGAGCCTGGAAGTTGGTTTGTTGATTTCTCTCAGAAGTGTAACGATTGCATCATGTTCATCTTTCTCATTGATCATTACCCTCCTTTGGTAATTTGTGGAATTCTGAGACGGATTCCAGCTCTGAAGCCATCTGAAATTTCAACAACAACCAAAAACAGATATGTTTTTGTGCGTGCACGTTTCCCCTTCCTATTTTGCCACCTTCTCAGCTGTCTTTAGCTTGAATGTCTGGAGCCTAGTATCTCAGTGAATTAGCTTTTTAATTTACTGCATTACTTACAGTGTGGCTTCTCTTTAACTATGAAAACATAACAGGTATCATATATGCTGTAAATCAGCATGCTTTGCCTAAGGAATATGGAAGGAGCAATAGAAGCAAATTTGAGAAGCATGTTACAAATACCTTTGCAAGTGTTCCCTTATTTGTATTATTGGTTTCATCACTGACTTTTATTTCTTTGTCAGTCTATTTCTAGCTAGGCAAGCAGCTATATGCAGTGGAGCTCCTGGTTCTGCCTCTGCCTTCTGTGAAGGTATTAATTGTGTGCCCTCCTTTTTCCTGTGTGTGAGCTTAGTTCACCAGATGGAAAAGCTTGAATTGCCATCTGGCTACCTGGGAGTTGGTTGTATGAAAAAGGAGGTGGAAGGAGGGCAAGAGGGAGGGAAAGGATGTCTCTTTAGAAGAATTTAAGGCTAATCCCATTAATAGGAATTTAGGATGCCTGTGGTCAGGAATGAAATTCTTGTCTCCAACTGCAGGCCCCAGAATTGGCTCTTTAAATGTCAGACTATGCCTGGCCTTGTATATGCGAGTTCACAAGCAGAGATGGAAAGTGAAGATTTTAAATCTTCCCTCATGTTTTTTTGTACAGGAGCAGTCACTGCACTTCTCTTAATTAAGGATTTGTTCCTTCTAGTCATATTGGGGTGTTGGCTACTTCAAGGGTAAGCAGAGAGTAAGGGGAGCTCCTGCTCCTTCCACTTAGGCACCAGTGGAACAGTAGCTCATACTATGCTCTTTTGATGGCAGGTGTAGTGAACGTCATCTCCCCCGCTGGAAATTCTGACAGCTTTTCTGTTTAGTTAGAAGCATCTGTCATTGCAACATAAAATTCTGAGGAGCACTGAGGCTCAAAAATGAGGTCGGGATAAGGTTTGTTTGCATAAGTCCTAGATAAGGGATAGAGAACTGGGAAAATGAAGAAGAAAGCCATTTGTTTGGATTGCTAAGTTGTTCAAGACTTTTTTGTGTATTTTATCAGATGTTGTCTTTTCACCTTCTTATTCAGCTGTAAAATAGGAGGCAGAAAAAAACAAATCAGTAAAGAAGGCTCTTAGCATTTTATATCAGGTTCTTCACTGATACAAATATCTGTAGCTGTTCTGGATTTTACAACCAGGCTTTGCATATGATCCCTGGATCACGGACCTTTGCCATGTGTTAGTTATGACATTTTCAGAATGGTATTTGTGGTACACGATTCATAGCTGTTTTGAATCCAGTATGCAGTAAACTGACTTTGGAAACAGCAAGGAAATCTTGCTAGTGAGATTGCATCAATCCAAATCAGATTCTGGTAGAAGGAAATTAGCCCCAGCTCTAAAAATGGTGGGTTTTTAAATTTATTTTATTTATTTATTTTCTTAATAAAAGGGCATAGGAAATAGGATTTTTTGTTTTGTTTTGTTTTGTTTTTGAGCCAAATATCCAGCTGCAAGAAGAGTAAAACCAGTAACTTTATGAGTAGTTTTATGATTTCACCTTCATTCTGTGATTTGGTCAGTTCCTTTCTGTCTCACATATTTTGAAAAACCTGTAAACTCTTTCAGGGGCTACTGTGCTCTAACTTGATGACAGTTTTACTGTTCGTGGGTCCTTTGGCTTAGAAGGGTGAAAGTACTGTTTGCAGTTCTGATTTGGTGAAATTTGAGCCCTGTTTGTAGCACAGTTCATCATAGTGGTTGTAGCATTTCTGCCTTGCTCTGAACGCTGTGCCCCTTCCTCATTACATTACTAGTAACTGGTTGTAAAGCGCTTAGGTTGGAATGTAGTTGAAAGCTGGAATACTTCAGTATAAGTAGGCCTAAGCACTTGCTTGGTTGGGTAGACAGACCCTCCAGCTGTCCCCGTGGAACAGGCTGGCTAAAGCGTCTACTTCAAGGGAATTCCAGATAAGAAGGGACAATCTTGGGGTATTGAGACCGGTTCCCTGCCATTAGAAGAGAATGTCCCTCATAACAGTGAACAAACTGCATCTTAAAATCAGGTAGACTTTTCCCTGCCTTGAAGGCTGTTTCAGAACCTTCTTATCCTGATGCTTAGAGCTTGTCTCCTAATTTGCAGACTAAATATAGTTCTGGCCAAACTGTTCTCGTGCTGGTATTGTCTCTTACTTTAGTTACCCTTCCTTATTATTTAATCTTTTATGATTTATTTAAAGGGAGAAATAATATCTTCTCTCAGCTCACATTTGCTAGGCTAGGCAGACCAGACCCTTTTTGGACTCGCGTCTCTAAGATAGGAAGTCTATTTCCTTTTTCATTCTGGCAATCCTCTCTGCACCTGTTTTAAGTCATTCATAACCAGAATTGGATATAGGATATTCCAGATGAGCCCTTCGCTATGCCCTGCCCAATTATTTGGATGCTTCGCTATGTCTGGCTTGATTTGATACTTGATCTGATACATCCAGGAACTAAGTTTGCCTAATAATGGTCTCACATGAAAGACTTTGAATCGTTCTGTGCCATAACCCAGCTCTCTTTTCAGGAGGATATCCTACTGTGTACTCTCTATGCATTGCTAGTGCTCTGCTGCATGGCATATCCTCACTTGTTTAAATTCTTGCAGAACCAGTATTGCGAAGATGCTGTATTGCAATACATTAATCATGAGCAACAATGACTGATGTGTGGGCAGAGCTTAGGCAGACTTGTTGTGCAGTCAGGCTTTGCTAAAGATGGTGGCATAGACTAACTATGCAATTATGCATGCATCTGTCTTGGTACCATAGGCAGAACTTTAATCAAAGACCGTATGCTGTGTTAAAATCCAGCAACTGGAAGCAACTGCAGAAGACAAGTTCTTGAATGAAGTAAATAGCCTGGTTATGAGAATTGTTTCTGAAATTTAATGATTTTTATAAGCCAGAGCACTGATGTGTAGCAGTGTAAATCCAAAGGAAGACAATTTTGAAAGAAAAGGTAATTGAGGTAGCGTCTTTATTTGGATTGAAAACTGGTATTAGATCCCATTATCCACTTGAGTCCTCGTGGACTTAACAGCCTCCATTAGTTCATTCCCTGTTCTTTCGTAGCTATATGTGTAATAATACACATCACTTTGCCTAGCTGATATCTTGGTTAGCTTCTTCTTCTTCTTCTGCATTATCTGTAACTATTTCAGGATACATCTCAAACTTGAAAGGAATCGATATCCTTAATAAACTGAATGTTACTCTTTTCTACAGGAACTGACAGATTCTGGAGAATAGTAAGAAACAATTAAAACACAGAATTTTGAGATATGCATACACTGACAGTTAATTAAAAAGGGCAAAGAAAACTTCCACTTGCACAAAACTGCCTATGGCCAGTGCAATTCTGATTCTTGCTCTGTAGTCACTTTGTGGGCTCAAACACATTACATATATGATTTTTTTTTTTACTTCAAACCTTCCCTCAGCGTGCATGTGGAGAAGTGAAGCTGCCCTGCTTACTATCACTGATTCCTAGATTTTTTTAATCTGTTCTCAGATAACGTAACTCTGGCAAATATGAGTATATATTATATGAGTCATTGAAGTTTAAGGTCTTATGTCTTGCCTTGTGCTGTATAGACATATTTGGCATTACTGTATAAAATGCAAAATTGCTCATGTTTAGGGAGTTACTGTCAGAGCACTTTGACTAAAAATCTAATAAGATTTATGAAAAGTATGGGGGTCAGTGCTACAGTCTGAGGATAATTAGATCCTTTTTGACAGAGATCTGGACGACTAGAGTTGAACTTAAATATACCTTAATAGAACATATTTTTTCAGTTGAGCCTGGCTTTAGTGAGGCTACTGCCAGCAGTGGTCTGCTGATTGAAAGGTGACTTGTCTTGTGACACTTGCAACTGCATGTGATCTGTATTGCTTTTGGCTGTGCATTGTAGGTCATTATACTATCAAAACACAGCACAGCTTTTCCACTACATTTTTGAAGAGCATCAGGGAGGAAGCAAAAAACAGAAAAGTAGTTACTCTCAAAGCTTCTGATGAGACCAGCACACAGGAGACCAAGGATTATTTACTTTATCCTTGTACAGAAGTCTGTGTGCAAATAAATGCTACTATAGAGACAATCTAGACTTGAAAGGAAAGTATAATAACTTTGTTATTATCAAGGATAATAGCTTTGCTTCTGCTTTGGTTGTTTATAACCATCTCTTCTCTTTTTCCTCTTAAAATTTTTCAAGCAATGGTTTCAAATTCTTCCTCTGCTGCAAAAGGCATCAGATTTTGTGTTTTAAGCTGTTCTATCTCAGTTGTATTTAAATATCAGTAAGACTTAAGCTGGGAGGACAATAAATTGCTTGTTAAGATGTATAATGTGGTTCTTGAGAGTGAAATTGATCCAGCCCAGTCTCATGTAGCTGGAAAATCCCTCACCATCCCTGCAGCATGTGAAAGTTAAGGTCAGCACTTCAATGGAAAAGGCTTGAGAAGGAAAAGGCCAGACCTGGTATCAAGGTCCCATGTTGACAAGTAGTGGTAGGCAATGGGCATAAGTTAACATCCATGTCACAAGGTAGAGTTGAAATCATACATGAAGTGTCATGAGGCCTGATCATTTCAGATAGAACTGGCCTCCCTTTTCAATGCAGGGGTGAAAAGTACCATGCAGTTAGGAAAAGTGCTCGTCAGTGCTTGGTGGGATAGTCAGGCTCTCATGAGGTTTACAGAAAGTCACAAAATAACCTGTGCAGTTTGCAAGATGGATCCATGCCTGTCAGCAAGTGTATCTTCTGTTAGATTAGATTTTTGTCAGTTAGTCAAATACTAACATGCCTAAAACATTTTGAACTTCTGACCTTTTTTGTGTTGCTTAAACACAGTTTATATGACAAATTAGAAGTGGAGGTAAAATTAGCCTAGGTGTGCTAAAGTTAAATATAGCTGCCTCACGCGAATGGAGCATCACCGAAGTACAAGTATTGAAAATCCAATAATAATAAAAAAACCTTGCCATGACATTGTCCCCCGCCTTGCACTCAGGCAGGCAGTCTGAGTGAATGGCAGTGCCTGCAGTTCAGCTGGAGAAAACAGAAGCGTTCAGAGTTAGTGGGTGGTTATGGTCATTTTCCCAGTGTCCATTAGATTTTGGGAAACAGAAGCCAGAGCGGTGATCAGCAGAGTCAGAGAGCTGGTGGAGGTTTCCAGGTTACCAAACTTGTGACACAGTGGTTAGGCTTTAGTGGAGTGCTGTTGTGTAAAACCTGAGTGGTGGTACTGATGGTGTCAGTGGCTGCCAAGATGGAGCCTGTGATGTAATGGTGAAAAGAGGCTGCCTTTGAGGAAAGAATTCACTGTGGCCAAGCATGAAACGAATGTAAATGCCAAATAAGATGTGTCTTTTCAGCGTACCTCTGGTGACTGATTGCTGGCAATTTGCTTTATATACAGGAGCCAAAATGTAAAGATGGGAGCGAATACTTTGACAGCAGAATGGACAACTTTACTATGGACACTCTGGTGCCGTCCCAGCTTTCCAGTTTG
Organism: Rhea pennata; assembly: GCF_028389875.1. Taxonomy (NCBI): domain Eukaryota; kingdom Metazoa; phylum Chordata; class Aves; order Rheiformes; family Rheidae; genus Rhea; species Rhea pennata. The sequence continues at coordinate 60,075,184 of NC_084665.1, forward strand.
CTATGGTCACCCGGCTCTAGCCATGTCCTGTCCCAGAGAAGTGAATCCATTAACGCTGTCAGCAGTGATGCTTTGAGGCAGAATATTTATGAGAACTTCATGCGGGAGCTGGAGATGAGCAGGACAAATGTTGAGAACACGGAGACCTCGTCGGAAACCGAAGACTCCAGCAGCGAGTCACTCAGCTCCTTAGAGCAGCTCGATCTGTTATACGAGAAAGAGCAAGGAGTGGTGCGCAAGGCAGGGTGGCTGTTCTTCAAACCCCTGGTGACTCTGCAGAAAGAGAAAAAACTGGAGCTGGTCACCCGGAGGAAGTGGAAGCAGTACTGGGTAACGCTCAAAGGTAAATCGCAGCGCTGCTCTTTAAGCTTGACACCAGCCAGTGTTTGCTTTGTGTGACAGCAGCTTTCCATGCATGCTGCTTTCTGTAAGCAGCTCTGTGAGCATGCCTGACTTTGCGGTTTACCCACGTGCTGAAAATGGAGCATGGGCCCATGCAGCTTTCTAAGTCAAAGTAGTGCTTACATGTGTTTAGTATTGCATGTGCAACCTTGCGTTTTATACCATAATTGGGTTTGTTTTGTCTGACTTTCCCATTTCTGTACTCAGGCAGAACTGGGACTTCAGAGGATGCTTTTAGATGTTTGGAGGTCAAAGACCAAACTGAGCCAAAGCTTATGAAAATACGAAAGTTGCACCTCTGTATCAGGGGCAGGAAAAATTTAGGGATCAGGAGGAGTCCCTGGTGCACAGGCCACCATTTCCTGGGTTTACTTAAAGTTGGGGTGAGTCAAGGTAAAAACATTCAATTTGCTGCGTGTGCTTCAAACAGTAACATAGCAAAGAGCTGAATGCCTCCGTGCTGAGGCGTTTACACAGAAAAGTTGCCCCGTGAAGGTGCAATTCTGGGCAGAGGAAGCTGAGGCAGCAGCAGCAGGGGAAGCTCTTTGCCGGTGGCACCCACGGCTTGGCGTGGGGCACTCGCTCCCAGAGCTGTGGCCCCATTGTAGCACTCACCGATTTCCCTTCGCTTTCAGGATGAGTCTTTCACGTTGCCTGCTCCCTGCGTTACTGAACGCTCGAGTCTTGCTGCCTTTCCGTGTCCCCACTTTGCCATCTTCCCCATCTTCTCTTGCTGTGAAACAGCCCTGTGGGAAGGCAATCCACTTAAAAGAGAGTGCTGCCAGTGGGCTGGTGTGTGATTATTGTGTTCGAGCGAGCAGGTCACGTTGATGGCTCAGAGTAATGGAGGAGGTAGGTGTGCCGCAAGAAGTGTATGGGTGTCAGGAAGTATGAGAAGGAAAATAACATCTATTGTGGGGAGGTAGAGAAATTTAATGCGTGAGTTCATAGATTTTTTTTTTTTCTGAATTACATCCAAAGGAATTTGCCTTTCAGTAAATATAATGCTAAGTTAATGAGTAAGGAAATGATCAAACTTAATAATTTCCTAGCATATCTGGGACTGGAGGAGAGAAAATAACAACTTTCCCACAGGTTGCCCTTTTCAAAATTCTGCTTGAGTGTAACCCTGGAAAAAAATGGAACAGCAAACAGCAAGTGCTGAGAAAGTTATAGTTGATAGTGCTGATTTAAAAGAAGTAAACTCGAATGTAGTAATTCTACCTCACAATTCAGAGACCTGTTATCAAGGGATCAAAATGTAGGCAGTCTTAACAGTTTAAATCACTTATCCCAATCATCAGATAGCATGAATCATGCTTACAAGCAGTATATACAAAGGAGAAAAACAATATCTGAATGCCACCCTTTTCTTGTATGTGTTTGTGTTATGGAGTGTGAATACAAGTCTGATCTGCCTCTTCTAAAACACAGGTAGTTTCCTAACAATCTTGTCAAGTGCCTACACTGAAGTATATTATATACTGATAGTCCGTGCATTTCTGGGATAATGAAGCTTTGGTGCTCTGGAAAAGGGAGCTCAGGTGGCTTGTGTTCAGTTCAGTTCTGTGCTGTGAAATCAGCTTACTGGTGACCTTGAGCAAGCTATGCTCCTTCTTGCTACCTGAATTTACCCATCTGTAAAAGAGGAATAATAATATTCTTTGTAAAAAGCTTTATTAAATGCTAATATTATAAAAAGTATTAGACGGTATGCTGTTTATATAGGATGAGTGATATGGTGCATTCATGGTGCATAATGTCTTCCGCTTTGTTAGCTGTTTTAAATACACATTCCTCATTTCCTTGATCTCATACCTTTATTGTCCTGTAGAGAGTTCTGATGCCAAGATAAACTTGCCTGTCTGGATATCAAGGCGTAGTTCTGTTTTCATAATATGCCATATCAAGATCAAGGCATTTGCTTTAGTTCTCCTTATATAGGGTTTTGAACAAATCTGTGGTTAATTTGTTCTTGAAATTTAAATAGCCAAGATATTTTAAAATATGACTTAAAATAGCCACATATGCAAATGGAGAACAGCATGTTTCTTTGCACTCTACTGAGATGTGTTTAATTATAAATATGCAGAAGCTTATAACCATCTGGTTACCTGCCAAACTTGAAAGTATACATGTCCTGAGACCTCCAGTGTACTTTCAGGGCCATCAGGATCTTAGCTTGAATAGTAACCTTTTAACAGGAGGAACTCTCTTTCCCATCTGTCCTGTCTAATTAATTATTTTTAACAAGGGAAATTGCTTTCCCATCAATCTCCCCCCTCAGTTCGAGTTTGATCAAAACACTTGAATCATAGTCAGTCACAGTGGGGCTGTCAGAATCTCTGAACCAGCTACTTTTAGGGTTCAGTTCATGTAGTCCAAAAGTATACCTGGAGATGCATTACACCTAAACATACATGCATACTCTTCAACCATTTTTGTTGTTGTTGTCGTTACAAGTAAATGTAAGCATAAAGAGCAACACAACTTTAGTTATATTTCTGATAACATATAGAGGAAACATGGGACTTTAGAACTACCACGTACCAAAATACTACCATGTACCAGAATAGAACTTAATTTACACTTTCCTAAAACACAGAAGTAGAAGTGGTTGTACAGTGTTGCTGCTGCTGAGTGGAAGAGGAGCTTTTCTGGTTTTGTTTGCTCTCTTATGTTGAAATGACCAAAAAAATGCTGTGCCTAATATATTGAGTGGAACAAACCCTCTTTCTTCTCTTGCATCTACAGAGATCTCCAAGTGCTTCTGTGTCTTATGGGAGAATAAGGGATGGCTGGTAAGGGGGAAAGATGGGATCAGCTCTAGAGGATTTGCTGTTACCCTAAATAATCTGCCAGATACTGTGGCTAGTAATAGAAAAAGGTGCACATAGGTAGTTTTCAGGCATATCTATTTCTTGGATTCCTTCCTTTGAAAACCTTTCTGTTGTCAACTGATTTGGTCACTAATTTCTACTGTGTATTTGTTTCCCTTTTCTTGTAGCTGTTTTACATTCATTGGCCCTAGAGAATGCAACGAGATCCATCTGACTGATTTTTGCTTTTCAAATTCTATTGATTGAGTCTGTAAGAGAGGCAGTGGTTTCCACCTCATAACTTTTCATATCAAATATGCCCTACAAACCCAAAGAGGACCACTCTCCCTCTTTATAAGACAGAAGAATAAAAATGCCCTTGATTTTGATTCTGAATTTAGATTTTACCTCTCAGTAAGCTCTGCCTTAGATTTGCCTAAATTAGGATGATGTATTTGGGATTTCCAACAGTGTTAAATGTTAGAGAAGTGTTAAAGGTTTAACTCAGATTTTTGTAAATGTTTTAAAATCATATATAAAGGAAACATTTCTGTTTTGTAGGCTTTGCAATGTCCCATCCATATGCACTTTATAGATACATTTGTATGTGGATACATACACGCAGTCCGTCACACACAGACGCACCACCAGCCTAGGTTTTGGGCCTGCCTTGTGCTGTAATACCTCATTGATTTCAAGGAAAAACAACAACAAAAAGCAGACAGAGAAGTAACAATAATGTAGCCCTAGCAAACTGTTAATCCTTATTTTGGCTGAGTTTCAAATTCTGAATAGAATATGTATAGGGGTTACAACAGTATTCATAGAGTACTGGGCCCTAAGGGACCACTGATCATTTAGCCTGAGTTGCTGTGTAACTCAGGCCATAGGCCTTCCCTACATAAGTTCCTGAGTGAATTAGAGCATGGCTTTTGGAAAAGGCTTGCCTTGATGGAGAATTCATAACTATCCTCAGCAGACTGCTCAAACCTGCTAGGTTATCCTCGTTTTTCAAGATGTATGTATTGTATCTGATCTTGGGTCTTCCAGGTTAAACTTCTAGTCATGGCACTGTGATAATTTATCTGCTAAATTAAAAAATAACAATAATAAATGCTATCATTAAACTTCCCTTTCCTAGGAGTGAAAGTGAGATGTACTTAGGTATTTTCTCTAGATGTAGAACTGACCTAAGAAATTCTTAAAAAAAAAAAAAAAAAAAAAAAGAGATAATTTTTAACAAGATTATTTTAGTAGAGCTGTTCAGACTGTGGCCTCAGGGACAGGTAAACCAGCACAGCATAGAGAACAGTGGATTGCAACATTGCACAGGAATGAGTGGCTGGCAGGGGATGGAGGAGACCGGCACTTCTTAAGGGAGCTTCGCTGCCAAAGACAACATGACAATGTAACACATTTCTGGGGGCTGGGATCAGGTCTCCTCTGTTGTCCTCCATAAATAATTCCTTTTGTTACATGTGCGATTGTCATTGGCGTGGATGGAGTTTGTTTTCTGGATGCAAGTCTAGGATCTTGCATGTTATGCTATCTCTGAGACTGAGAGTAACCAAACTTAGACTCTTTAAACTTTTTCAAATTAATTGGATTGAGCTCATTGCTTAAGTCCACAATTTGCAGGTAGGTTCACAGAAATACAGTTGGTAAGTTTTGTATGATGCTTTGTATGCTGGGCGGAGCAAAAAGTTTCTGCAAATCTTTTCTGCCAATACAAAGGTTGTCTCGGTGGTTGTTATGAGAGAGGATTAGTTCCCTTAAATAATAAAGAAACACAAAAGCTGATTTAAATAAGGAGGGATTAATGTTTTGTACATGCTTTAATGTTTTAGAAGGCTATCTACTGAGTTGTTCTGTTTTTTCTTCAGTCTCTGTATATTTGTTGGACGAATGTGTCCCTATTACCTGTCTGTTCCAAATTTTCATTGGCAAATTCAGCATTATCTTGCCTATTTTTCTGTTTAGAGGAAACTCCTTTTCTCTTCAGTTCAAGAGAGAAATGAAACTGATGTTCCCCGTCACTGAAGGATGTCTTAATTCCCCAAAATATTAATACATGAGAACCTGAACTAACTTTCTCTTTTTTTGGTCCTTCCCCTAAACCTGAAGGTTGTACTCTGCTGTTTTATGAGACCTATGGAAGGAATTCGATGGAACAGGGCAGTTTGCCTCGGTACGCCCTTTTTGCAGAGGACAGTATAGTGCAGTCTGTTCCAGAGCATCCTAAGAAAGAAAATGTATTCTGTCTCAGCAATTCTTTTGGAGATGTCTACCTTTTTCAGGTAACAATGAGCATACATAAATTTGTGATTGTTTCCAATTAAGGTGTTCATGGATATGATTTTATATATACACATATGTACACACACATCATGCCTGTAACTCTCACTTAAAAATTATAGTAAAATTGTACTGTTGCACTGTGCTATTGCAAGTGTGTGGTATGATTTGATATTACTCCAGCGGGCTCAGTTAATTACAGGTCAAAAATAAAGAGAACAGACAGCAAAAATGAGTGATGCAAACCTGAAAGACATTTACTTCCTGGTCACAAGCTTCTGGGAGATCAACTGTACTCTTAACATTTTTATACCTCTGTAAGCATTCCACATTTATAGAATGATAGGCTCAACCATGAATCTGCTGGCCTCAAAGAGCATTTGCTTGAGCAAGACTTTCAAAAAGAAGGCTAAAAATAATCTGAACATCTTGGCTGCTTAGCTGCACCACTAGAAATTTTAATAAAGAAGAGTATTATGTGAACTGCCTGCATGAAAACATGTTGATTCATAGGTGCACTTGTAAATATATCTGGAGACATTTTGTTCAAATGTGTTGCCCTTACTTTGCTGTGCTCTTTCAACTAATTTGACATTTTAAAGTAAGCAAATATTTCTCCTTAGACCTTGCTTTTAAAGTTATCCCATTTGCCATGTGAGACCAGAGGAGTTTCATCTGTGAAACCTGTCAGTTTTCACCTTAACTAGCTGGAGGGATTGAGGGCTACAAGTCTCATCTGTTCTCCAGCTCCTAGGTCTCTTTGTGCTATCTGACCCCTCAGATCTTGCAGGTTTAAGAAGCTGAACGTTACAGACAAGTCGTGAGGGCGTGTGGAGAATGCTAGCAGTTCCTTTATTTCCATAGTTGTAAAGATAAAACTTTGAGTCATTTTAAAATAAAATGCCTGAGATCTCAGTAAGCCTGTCAGATACGTATTATCTCCTAGAGCTGCTGATTCATTTTTGGTATCTCTTATTTGATTATAATGTTGCACCATGCTTTTTTTCCACAGGCGACAAGCCAGACGGATCTGGAAAACTGGGTTACTGCCATACATTCGGCTTGTGCTTCCCTCTTTGCAAAGAAACTCGGCAAAGAGGACACCGTTAGGCTGCTGAAAAATCAAACCAAGAGTCTCTTCCAGAAGATTGACATGGACAGCAAGATGAAAAAAATGGCAGAGTTACAGCTCTCTATTGTTAGTGATCCAAAAAACAGGAAGGCCATAGAGAATCAGGTACTGGAAAGAATACCATTTCTTTCTACTACAGGATATTACAATAGAAGCATATTAATCATTATTTCTTGCTTTAGGCTCTGATGGTTAATGCTTTCTAGGCCTGAGAGAAATTGTCTTGGAGATAGCTGGCATGGTAGTCATAATTATTGCCAGGTTTCTGCTGCATTTGAGAACAGTGCAGGAAGTAGGCCAGCACTCAAAGCTGAGAATTGGACCAATCTGTTTTGTGAGCACATAAGTTATGTCTTTTCTCCTTCTCTTTTTGCTTCTGGAGAAATGTGATTAATTTTTATTTCTCTGTTTTATGAGATAATTATTAATAATATCTAGCTGTTACAGAGCATATCACAGAATATACAGTATGTTCTATGAATATTTAATTTATTATTGAATTACAACAGAGATTTAAGATTAGGTTCATAGTAATACTATTCTGCACCTTAAGAGAGGATGTGACAAGTACTTTATCGAAATAAAACTGGAAGAAGGACTAAAGCAGCAAAAATGTGTGCTTCAGTTGAAATTCAGCCATAACTGAAATGTCAGGTCTACAAAAGCCCTGTAGGAGTCTAAAAGAGAACAAGAATTTAAGACATGGTTTTTACACCTTAGATGGGAAAGCACTTACGTGAATACCCTGAGTGATGCTGACAGCAGCTGGAGCATTGCTCCAATATCAACTCAGAAAGACGGGGGACGTTTACTCAGTCGCTAACAGCACTTCTTGTAGCACTCCATTTGTGTGCTAGCAATTTCTTTTTAATCTCAGTGATGGCCTAAGCCCATCACTGCTTCGTTTGCAAAAGCTTGCATTGTACAAGCTAGAGTCAATATGTTTTTCGCCCATAGGTGGAGCGGACAAAATGTTCTGAATCATCTGTGGCGTCCCCCTGCAAATTTGTGTGTAGGGTTTCAATGCCTCACGTGTTATTCTGATCACAGGTTCATATTATGATTGTAGAAATGCGTGAATCTTGGCTAAAGTAATAGCTTGGAACTGAGGAAGCTTCACTACTGAAGTTTTGTTTTTAAAACAAAAAACAGAACAACACCGTGGGGTATAGGTACCTTGGGATTTTAGCCAAGCCATGCTTAAGACAGCCAGGGCTGATTGATGAGCAGCAAATGTTTTGTGCTAGAACTGTTCTTCAGTTAAAATAGTCACCTTACTGTGTGCATAGTGTTGCATATACATAAAGCCATACTCTAGCTTTTACGATGTTAACCAGAAATCAGTCCAGTGATGCTTTATGGGCTGTGCCCATGGTTTTAGAAGCAGTGACTGGCAAAAGATGCTTTAATGAGACATCTCAATGTTCAGACAAAGGCTTTACTACTCAGGGCCTCTTGTGTACTAACCATGTCTAATAGTTAGATTAGCAATTCTGAATATAATTGAAGTAGTGATATCTTTTATCTTGTTAGACCATTAACAGAAAACATCTGATAACTGAGACTGATATTTTGAGACCTTGTCTGTTCCTACCTTTGCAGCTGGAGTAGCTATTGCTCTGTTGTTACTTCAGGCTGCATATTATGGCCTCACGAGCAGCTACCACAGTTTATTCCTTTTGCTCCAGTGTAGCATAATTATGTTACTTTGGTGTTAGTAGAACACTCTTAGCTTCATGAATTTGATACTTATCATATTCAAAATTCTTATTATACTGGCCTGAATTTGACCAAAGGCAGACTGACTCATCCTGACTTCACCAGAAAGCTCTAGCAGTACGCTTCTATCTAAAGCTTTTGAGCAGAGCTTAAATACTCAGGTTTGTGTAACGATTTGTAGTGCAAATGTTCATAAGCTCTTACACTGCTCAAATGTTTATAATTTCCATGTCACGTATTTCATGGTCTAAAGTCTAGTGAGATAAATAGAGGAGGAAAACCCATAAACATTCCTTTATTGCAGCGGAGTTTGAGACTGGAATACACAGTGCTTACTGTAGCCTGTGACGCACTGAAGACAAATCCTAATGCATATTAATTTAATTAATTTACCCATCCATTAGATCCTGATATTAGTAGTTTATTTAGACTCATTGAAATAGCATTCATGATGGTCGCTTAATTTCTGCTAATTAGATAGTCCATCCTTGAACAACCACCATTGTTTTCCAGGCCAGTCCAGGCAAGAAGTTGGCTGCATTCTGTTATAAGTGAAATGCATCACTAGGGCTGCAGGAGTTTGTTCCTGTTAACATTGTGTCTGTAAGTTTCTCAAGACATTGACTGAGGTCAAAACAATGAGACAGAGTGAGAGATGGATCATTTGCAAACGTCTCGTAGTTAGCAAACAATGAATTTATAATGAGCCTTTTCCCAGTCTTCATCCTTTTGATCTCTATAAACATCTCTTGCTACAGCTGCTAAAGGTTTGTTGGCAAAGTGACTTCAAAAAAAAAAAGTCTATGAATAACCAGGTTTCCTAATCTTTTGATTTAAATATATCACAAAGGTTTTTTTATAAAAAGATCTTGATATAATTAGTAAACCATTGGTTTTGAAAAAAAACCATTGTTCCTGGGGGAAAAGTTTGCATATGTGTAGCTCAATTATTTAATAAGTAATTTTTAGTTGTCTTTTGCACACTTTACGAAACAAGAAGAATGTAAATTCTGGGTTTTGTTCTGTTTAGGTTTGATGATGTTGTTAATGAATGGGAGTTAGGGGTCCTTCACATTGAAATATAGCATATTGCAGATACAATAGCTCATAAATGTGCCATACATCCCATTCCAGAAGAGATCACTGGTTATATTTTAAGTTTGGGGCAGGGGGATGATGTCAGTGGAAGTACTGTGATTGACTTCAGAAGGACCAGGATATTCTTTATGTGAATAGATGAAGCACAATCTACATTTTAATTTTTTTGCATTAAGGATTGTCTGGGAAATTTGTGATTTCTGTATCATGACTCAGTTTACTTCTTCTTTCTCAGAAAAACAATCACCAACTTTGAATTTCTATTTTCTTTTACATCTGTATTTATTTTAAAACCAGTACTTCTGTGCAGCAGACTTAGTAATTCACAGGGTTTTACAAGCATGCAAGTTTTTTTATTATCTCGCAGTTACCATCACTTAAAAGGCAGTTGCAGTAAGGAAACCTGGACTTTAAAAATAACCACACGTATTTAAAAGTACACATATGTTTCTTTCTTGTGTCCAGCAGGTGGACTGCAGAGGCTAGAGTTTGATGCTTCTTTTATATTTGATGGATTTACAGGCTAGCATTTGATAAAGTTAGTGCTAAACAGAAGAAGTGCAAAGGAACAATTTACAAGGAAAATGGTGTTTCTCTAGAGAAAGTGCTGTTTTAGAAATGATGCTGTAGGACTAGTTGAGAAAAGTTTTCAGCCTAGATCAGATGTTCCCTCTCTCTGGGTTCACGGGCCCCGTAATAATAGATCTACGAGTTGTGTGAGAGCAAGTGGCAGCCCTTCACATAGCTTTTGATGAATTTGTTAAGAAGCGAACAAAGAAGCACCCGCTACAGCAGTGTTCGTATAGCAACAAGTTCCAGTAGGCCACTGGCAACATGGCTGGAAATCCCACTAGCTTTACAGCTCTGGCAACCACGTGTGTTTCTATTACTGTATGCAATAAATATGCTGGGGGTGGTGATATTCCCTCAGGGTGCAATTTCTCTCCAAACCCCCAGAGAATTGGGACAAAAGGTGGCATATTTGAAAATCCCATGATGCTGAGATTCATTTCAAACCCCTTGGAGTAACAGAAGTTACTGAAAAGGATTATTAGCCTTTATGCAGAGCTCTTTTAACAAAATATTGCACATTAAGTCAGGAGTGGGGCTGCCTATGCTGGCAGAACACTTTTAATGGCATGGAAAATCTACCTCACAGTGAGGGCTCTCGCTGTATTTATTCAGGTACTTGGTACTTTTCTGTTGTCTCGTTTCAGAACAATAATACGAATAATAGTTGCTTGAAAGCATTCTGGACTTTGCTCTTCAAATTTTAATATATTGGTATAATAATGTTTTCCAGGCTATTTGCAGTTGTCTGACATGATTCATATTTTCTGTATATATGATACTTAACTGTACTTATCAGATGAGTTATGAACATAACTATTTACTTGCAGGCACTGAAAGGATGAAACATTAATGAGAAGAACAGGCACATGCTTAGAAATAATTTTCAGTGGAGTTTTTCTATCTTTCCTCCAATTAGAAATAGTTTATCTGTCACTGCACAAATCCAAATAAGGAGATCGATAAGATGGTATTCTGTTTACTTTGAGTACTTCATGAAATCTCCATTGGTATCTTTCTTCTGTTCCCTGTGGTGGCCTCTCTCTCTCTCTCTCTCTTTCTCTCTCTCTCTCTCTTTTTTTTTTTTTTTTTTTTTTTTTTAACAAAAGGAGTAACTTAATTCCTTTCTTTTGTTTAAAATGTAACTAACTTTTTATCTTTTCTCTCACTAAGACCTATATGATGATAACTGGAATAATTTGGGGAATTCTACTGCTAAGGCTTCAAAATGCCATATTTCATATTTTCATTTTTTATAGGGATTCCGATGAAATATTCTCTAACATTTAAGTGAGAACTCAAAGAGAGAATATTCTCAGAGAGCTTTGCTAGTGCTTGCCAGTTTTGCTGCACTCAATTCAACTTTAACTACAATGCATAATTACTTTTTTTCCCCCCTCTATATCCTCCTAAACTGACAAATACTTTATAAACTTGTTATGACAGATCTTCTGTTTGGGTGGTCTTTGAACTGGCTACAGCAGAGCTCTGTTTCCTCATCTGAGCAGTTCGGTTCTGCTCTTTTTAGGTGTTACTCTTCAGTGCGAGAGCCATTCCAGTATCCTCTCTCCATTAGTAAGAAAATCCTTCTCTTCTGGTAGTAGCCCGTCACTATGGAAGGGAGTGAGTCAGCAGCCAGGAAAGCTGAGGAAGGTCATCTCTTTTCCCCTCATGACTGTAACTACTATTTTACAGATGGATGAATTTCCATCTTTCTTTCACATAATGTAAATATGAATAAATAATGAATAATAATGAAAATAATGAATAAACTATTACCAAGTGGAGGGTTGCACAGAGTTGTCTCACAGGGTGAAGCCAGTGGGAGGGATGCACAGAAATGGCAGGTCTTCCCTGTTTTTCTAGGGGAGGAGGTAATGGGATAGTAAGATTCAGAGGCTTTTTAAAGTACATCCGTAACTATAACATGCATGCAATATTACTGGTTTCAATCATGTTATTGACGATTAAAAATACATGCTGGAGCTCTTCCATGTATCAGGTGATAGGGGTTTTGGGAAGAAGATGTTTTTCACCTGTTGTGCTTGGAGGTGATGAAAATTCTGTCCTTCCAAATAAACCGAGAAATAGCATTAGTAGTAAAAAGTCCAGGGAATTTTCTTAACCATTGCATTAAGTCACTAGGCAGGTGAAACATAAATCCTTGTGCTGATTGCACATCACTGTTGTTTTGCTCTATTACATTCCATTCTTTATTTTTAAAAAACTTAAAGTTATAACAGTATGTTAGTAATGGGTTTTATAATAATGGAATTTAGGGGAGGGTGACATTTGTGATCCTCCAAGTTTGCTTTAGGAAGTAATGGCAATAAGAATCTTTTCCCTGTCCCCAGATACTGAGTGACTCATTTATCCAGATGGGTACAATATGACTTGTGTCTGAGAACTGGGGACTGGAATGCCAAGAGTTTGGTGTCGTTTGTAATGTGGTTGAAAAGCTGTTCCTGTAAAGCTGCAGCAGGGGTTTCTTTCAAATCCGTGGCATTCCCTAGATCAGCTTGCAGAAACGCTTTCAATCCGGGGAGAATAAGTTTTGTAGGGTAAAAGTCTGAATTTCTCATTACTGTAGAAAGTGAGTTGCCTAAGTAACTAAGTAAGGATCTCATACTTCTGTGTGATGCAGGAACTTTTCCTGAATCAAATCACTTTCAAAGTCTTACGCATTGAGAGAATGCCCTCCTCCCTGTGCATCTTTTCTTTTTTGTTACTTTAAGTGCAAGGTGGAAAAACAGTATTTTTTTCAGATGACCTATCCAGGAAGTTTTTTCTTCATGCCTACTCTCTTTTTAGGAAATTAGTGAGTTTTTCCTATACTTGAGGTACTTCTCTTTTGAGTCAGTACAGTGTCATTTCTGGCACCACTTTCAGCCATTCACATATGCTTTTTTTCAGCCATTCGTATTTTGCTTTTTTTATACTGAGCTCTGCTACTTGGTTCAGGAATTGTTTAAAACAAAAACAAACAAAAAACAAAAACAGATAGCCCCCCCCCAACCCCTAGTGAAGAGCTGTTCTTGGGACGCTGTTTGCAGTGTAGCATATGAGGAGCCTGGGACACCGCTGGACACCCCTGAGCTCCAGTGACCGTCCCTGTCCTCGCTGCGGAGTGTCAGGGCCCTCTCTTTGCACTCTGCGAACCCCTGGAAATCTGTTAGTGGAGGTGGAGATGCCGACAGAAGTTTCACGTACAGAGAAGATGGTGTGGCATATAGGAACTGTTCTTTCTTAGTCACTTCTTGTAACTTCTTAGGAAGTATTTAATAGCTCACCAAACCACATGCTGGAAAACACTGATCTGTGTTGTCTGTTTTGACTGGATTCGCCCTTTGCTTTCCCAAACCTGCTACTTTAGCTATATAGCTATAGCAAACCTCACAAGATTATTGAATTAGCAAAGGCCAGCTTTCTAGCATCTTCCTCTAGCTCATCTGTTCATATGATTTTGAATTTAACGATATTATATTTTATATAATATTTTATGATTGTTTCTCCATGTCTTAATTAATTTTCCACAAATGGCTACTTAAGAGCTGAAACCAGTCCTTACTGCCAAAGTACTTACTATGTTATGGTTTCTTTGTTAGTTAACTTTTGAGACTTCATTCCTGGCTAATTCTCTGTCGCAAAAATTAATCTCTTCACTTACTACTTCCCACATAGTTACTACCCTGTCCTGACACCAGATGTCCTTGCCTTAATTTCTCCTGGTGGCCCAAACTAAATGATTCATGATCCTAATTTTTACTCCTTTATACCCTTCTGCCATAGTCTCCTTTATTCTCCCTACCTTATACGGCTGCTATGAGTCTAAATAAATTAATTTTGGTGACCCCTTCTTAACTTTCTTCTTGTCTTCTCTCATGTTGCCATTAAACTTAGTAATCCTTTCCTAACACTTGCCATACCAAGAATGACATCATTCCTCTTTGCTCACCTCCTTTAATACCTTTTTTGTAAAGTTGCATGAGGATTTTTAAACTATGATTGAAACTTTAGAGGAGAGGGGTTTGGATGCTCTAGCTTGCAATGCAGGCAGGCAGTCTGGCCAGCTTCCCCTTTCTTCTAGTTACAAGTCATGCTAACTAAGCAGGTCATAAGGGGTGCTGATTGGCATGCCCCATGTTGGGACTTACATCTCTTATCTATTTGTGGGACCACTTACTGCTGTTAGGCTTTGCCTTCAATTCTCATTCTGTCTAATGCATCCACTTTTTCCCATTTGCTTTAGAACAGATTTCAAAAGGGCCATTTTGCATACGCATGATGAAGTTAAATCCTTGAGCTTTCTTTCAGGTAGTCCTCCCACATGGGTCTGAGATTTGCCTCACACAATAGCAGAAAAAGGACTGCAGCATCCAGTCTGCCAATTGTAAATTAACTTCATGGACCAGGTCATACTTCAAAGAACTTCGAAGTTTTTTTTTTTTTGTTGTTGTTTATTCATTTTTTTATATTGTGAGCTTCCCTCATTTAGTCCTCAAGAATATAAATCTTAGGAAGAATTATCATAGTTTAAAGGGTTTAGACAAATAGCAGCTGGTATTGGTTTCTGGTCTCCAATTGGTTCCAGACATTTTGGTTTTGATAAGACTACAAGACAATCCTAGAAATTCCCTGCCCACAGCTTTTGCTAATGCCATTAAATGTAACGTCATGATTACTGCTGCTTTGGAGCTGATTAACTAGCATCCTGCATGACTGATAAAACACTGTAATTTAATCATTCCTTTAGAATGTCCTTATGTTGTTCCCCACTCCTCATTCTTAGATTATCTTTATTTTAAAATAAGGTTTTAGTATAAATGTTAATCAGGATTTTGAGGAAGGCCTCAGAAACACATAAAAGCTTGTGTTCAGCTTCCTTTCAAAGGGAACTGGATGCCCTACTCCAGCAGCACCCGGAGCAAGTCTTGTTCTGTTTCTGAGGTGTTCAAAGTTGGGTTAGGCTCTGTACCCACAGAGATGTCACCCCGAAGGGAAGCACTTCACATTAGTTTACAGTTTGGGGCTGTGTGGAAAGCTGACAAGATGTTTTTGTTCTAGTTGGGTGTCAACACACAGAGAAGCATAGTGACAAAACCTCTTGTTGGAATTGTCCCATGCACACGGTACTGGAGAACAGAAAAATATTCTGTTGGGGTGCCTGAGAGAAAAAGAATACAAAGTAAAGAATCAGATAAACCCAGGAAAAAAATAATTGTTATTTTTGAGGGTGCATGTTTTTCGTGTCTGTGGTGAGAGATTAAATGAGGGCACCTGCATTGAGTGTATACTTCTATCCTTCATCTGCAGATTTCTGCTGAGTCGTTCATATTGTGATCTTTTGTAATCTCTGTATTTTATTTTTAGAATATTCATTGGAAGATTTTTTTCTCTTTCTCTTCTATTAGTAAAATATAAATGAAAATTTTGCATTTACGAATGATACAAAATGGCATATTGTCTTCCCTTCCCTTTTTTCATGGACACTGCCAGAAAGATTGCCTCTTGCTGTAGCTGTAACTGATGCTACAGCTTGTGAGCACATGTGTAAGGAAGTCAGAATAGATAGCATCTCCAACAGTTGTAGCACAAGCCTAGGCATTTTGCTAACAGGGCCTTTTACACTCTTGCATTGCTTCACTTTTTCATTGGGGAAAGTAAGAGACTTGAGTCTAGACATAAAGGTAATATGTTGGCTGATCAACTGCTTTGGGTTCCCTACAGGACATGAAAAAGTCGCTTCACCCATGAACACAGACATTCCCTGTCCCATTCATGGGAGATATCCTATAGTGCCTCCACTTTCAAGATAATTTAAATACCAAGAAAAAGAATTAAAAAGAATGGCACTACTATGGGAAATGGTCATTTTCCAGCTCAGTGAAGCCTGACAATTAAAGTAAACATTTAGAGAACTCAGTATGGGGTATGTTTCAAGTGGGCAGTAACCTATCCTTTCCATAGCAGTTCTTTAAAATTGATTTGTTTGGAAGGCTGTGTTTCTCATGTCAGCATGCCTGTGGCAGTTCATGCCCTATTAGTTGTTTCTGCTGGTGGTAATGTTCCTGACCTCCCCGGCAGGTGTCTGCAAGCGAGATGTACCCAAATTCTAAGCATCTGTGCAAAGCTAAGTGGCATCAGCTATAATGAAGAAATGTCTCAAAAGTAAACCAGCAGGTTAGCAACAATAGGAAAAGAGAAGTTTCAAGACAGTTACATGTAGTTTAAAACAGAAATAAAAAGCTTCTCGCAAGAAATTTAGAATAACGGTTGCTTTATTTTTAGTGAATCATATTTTTGTTTGCACTTCTGTCTCTGTCACTCACAATGCAATGAGGAATAGGGGCCTCAAACCAAAAAATGGTGAACCGTTGCTGTTAAGCCTCTTCTTGAAGTTTACCTCTAGAAAACAGTGTGCAGAAGAAGATTCTCGAAGATTCTGCTGAGGCAAGATGTGTGTTTAATGGTTATGATATTTGGCAGCATTATAAGGAAACTGAACTGATTTTGCTTCAGGGCAAACCTGCAGGTCATATTGTTCACCTTGGATTTTTATTTATTTTTTATTTTTTTTATCAACTTGTTTTCGAGTTTGTAAAGGTGTTTATTCTAAATTTAAGGTGTTTTAAGATGATTATTCTAAATTTAAGGTGACAATGTCCTGTTAACACAGGCACAAGTAAGGTGTGACAGGGAAAGGTATGAAGTCAATGCACACTAGAGCAAACATGATAAACTTTCTCTACAACCTTGACCCTCCTGTTTACAAGCTAACATATAGCAATCTGAGCTGACATCTGAAGGAGAACACTGTCAGGGGATTTTAACAGTCCTCAGCTTATCTGCATGGACTTACTGTTTTTCTGCCTTCCCATGTGAATGTGTCTAATATATTGAACACAGCTGCCCTTTTCTTTTTATTTGTTGTATTGCTCAATATTAATGTACATCAATACTAATGTACACTATGAGGCAGATTTTAACCGTAACTACCAATGTGTGAACTGGAGAAATGAAAAGCAAAATTTGACTTCTGTGCAGTATGTAAAAGTGTGCATTTGTGTAGATGAGTGTGTATATACGCAAACACTGACTTAAAATTTGTCCTTTCAGACTTGATTCAGAACTTAACTCATCTAGATATATATTTACATCCCTTCAGTTTCCTAATTTTATATTAAAATTGGCTTAAGATATCTGTTACGTATACACATATCTGTGTTACATATATTTAATATTGCATCAAGGGTATGCATGCATTCTTTTTGGGGTCCAATGATATGTATTGGGCAAATATGACTCTGCCTAAGCATAACCGTATTTTACCTATTATCTAAACAGACAAAGAACCATACATGCTTGCGTTGCCTGTATCCTATTTACAGATAGAGAGACCATAGGAAGAGCATTAAAACATGAACAGAACCTATCAGCATCGCTGTTTTGTTTACTGAATTAGCATAGCCATGCATGATTTCAGCCAGCCAGCTATACAATCTAAGCTCAGAAAACTGAAGGAAACAAACCTAATCTCCAAAAAGAAAAAGGAAAAAAAAAAAAAGCCCTTCATGAATCACAGGGTTATGTTTTTATGTAACTGCTTTTGTGGCTATCGAACTACCCAAAGTTCATGGTATGTTCATCTTGTCAGTATGCATTTAAGACCACCAGCTTTGTTTTATTTCAAGCCGTCTTTTGAGTTGTTGTAACACAATATGACTGAATGTGTTTTGGCGGGGAATAACTAATCTAATCCATATACCACCAGATGAAAGTAATTTACTATGGGTTTGTGGAAGAGCTCAAATTTTCGGTGCAGCCCGCAGAGACATTTTCTCCCCCTTTTAATTGTCCCTTTTTGTATCTAAACAGATCCAGCAATGGGAACAGAACCTGGAAAAATTTAACATGGACCTGTTCCGAATGCGATGTTATCTAGCCAGTTTGCAAGGTGGGGAGCTCCCAAACCCGAAGAGCCTTTTGGCTGCTGCCAGTCGTCCTTCGAAATTGGCCTTGGGGAGGCTCGGCATCTTCTCTGTCTCATCCTTCCATGCACTGGTAAGTCTGTGTGTGCTTTTCATGGGTATGTAATATAAAACCAACATTAATGTTATATTTATATGTTGGAATTGTACTAGGATAATTCATAGTTGCACCCACACACACTGTCCACACAGCCTTGCTCCCTTCTGCTTGCTCCTTGGCAGCAAATAATTTTCTTCCCTAGGGACAGACTTTGAAACCACGAGAATATGGACATAACACTTTTTTGTCCCTTGAGACTCCAGAAGCTGCTACTTTTGACTTCTATCTGAACAAGAAACAAAACAGAGTACTTTTCAGATGTAAACAAGTCAATGTGTTGAAATTTTGTCACTCCATTTCATCCTCCTCGAGTTCACAGCTTAATCACTTAGAGTGAAATAAACCTAAAGCTGAAATTTCCAGAACTGATTTTGGTCCCTCTGGTTTGAACTTACCAATTTTGAAGATTCCAGAGGGCTTGTTTTTTTGGAAACAGTTTGATACCCCCTGTTAGTATTTTTAGAATAGACCAAAACTGGAGGCAATCCAAAATTATAAGTCACTTTTGACTGTGGCCTGTGTTTGAAAAGATTAATGAGGAGGATACTCGGCTGCTGTAAGCTGTTGTCACCGTGTTGGCTTCAAGTGAACTGTGGCAGTAACAGTTTGCCTCTGCTCTTTAACCTTAGAGGGCTGTGAGGCTGATCTTTGCAGAGCAGGCTAGATCACATTTGCAGCACAAGTAAGACTGGATGTCCATTCCTGAAAGTCCATTCAGGGAATGTGCTTATTTCTGCTGCTATTTTTATCTGTGTGGTTTGTGTTTTTGGTTGTTAATAACATAATGCTGCAGCATGTTTACCTTCTGTGTTTGGGAATTCCTCTCTCCAGGAATTTCATCTCAAAATCATTCTTCTTCAGAGTCTTTTCATTAACTTTTTCCATTGCACAAAGCAATCTTTTCTCAGGTCCTCTCTCTGTGTGACCTGCTAATTTTGCTCCATGACATAAAATACGTTCTAACGCCAACTGAATACCAAAATACCAAAACAAGCAGCAGGAAGGTTAAAGCACTGTCGCTAAATCTTGGCATGTTATACTAAGATGAACTAAAGTAACTCTCATTTGATGCCTCAAGTTGAAATAACTGTAGTTATTTTGCTCCTATGAAAGTGATGCAGGAAGGCCTGTCTATATGTTTAAATAGATCTGCTCCAGGGATGAAGCTGCCCTCAGGAAGCGTACCCTGTCTCTGTCACAACGAGTCCGAAGTAAGAAGGGTTTATTTTCTTCACTGAAAGGACTGGACACATTGGCAAGAAGAGGAAAAGAAAAGCGACCTTCCATAACTCAGGTAGGTGTCATTTGCCAGGATCAATGCCACTGAAAGCATTGAAAGGCTTATTTTTAATGAGGCCTCCTTCAATGAGACCCTGTTGGTGTGTGGCTTAGCGGATGTCGCCTGTCTGTTAGGGTTGTGGTTGCCATTTCAGTAGACAAGGCCAACTCACAGTGGGAGCGTTCACTTTGTAAGGAGTGTTACTATATGTCTAATTTCGGTTTACTTTGTGATGAGCGAGATTGGTGAGTGAGAGGTTTTGACCCAAATGGGCTAGCTGATTATCAGCAGTGCAAGACCACTGGGCTTGAATTTGTAACGAAACCTGTCTTCTGGCCAGACTGCAGACTGTTTGGAAGTAGGGTATGTTAGGAGACACCTGGTATGCACAGCCCTTAAGACAGTGTTGTGCTGACTTATAACTGGGACTCTGAAGTACATTGCGATTTAAATACAGAATAACATGTCGGCCTGTAAGTGAGGAGAGATTGATGCACCTCTTTAGCAGGACCTCTTATGGGGGGATGTGCAAAGCAGCATGTGCTGCCTGGAAGTTCTTTTTAGCCAAAAGGAGAAGACTGCTGTCATACAGAAGGCCAGTTTTCCTGTTGTGTAGATAGCTGACTAATAAAATTGTATCAGTTTACACCAGCTGAAAGCTTGGCACAGGTTTGTCTTGTTGGAGCACATGGGCCCAAGAAGAGAAAGGTTGTGCCAGCGCTTCCAGCCGGTCTCATGCATGCCCGCACTGAAGGACTGTGCTCCTGCTTATGAAATCACAGGCATCACACAGGATTGTTTTCTGCTTATGAAACAAATGGCCTGTGCATATATTCAGTGTAAACCCCACATGTCAGGAGTCTATGTTTTCCCAGTAAAAACACAAGTAAATGTGAAACAAAAGGTCACAAAAGGTCTTCTCCCCTGAAATACAATAAATAAGAGCAGCAATACTTCCATGGCTCTACACAGAAGGTGTACACATGCACTCACGCTCAGAGCACTGTCTCTTTGCTAGCCTCTGCTATGTCTGTAGCATCTACTGCAAAACAGTATTTTGTGCACTGTGCATTAGATAACATTGTTCCTAGGTCTTGTATTTTGATTTTTTTTTTAATAAAAATCTACACTCACTTAGCAGTCAAAAATTGGCTGCTACTACATATGTAAGGCAATCTGCTTTTGGAATATTTAAACATGCCTATCCATATTCATATTGCAATAGTCCAAGAGTTGATGCAACAGCTTTAGTGTTGCAAAATAACATATCAAGGTTTTCTGGTCAAGCAGTTTGTATTCTTAATGGGTAAATATTTATCTGAGATGAAGTTCTTTGGGTAGCTCTTATGCGCTATGGTGTATCAACAGTAATGTGTTTCTATGATGAAGCTGAACAAGAATAAACATTCAACTGTGCCTTATGGAAGAGGGAGCTGAAGCGGAAATTTTCCCCAGATGATCATTTTCACGTGTTTTCCTTTGACGGATGAGGCAGGCCTGCAAGTCCTACACCTCTGTTCCTCTGTTAGTAGTGGCCTGAGGAGAGGGGTATTATGCTCCTTAGTTCTGTTCCCAGTCGAGCTGGGAATACCTCTCATTGTCTTAAGTGTGTGATACGTTCATCTGTATGCGTTATAGCCCGCAGAGGGGATTCTGTGGCACTCGGAGAAAGGCAAATCATATTTCCATGATGAGGAGAGGAGAATGGCATTGTTGTCCCTGGCGCTTTTTGGCAGGCAACAGAGGGGATCCAGGGCATGGGCAGAGGTGCTTCTCTGCCGAGTGCTCCTGCCCTCCCGGGCAGATAGGAGGAAAGGCTTTGCTCACCCTATTTATTCCAAAGCTTGCAACCAGATGGCCCCAAAAGGTGTTGGTTTTCCTCCACAAGCTCTTTTTTTTTCATCTGTTTTATTAAACATCCGACACTAAAATTAAGGAAATGTAAATGCAGAGTATTACATATGAGTAACACTGAGTTATGACTCATACCTATAAAAGCAAAGAATTTTTAAGAGCATAAATTAAAACACTGAGCCACTCTAGAAAGTGACTGAAAAGAGAAGCCACATCATTGCGCAGATGTGTGTGTATGCACATAACTGTATTCGAATATCAAAATCAGAATGGGCCTGAGGCTACCTTTCTTGTGATCTCTTATGACCCACTGGGAAATGGGATTCAGCAGAAAAGTGGTGCTTATTTCTTTGCCTATTGTGCTCTGATGTCTGTGTCAAACAATAAATTAAAAAAATTTGCATTTTCTTGCTTTCATGGATTTCATTGAAGTTTTTTTGACTCAAGTTGGTATGGTGTTGTCTACACGACCCTAGCTACAAATTCAAATGGTGCAGTCTGGAACATCGTTATGTCAGAGACATTTTAAATTTTATCCTAAGTCCAATTTTATGTTGTTAATAAAAATAAATAAAGTACTAAGTTTCTGTGCTGGAAGGCTTTTGTAAACATTAATGAAGTGGCTCAGTCTTTTTAGAAATCATTTAATGAAACTGAACTGTAGCAGATGGGGGATGTCTAGGCTCACATTATCCTTAGTTTCTTAAATGCTTATCTGCTTTCTTGAGTCTAAACGATAAACTATTTTGAAAAATCATAAACAATAAAATACGTTGACCGCATCTGTGGGTAAGATAAGGAAAAGTAAGTTCAGAAATGGTGCCCTTTTTTCACATCGTCAGAAACAGTGTTTCCCTGGAACGTTAAAAGAGTTTGTCATTGTCTTGGATTATCCAAAGTCTCTTGCTAGAACAAAAAGAATTCTAAAAAGGAAAAGAAAAACCTAAACAAAAAGCTCAGTGTTAAGTCTGATATTGTCCTGATTTGTTCACCCCAGAAGGAGGTGAAATAAGTTGTTTATATTTGTGCTTTGGGAGGATAACATTATTACTTGCAAATCCTAAAATAATATGTAAATTATGTGGATCTGTCTGCATGTTTATGAAGCCCTTATCACCAGAATATCTGACTGTATCTTTAGCCATTTAATATATTTTAAAAATTATATTAATAATCCCGTTAATAACACCTTCATGGCATGCTAGTAATTTTGCCTTCTACACAGGTGGGGAACTTAAATCTCTGTCTAATTTCTTCTCTTCCAAGCAGACATGATAGTCAGCTATTTTCGTTACTTACTAGTGTTGGTTTTGGATCAAGTGTGCTTTCAAAACTGAAAGCTAGGTTAAAAAGTTTCATTGATAGTGTGAAGCTAACTGCTCAGGTATAAGAGAAGAAGAACTATAAGGCAGGGAGTTTTAGAGAACTGCAACACTGATTTGAAACAGCTCCTTTAAATAATCATGAGATTTGTAGTTGTATCTATGAATATACCAAAGGTAGAAACTACAGGCATAGTGCATGATTTGAAGGTAGATGACTTTTATGTTATAATTAAAAGGTAGATAAGAAAGAGCAAGGAAAAGAGAAACAGGGCACGAATGCTTGTGCACGTATTTGAATGTGAGTGTGCGTATAGTCTGGAAGAAAAGACTTGCTTCAGCTTTATTTATGGAAGGAGAATTGATATTTCTTTAGTACTTCTAATCGGAATGAAGTGATAAAAAGTGCAAAAATCATCTCTAGGGTTTAATAGTTTGATATATCTTTATTCATTTAGCTTTCATTTTTACTTATTCACAATAATTTACCTAATACAGATAATAAATAAAGCTTTAATGTGTTTTACTTACTTATTTATCTGTAATATTTTTAATAGATTTTTGATTCAGCTGGAGGACATGGATTTGCTGGTACCCAGAATTCAGCCAACTCTGCTGAGGTAAGATAAGTCTGTCTTTATTCTTCACCATCATGTTTTAGAATTCCTGAATATATGTTACCAAGTGTATGGTGAGGCTGGTTCAGAAACCCAGACGAGGATCATAAAACTTCACTTAGTGTTACATGACAATGATAATTCTGCTAATGAAATGACATAATGAAAACATAAGGTTCTGAATACGTATGATAGCCTTTAAAAAACAACTTCTTTGTAGCACTAATGCCTGCAGACATACATTGTCTATATATTTTAGGTTGATGTCTGAGAGAGAAAGAATTGGAAATGAGCTTGGCTGAAAGCCTCTTTCTTGGTGGATCAAAACCCAAGTTTATTGTTCTGCTTTGCCTCAGATTAGTTCAACCAAACCTGTAAATTTTGAAAGACAATTAAGTCTAATTAAACTCTAGTTAGCATACCAGTAGAAAAATGTAAGTTAAGATATAACTGGGCATTGCCCAGGTAAAGGAAGAGGAAGTGGTATTCTCTCAGCTGCATTACCCCGTAAACTAGCTGCCTCTCAGTGCTCATGGAAATACATCCTACACAGGAGGTAAAGTTATTTCTTGTTCCTGCCATGCAGAGAGCAAATTGAGAGCACAAGAATCATGATTCCTCTCAGTTTCCAAAACATCCCTAGGTATAATATCACTGTCTTGTGCTCTGGAAACAAAGCAAGACACTGTGAATTTCACAATTATATACATGTTGGACCACTAAGTTTTGCATATGTACTGTAGAGCTTACACAGAATCATTCTCCCTTGGTAGGCTTGCGCAGATTCTCTCCAATTAAAATATTCAGATTTAATCTTGTGAAATGATTTCTCTCTGTGGTTTCATATTCTATCATTATTGATTAAGCAGACAAATTTACAAAACTTGAGTTTAATTATTCTTCTGGCATATGATGTATTATCGTGCCTAACATCACTGACATGGGATGATTCGTGTTTTCTTGCAGATTTTATTTCATAGAAAAGCAAAACAACTGAATCCCAATCTCTTCCCTTTTAAAAGGGATGGCAAGAGGGATCCTGAGGTTGGGCAGGCGTAACATCTCATCAGAAGTGGTAGCTGTAGTAATTGGGTGCAGCTGGTTCTTCATTCCCAGAACAGATTTCTCACAGCGTAAAATGAGGAAACTATTTTTGAGGGTTGGGGTGGGGTTGCTCAGAGAGGTGACAGAATTTTCCCACTTCTTATTTTTTGGTTTGTGGAGAAGACCTGTCCATCCGAACACGTGTGTTAGTGCACATTAAACTTAGGAGCAAACCAACTGTTGAAACTGAGGCAAATCTGCTGACAGAGCACTGTAATTACAGTGCAAAAGAGTAGCTGCCAGGCAGAACACCTAGTCAAAAGAAATGAGAACATCCCAGGGTTAGTTGCTGGGTTTCTAGACTGTTTTGATTATAGTGTAGCCAGATTTATTTAATTGCAACATGCAGCAGACCAAAAAACAGTATTTGTCTTTCCACTAATCCTCCATCTCTATTCCTCACTTGTTCCCTGAACCAGATATTCCTTTTATGTAGTTTAAAACTTAGAAGAAGACTTTAAAAAAAATATATATTATATATATGCTACAATATTACACAGTCAAAATCTGCATTTAAAATGAAGTGCTACCTTAAAAATGATTAACTATAATGAAGCTCTTCAGTGAATTTCATGAGAGAAGTTTGGACAAAGTTCATCATCTCACTTTTTTTTTTTTTTTTTTTTATCTTTGTGTGTGTGTGTGTGTGTGTGTGTGTACGGTGTGATACATGATTTATTTTCACATCAGTATTCATTTAATGGCCAGATAATAAAACAAAAGCTATACCACTGTGAAAAGCTGTACCACTTCCCCTACTGACAATAGCTAAACCTATAATGCTGTTTTGCCTCCTGAGAGTGCCTTTGCTTTTTCTGTGTACTTTGAAGAAAAATTTCAAAGCAAATGAGTTCATTGAGTTACTTGACTACTTGCCCGTTATTTCCTATCCCATTTACTTTGCAATATACTCATGGGATGGGAAAATATGTATTAAAAAGCAGCACTCTCTTTTAAAAGTATAGTATAATTATATAGGATTTCTGGATGAAAAATCTCCTATGAAGAGCACTCACAAATCCCACTGAAATGTATGTTTGATGTGCTATGAGATTGCATGTATTTCAGCTCTCAGAAAGAGCAAATACAATTCATGCCTATCAGTTCCTGTGAAAACTTGGGAAGATTCTGTCCCTCCTAGTGCTGAGGACAGAAAAAGTCTCCTAGGTGCAAGTCTTGGAGGTTTATACTGAAGTGGTTTCATAGGAGCTACTCAGTTTAGCCCCAACACCCTCAGGAGTAGGATGTTCACAGTGCTGGCTAGTTCAACAGTGCTGTTTGTAGGTCTTGCATCCTCTAGCGTAGCTCGCTCTTCCCAAACCATTTTGAGGACATCCAGAAAGTTTCAAACGTGCAACAGAGAAGGAGGGGAGAGATCTGTTTCCTTTGGTGCTAAGTCTGAGAAGGGAAAGGCCCTGGTTTCTTGACCTGCCCCTCTCAACATGGTTTATGCCTTATCCATGGTTACTGGATAAAAGCACCTGAATTTGGGCAGGGAATGGGAGCGCCACTCTCTGGGTAGAGGGCACTGGTGCAAGGGTGATGCTGCTGCTATTTTGGGGCCAGGCTGGGGTCAGCTGGATTCCAGACAGTTACAAAGTTTAGCAAGGTTGCTTTTCGAGACTAAAAAATTTGATTTAGGTACTGAAGAGCTCTGGATCTCAACCTTATTTCTAGACATTTTTTAATGGGAATTAAATATAGCGTGGGCATTTTTAAGATCCTGACATTCTGATGAGTCATACGACAACTCAGAACTGATTCATCATAGCTTTGAAAACCGTTACTTTGGAATCAATCCAGTTTCATTGGCTGATTTTGAATAAAAAGCAAAAACAGGATCAGAACTTTTATAAAATGCTGCCTGAGGAGCGCAGTGAGTTACAAGTAGTGAAGTCTTCCAGGAGGCTGTATTTTCCGTGAAAATGATGTTAAAAACAGGCAAAGACTGTGGGAAATTGTGAAGTAACCTATTGGTCCTTCAGCAACACTGTGGCACAACGTGTAGCAGTCTGTAAATCCTGGCACGTATTGCTGGAAAATTGGATGGGTTGTTATAACTTTATGTGGCAATGAATGAATGAACTATTGTAGTATTAGTCACTGCAAGCATAACAGGAAAAAAAATTTCTTTTCATGTCAGATTTTCTGAGATGGAAAATTTGGATGAAGCCACAGTATCTTGACTACAGTTAAGGAACATATTTTTGTTTAATAAGAGAGAGATCAGTTTATCTCAAAGCTTATTCTCGAGCACCAGTGTACACAACCAAAAAATGAAAACATCTTCACTTGATTGAAGAACTATCTATCTTGTGCTTAAAAGCTTCAGGGAAGCACGAAGGTGGTCTTAAGCCTATTTTTCATCACCTTGATGTTCTGTGGATTTTTTTTTTCTGTCTCTGGTAGTAATGAGATTTATTTTAACTGGACAAATTTGAAGAGTTACTATTGCAGTACAATATACCATCTTGGTAATTACAAACTTCTGAATTTCTGGGAGCATCTTCCTAGCTCAGGCAACATAGCTTCAGTTTTTCCTGCAAGAAGCCAACTGAGAATTAATAGTTTAACTCTTTGCATCATAACTGCAGCAGCATGTGTGCCTTGCCCTTTTCCTTATCTATCATTTACATTGTGGGAAAGAAGTCATTGTTTATTCCCGGACACTTGATTTAGTATCTTCTGAGAGGACCGCAGCTCTGCTGGATTTTATTCTTAGACAACAGCAGTTTTATGAGCAAACTGGAACAACCGCCATTGAGGCGAAATTTTACCTGGTGTAAATGTCAACATTCCCTGAATTGCAGTAGCATAACATGATTCCCATATAGTAGTGGCTGTACGTTGGTGAGATTTCCATGAGCCAGTGCTAATTAATATTTAATTTTCAAGCTAGTTACAATGCATAGTTGAGCAGTAGATACATGATTCTTGAATGTCATTGAGTGATTATTGTATTTCTAACAAAACCAGTGTTACTCTTGCATAGAACTGTTACAGTGCCACACTCTGGTTTGGCTGCAACCTGACTTTCTGCATTGTTTGGTAAATTCTTGAATAGAACTGCTTACTATATCGTTTTTACAGCCACAGTTGTTATTTCAAAAATAGAAATAATATTGGTCGCTTTGTTGCTACTGGTAGATTGTTGTCAATAACTGCTGCCTGCAGCAAGGGAGGAAGTAGTTGCTATTTAGTGATTTTTTTGGAGCTTTTAATTGCAATGCACCGTTGGGTTTGTGTCCCTGCAAAGTCAGGAGGAGGAATTGCAATGTGTGTAAGCAACCCCCCCTCAGCAAACAAAAAACCAACAACAGAGATAGGCAGAATTCTGCCTAAGATGTTTCATGAGCCACAGCTCTGCCACTTTAATAGGTTATTGTCCCTTTCCATTGATTGTAAAGGAAATTCATAGAGACTCTGCAAACTTAAATGACTTGATGGGGGCAGTAAGGTGCTATATAGGCAGACCAAAATATATAGGTGAAACTCCAAGTTCAGAACAGATCTCAGTGATTTTCTTCTTCTTACGTGGCTTCCTTTGAAACACCTAGCCTGAAGTACATTACAGAAGAGAGTGTAAAAGTGAAGGTGAGAAAACAACAAGGATTTTTGCGGGGATGGATGTTGTATTAGATCAAGCTGAGTGGCTTTTGAATGAGTGTGAATGCAAACCAAAATGCTAAACAAGCAAATACTTTACACTATCTATGAAACAATATATGATCTTAAACTGCAACTAGAATAAAATCACTTTATTCTGTGGTGGTCCTTTATTTTGCTGTTGCAAGCCTTGCTCCACAGTGCGCTCTGCTGGAAGTTTACTATGTTATCATTTTCTGTCAAAATTTTAGCCATTTTTTTTGTATTTGTTAATTAGCTAAAAGTTGTAGAAGTTGGTGGCTCTTCAGAAATTTCACCCACTGAGATATAACGTATAGCAGCTATGTATTTTCACTTAAGGGTTAAATCATCAAATAATATGAAATAAAGACATGAAAGCCCATAATGGGAATGCAGTAGAAATGTAATCCATTCTCAAGAAGATCTGTACTGCAAGACAGTGATGGTGAATGAGAACAGGTAATAGAACTTAATCCCTTTCTTGCCATGAGAAAATATGTAGCACCATGTCTAAAAATATGGTGGTTCATATCTACTGCAAATTGTCAATATAATTCTACTTACTATGTTTTGGAGTTCTTTTGCAACATCGAGAAAAGTTTTAATTTTCTCCCTTATTTTCAGCAGCAGGTTGATGATTTCTTGAATGTCTACTGTTCAGTGCCAGAGAGCATCCAGAAGGAGAGTGCTTGGGAAGCACAAACCTATGTTCATTTTTGCGATGGTCAAGGAGTGGCATTAACCCTCAAGCCAGAACACAGAGTGGAAGATGTTTTATCTTTGGCGTGCAAGGTATTCAATTTTCAGACATAACTGTGCATTGTTAGTAGCTGTGGGATATGACAGGGATATAACCTAAAGTGCAACAGCATAATACCAGCGTCTCCCTGTCCATGTATTAAGGCACATTCTGAGTGTTTGCTCCATTTTCTTCAGCTGTATTATTTACGTATTGTAGTCAAGGGAGCGGGGTCATGGAAAACTTGTCAAGTTACCTTGCTCAAGACAATGCACAAAGAATCCTTAAAGAGCGGTGACAGTCTGCTGGGTAGTCAGTGCCTGGGAAATCTTAGCACATGCCCAGTCTAGGTTGTCATCCCAACAAACTGGGCTGTTTGATGCATAATGGTGACTAGTTGAGTTAACGCTATGAGACTGAGATTGAGATCGTGAAGACTGCAGTGACAAAGACTTGTCATATAGGTTTGTGTCTTAGAAGACTACTTTTTGCTTCTAATTAGCTAAATTCCAGTTCTGCTTCTGAATTTCAAAGCTTGCATTCAGCTGTGAAAGGCAGTGCCGTAAATTTGAGGAGGGATTGCTATAGCTCTTGTGACAGAACTTGAATCAGTGGTTAAAGATAAAGTAGAAATACTAATCTTAGCTACAGCGGAAAGGTCAGGGGCCTCTGTCTTCACTCATGTCAGAGATTGAATTTGGCTCTGACTTCATGAATCAAATAATTTTGAAGTTATAAAAACAAACTTTTTAGAAAAAATAAATTTCACTTCCTACTTTCTGACAAGTGGTAAATACAGTTTAATTTACAAGTAAAAAACAGAAAACAAGGAGGAAAAAAATGAGTCTCACTCTGCACAAAATACAACTATAGCTTAGACTAGTGTGGAATTTCATGTGCGTTAATACAACTGGCTTGAAGTTAATGAGTTATGAGGCTTCTAATGAAGGAAATGCCTCAATTTAATGGCTATTTTTACCTGATAGTGTTGTAAACAATAAAAGTGATGAAATGATACTAGTTTTAAAAAATTAGAATGAACTGATTGATGAATCAAAACAAGCCTGCTGATTTAGTCATGTCACCATGCATCTACGTAATGTCACTGAGAAGAAATGATATTACTGCTTTCCCAGATGGGCTGAATGCTGAAGAAGCCCTTTATTCCCTAGTTTTACTTTTTAAAAATTGACTGTACCTGTTGCGCTATAGGAATTTTGAGACAGTATTTGATCACCAGATGGCAGAGGAGAGCTGAAACATTTGGTACCTTAACTACTTCCATAAGACCATAGAAAGAGGAAATAAAATTTACAAACATAAAATTAAGTTGTAAAGGAAATTCCTTACCTCTCTCACTCCATCATTCCAAAATATCTGTAATTGTAAAGCTTATTTTTAATCTTTTTATGTCTGTATCACTTGAAAATTTAGTTTTAAATTATTTGACTTTTTTCTTAAACTTTTTTCTGTTTTATTTTTTCTTTCTATCCTGTGTGTAAAGCTTTTCATAAGCATACTCTAATGCTGAATACTTTCTGCTCATCTTTCCTGATTCTTTTCCTTCTTACATTTTCATTCTGCTCTGGTGAGTGTAAGGAATCTTTCTTCTTTAAGAGAACATATTTGCATGGTATGTGTATAAGGATAAAGTTCAAAGGGTTGGTTCTTTTTTCATTCACACTTTATGGGGTTTACCCTTTACTCACTTCTGTTCTCCATCTGAGGCTTTTGGGTAGCAGATACAGAAAAAAAATGTGCATTTCAATATAATTTTTCAAGGTATAGTACACATACATATACCATTACGCAGAATAAATTGTTCAGCTAAGCACTACTTACTCAGTAGATTTAAGTTTTCAAACTGCAGAGATCTGTTAAAGAATTCAAATAACCTTAAGGGATGCAGTCTTTTTTTCCTGTTTTAGCAAAGTTGCTCTATTAATATGCTAAAGCAAAATATTTTGTGCAGTAGTCTCACCAGCATCCTGATTTTTAGAGAGACTCCCATCAGGGGCTCAGCACTTTCAGACAAATATCCTTTAGGAGTACTCCTGTTTCCCTTTGACTTCCTGTTGAAACTGGATTTTTGCTTTGACCTCATGTGGAGAAAAAAATAGGTGAAACTCTCTGATCATAGATGAAACTTGACAATAACAATAAAGTCCAATAAAGGCAAACCATTCCTTAGGGAATCTGCTTCCCATCCCACTCCTTGCCTAGCAGCCCATACGTGTATATACGTTTTCTACATCAGAAGAATCAGTTGCTTGGCGGAACTGAGTCATTGAGAATAGTCACAGAAAAGATGATTGTGAGAGCAAGTTCAAAAAGGCAGAAAGGAGTTGTAATATAGCTGGAAATACATAACAATGCCATGTTAATCTAATAGCCAAGGCATACTGTTTATTAAAGGATTTGGGAGGATTCTAAGAGAAAATGGAAATTGCACTTGAGCAGTACAGCTAGTTACATTTCTGCTACAGAAACAGTCAGAAAATGAGTTGCTGAAGCATACTTTTGCATGATTTCTAAAGGGCTCTGTGTGCTTGGCAGGGGGGACTTTGTCATCTGGGATTCTGGAACTAATGAATTTCCCAAACCATTCTTTTTATTCCTTAGATGAAACAGCTGGAACCAAGGCACTATGGCCTACAACTCAGAAGACTCGTTGATGAAAATACTGAGTATTGTGCTCCTGAACCATATGAGTACATAGTAGACCAGGAAAGTGTGACTCCTTTTAGATAAGGCTCCTTGATGTTTGTAGCTGCGGTTGAATGAATATGTGTGGTTTAGATCTAAAATAAGATTCCTGGATTGCATTCTGCCATCCTTATTCAGAGAGGGCTGTATTCCTATCTGTGAAGAGACTGAGATTGCTAGGCACCACAAACACCCTCTTCAAGAACAGTTTGATGATTTAACTGGGACTTTTGGTACAAACGTGAAATGTCAGTCTCTACTACAGGCTGGATTTTCCATGTTTAGCTTACTCTGCTTTTAGTCCCACTTATTTCAGTGATGCTTATTTCCCATGTTGTATTTTGGGGTTTTGATGCTTACAATTTCATTATTTGACAAATTATGTTATTGGATTTTTTTTTCTAACAGGTATATGATGAAATAGAAATTTGTCCATTAAGTGTTTATCACGTTCATCTTACAAAGACTGAAAACATAAGTGATTTTGGTAAGTTCAGCCCAAACAGCTCCCAGGGATCTTTTTTTGCTTGTTTTTCTCGTTACTCACTTTTCAGGAGCTTTCTGTCTCTGAGAGCAGGCAGAGCCATCACTGATAGCTCAAAAATGGAGTCTACAAAAGACTTGAGCTAATATAAAGCAGACTTTAACTGGTTGTTTTACACTGACAAATGCATTCTTTTATTTCTCCATTTGGGAAAGATCTACTTTCTAATTCTGCTGTATGGGCCAAATAATTGAGTAAGCGTGGACTTGTCGGAAGATAAATGTCGCTTACCAAGCTAAATACAATCCATCGGGCCATGACCGAGAACTGCCCTCTTTTTTGGTAGTAGGATGCTCTGTTGGCCTAGTATCAACAGACTGTCCTTTGGAACAAATGCTAACAGGCCTTTCCCCCCACCCATGGCAGGCGGCTAAGCCTAAAAAAATTGTATTTCTTGCAAAATGTGAATCTTTTAGTTAGCATTCTGTAAAAGATGAGCAGAGCAACGAACAAAAAAATGAGTTCAGATAGGTAAAATTCTGTGTGTGTGAGAAAGAGGAAGAGAGGCAGAGAAGGAGGGAGGGAGGAAAGACAGAATGGGGGATTTGGGCTGCCTTCATGCCCGTTGAAGTCAGTGGCAGTTTATTGACCTTGTCATTTTGATTGGGCCTTTAAATTGAAATGTCTTTGGGATTTAAAAAAAAGTATCATTTTATTCCTTTTCATCCATTTTACTGGTCAGGCTTATAGTCTGCATTGAATAAATACGCTACAGTTGAAACCTTACACTATTTGTTGGGAGTTTTACTTCATTAAAGAGTACAGGCTTTATCAAGCAGACAGGCAGAAAGGAAGAAGTTGAAAAAAATGAAAATGTGTTAACTGTGCACATAAAAGAGATGCAGGAAATAAGTGAATGGAGAAATAGGAGTTGCATTCCCATGCAGTTTTGTAAGGTAGATCGAGGTGTTCTACTGAACTATGTTACTGAAATGTCATAGAGGGCTGAGGTAGAAAATATTTTTTTCAAAATACAAGTTGTCTTTTTACAGCACATCATGTTTCGTGGGAGTTAAAAAGTCTTTAACTGTTTGTACAATGACTAAGCCTTTATATTGTAATTTCTCTATAATTTGCGGGTGTGGTTTCATAATAAGTATCAACTCTCTGATCAGGTAGAACGTACTAAGCATGCAAAATAAAATGAGAAGTACTTCATACAAAGTTTATTTAATTGTGCTCTACCTTTAAACCTCTTCTACTTCAGGTTTTGCTGTCACAGCTCAAGTTGATGAAAATCAGCATCTCACAAATATATTTATAAGTGATGTTCTCCCTGATGGACTGGCATACAAGGAAGGTATGTATTGCATTTATAAGAAATACTGTTCTTCATTACCCTTTTAATTCCCAAAACATGAAGGAGCTTTAGCATTGCTGTTGGAAATGGTTCTTGGTTTTTACGAGTTATAGTTCTCTTTCCTGAAGACCATAGAAAGTATGTGGTACTAGAAAAGATAATTTACGCGGAGTAACTGACTTACCCTTTTAACACAGTGATGAGAATTCTTGGTCACCCCTGGGGACAAATTCTATTCTCAGCAATACAACCAAGTGCTTTTGCACAGAGAAACAATCTGGTGAAATTGTTCATCTCATGGGTTTGGCTGGTTTTCAGGGCCCATCACTTCCACTTTTTCTGGCAATTAAAAGTAGCGTCCCTCCCCAAAATAGTTTCGTTCATACTTTCTCTGAGAGCCTGTGCTGCAAGCTTTCTGTTCTGCAGTGCTCAGAAAGTGCAATTCTCTTCATGTGCACAGCATGGTCATATCAGTTCTGTTCTCTGAAAAACAGAGAAACAATAGGTTCATCACACATCTAAGAGAAATGACCACTTGGTTGCTGCTGATCTTGAAAGACGACAGTTGCCACTGTTTAGACTTACTCAAAAGCTCATAAAAGTTTCATCTGTTAGTATTCCAGTTTGGCAAGAATGATTTGATCTGCTTAACTAGTTCCTTCTGCCTCCCAGACTGAGATAACAGAATACGAGTTATTGTGGCATATGCTGATAGGCCATCTTTTAAAATGAACTTCATGTCTCTGAGTGTTTTCTGAAGATTACTCCCATCCCCATCCTGTAGTAGCTATAGAAAGAAAAAACCTGATCACAGTATCATGTATAACATCTACAAAAGTAAGCGTGAGATCCAATTCTGTAATTATGGCACATATAAAACTCCTGTCAAGTCTAATGGACTGATTGTAGGATTGGGATATGTGAATACAAAAGCAAAAATAAAAAACGAAACAACAGTGATGTTTCCATTTTATATTCTCTTCTCTTCTTCTTTTTTTTTTTTTTTTTTCCTTTCACATGCTTCCAGGGTTACGAGTAGGCAATGAAATTTTGAGCATAAATGGAGAGGTTGTGTCTGATCTTGACCTCAGACAGATGGAGTTACTGTTTTCAGAGAGAAGTGTAATGCTCACACTAAGAATTAATCATTATGGAGCTCAGCAACCATTATGTGCTTCCTGGTCAGATGGTGATGTTTCCAGGGACCCAAAAAGTTTGTTGCCCCCTCCAAACCAGTCACAGCTCCTGGAAGAGTTTCTGGATAACTTCAAAAAGAACACAGCAAATGGTAAGAGATTGATGCTAATTTTATTACTTTCACCTCACTTGTGATACCACTTTTTTCCTTTAAATTCACGCATATTTAAAATTTTTCTCATGCATCAGAGAGAAACTCAAATTCAAACTGTATTAAGTTCCATTTACACTTCAAATCTTTCTGTTGTTACATTGTTTTCTAGAAGTGTAACAGAATATAATCATTTCTGTGGGAAAATTATATTTTTAATTCATTTGGTAGCACCATCAAGTGATGTCAAGCACTTTTAACTGTTGTGTGATGCCAGGTACTTCCACTAATCCATTTCCCAGGCATCAGTGGTTGAAATGATGTGTCTTTCAGAGGCAGAAGTTTAGTTCTGCATTTAGCATGCTTCACATATGGTAAGGTTCCACATACATTCAGGGCATCTTAAACATAATAATCAACAACACCTCAGAATGGAGCCATATAGCTCTGCTCCCACCCAGATTTATTATCTCTAAGGTTTTCCAGATTAATACAGCTATTCACTGTATAGAAGAACATCAATTAAATCAGCTTTCACTATGATTCTTTTACTACCATCTGCTCATGTCTCTTACTCAACCTAATATCCCTGTCCTGAGCATGGATCAGAGGACATGTCTTATGGGTACTGTGTCAGGATGAGATCATGATGGGTTTCCACATGAGGAACACCAGGCGAGGAGGATGCCAAAAGCCTGCACAGTAAGGACAGGGTCACCCCACAGCCCACCAGCAACGAAGAAGATGGTGGCTACTGCTGGGATGTGTCCTCAGCTGGAAGTAGTTGCTGGTCCCATCCACCTGGACTTCTTAGCTTTGGCTTTGAGCCAGAGGGGCTCTAGCACTGTCTGTCGTGGTTTGGGTGCTTTGGGAAAGCTTGTGTGTGGCAAGACTGGCAGCCCCAGAGATATGGAGGAGGTGGAAGTGGTTGCAGGGGCAGGATGAAAGGGGAAGGAGGGAGCAGCAGCAGTGAGAAAGAACAAGATTCAGTTGATGATGGGCAAAACTCTGTCAGTTTCCTCAAGTGAGACTTGTCAGCAAAAAGATGAGGACACACTGCCTTGGAATTGCTCTAGCTTGGTGAACTCAAAAGAAACCTTTGCATCCCTTCCATTACCGGTCGAAGCGTTACATCTTGTAATATTAGAACACTTGTAAATGCCTGTCTGAAATAGAAAGTATCTGGGGATTTGCTTTCCTTCCTTTCCCCACCTTGAATATTTTTCAGTTGAGGTATAAGCAGATCTAATTTGAGTTTCTTGAATGGAAAAGATGCAGTTTCCTCTTTGTACCTCTGGGGGATGCTAGTAAAATTCTGCCGACAACTGGCCCAAAATAGCTGTTGTGTAAAAGAGGGCAGGAAGAGGTACAAAAAAGAGTCTCTGATTTTTATATGATTATGGTGGCAAGTGTTTTCTGACTGGATTTTTTTCATAATTAAAAAAGGGAGGAATAAAAGAATCACATAGGAGAAGCTGTAAGAATGGATTTAATTATAAAACAATTTTATTAGGACATCTTTTGAAATTAAAATAAATCTGAATACAAGATTTGTGATACGGTAAGTAGCAACTCTCTCAGGGGCCTTAGTTCAATTTCAAATGCCATTAAATTGGCTATTGGCATATAAAAGTTAGTGCCATAAAACAAAAATTATGATAGAGCTAATTAATTACATAATTATACCAGGGCTATTATTCAGCTTGCTGGCTTGATATCATAAGCCAGCATTACCTGGAGTCTGATTATTCAGTGTAATAAATATATATGTCCATTCACTAGATTCGTCATTCCTCAGGGATAAATTCACAACCTGTGCAAATATTCCATTATAATAGGGAATTACTGGAGTATGTATTATACTCTAAGAATTAATGGATAGAGGGACATAGTGTTTTTGCTTTTCTGCTTAAAAGAAGCTAATGCAGACATATTTTGTTCTGAAAGGGAACAAATTGTTCTAAATTAAGCTTCGTGAGAAAGACTGATGTTTACAGAATTACCAAATACCGATGCTTAGTTTCTGATCACCTGATCAGTTTCAAATGAAAACAGAAGAAAGTGCATTGCTTTGAATTAGTAGATAATCTTAGGGGTTTAACTGTTCTATGTCCTTTTACTTACTCAGAACTTGAATTAGTATTTTAGATAAGAAGAAAAGGTATTTAATAATCTGAGCAGGGATTTGGAGCCAGGGACACGTAAATTCTAATCCAGTTGTTGACACTGTTCTGACTCTTTTGGTGGGGTTGAGTGAGTCTATTTTAAGATCAGTTTTAAAAAAATATTTCTGATGTTTGTTTGCCTGATCATCCAAGGCAGTGCTTTTGAAAATCAGCTAGTTCCTGCAGTGGGGGAGATTTTCAAGTGTCAAACACATTTTTTATCAAGGGTATATATGTGGCATTAAAAACCTTAATGTTTCTGCTGTCACCTCCTTGCTTTTAAAAAATTAACTAGTGCTATTTATCTGTTGCAGAATACTGTGAAGATTAATAAATTAAAAAAAAATACAGTGGTTGGAAAATGGAAATTCTCAGCACTTGGAGGGTCAGCACAGAATTTCCTGTAAATCACTCACTTTATATAACTTAGGTGGTAATAATTTGTCCACATTTGTTTACAGTTTTGTAACTGCTTAGTATAACTCTGAATGCCTTTTCCCACTTATTCTCCTGTATTAAGAATGCCCAATTTTACCTTGTGCCAGACTTTGGCAGCTTTTACTGTACAAAAGGGAAGTGATTGACTTTCTCCAAAGCCACTAACTGCCACTCCTAAAAATCACTCCCAGGGAATTTTTTGGAAGAATGATTCATTTTCCCCAAGTGGTTGCCATACCCCTGTGGCTTTATGTTGGACTTCTATTGCTGCTGTGGTCATATAATTTGACCTCCCATATGGTAAGGCCGTGTGCCATAATAAGCTTATCCTGGAAAAGAAATAAGATGAAACACTTTTAAAAATATACTCATAAATGTGGAAAAGCAACTAACAAAGCAATTTGCTCTGAGCCCCAGTGCTAAGAAAATTAAACAAATATTTGTATAGAATTAGTAAAAATGAGTGAATTGCGGTGGAATTCTTAAAACTGTGGAGGAAAAAGATGCCTCATTTTAAGATGGTATGGATGTTTGAAGAAGGGACAAGAATTGAATACCATAATTTTAGGGTGGTTCTATGTGTGTTAATGATATCTGTAGTGTGCTGAGGCAGGAAGTAGAAGCAAGCATTAGTAGGTGTGAAAACCCATTGGAGAGCAATTTATAGTATGTGAGCTGCTCTCGGAGTTGAGCATTCTTTTTCTTTCCAGCAAGTACTGTGCCAAAAAAGCTGCCATTTCTGTTTAACTGACACTGCTGAAATCAACCCTAACTTGTGAATTAAAAAAAAAAAAAAAAAAAAAAAAAAAAAAAGTCTGGATATACTTAAACAAGCTTCCATGAGGATAAGTTTTCATTTGGGAGGGCTGAGGAACTAAATTGCAAGGGAATTATTTAAAAAAAAAGGAAAAAAAAAGTGGAAGAGAAAAAAGAAGACATTATTTCTTAACTCTGCCTCATGCTCCTTATCTTTGCTGTAGGGCATATATCTTGTGTGAGAGATCTATGTTCCTATCCTGCCTGTCTTTCTAGAGGTGTGGTCCACAGGCAGTGAAGGCAATCTTGTAGTCTGTTGCTACTGAAAAGGAGGAGGCTTCCTCCTCCTCCCTCCCAGCCATGCAGCCCTAGTCCCTCCCCTGTGCTGGCCTTTGCACTTGCTGGAGGCCTTGCTGAAGCCATCCGACCATCGGACCGACTAGTTCAGGAGTTTTTTTTTTGCTGCACTTCCCTGCAAACTCAGTGGGTTGAACTGGCTAGTGCAGAGGTCTGACAAGGGACAGAGCAGCCAGGTAAGCAGCAGGAGCCTGTAGCTGGGAGCAGGAAGGTTTGTGGGGGCAGAGGTGGCTGAAAGGCGAGTTATTTTCAGTGGCAGCAAACTGTTTTTTGGCTGACCTTTCCTTAGAGCACCTCTTGCAAACTGTTTTGGAGTATGGGTTTTGCCCTGTGCTTTTCCACCACCTCTCAGAAGCATACCCCTATGCCTGGGCAGCAGAATAATCTTGGGATGTGCCTAATTTGAGTTGCTCCTGATAAAGCTATTTCTGTTTGTATAAAACATGCCTGGAGCCAGAGTGTGAAAGTCGGACTTCGTGCAATCTCACAAATAGCTATGAGATGTGCTGGAGAGGAGTGACGATACTTCAGCACCTAGTCTGCTTGAAATTGAGATGTTTATCCAAAATGCAACTGCTTCGGGAAGATCTGTGGTTTGAACCCTCACATGAGAATTGACTCTTATTTACCAAGAAAAAAAGCTATTTCTGATTTTAATCTTAATAAACACACTCAGAAGCAAAGCACATCAGTTTGCCACAGGTTTAATTTTGCTATGCCTAAAGTTCTTTTAAAAATGTATTATTAACAACTGGTTTGTATTCAGTTCCCAGGCTCTTACTGTTTCAATTAAACTTTACATGAACATAAACAGCTGGCTGATGTTTGTGCCTCTAGAAGACTTAATTGCTATTCACAGCTTTTCTGGAAAACTTTTTTCTATTTGGCTGCTATCGGATCTCATTGAAAGCTGTACGTGAATTTAGGGAGAAAAAGGGAGATAGTTATAGATTGGCTCTGTGGCTGACCAGCATTCCGCATGTCACTGTGTGCGCCTTTTTGTGAGCGTAGAGCATACCCTGCTGTAATGAAAGCTGTATCAGAAAGACCCATGCTTCTCCTCTTAAGAGAAAGAGGTAAAGGCACAAGAACTTGAAGCCATTGTAATTTGTTGCCTGCAGTAGCTGTAAGCTCTGCCTGAAGCACTGGTTTTGACCTCTCTGCTTGTTGCTGTTTGCCACGCCTTTTCCCGATCTTCTGTAAATCTGTGAAAAATTACCCGTAAAACATTTCATAAATGTGTTTTAATCTAATGTTTAAAGCATTTCATAAACAAAACTAGGAAACATTTCTAAAATAACCTCTACTTGTAATCCTTCCCAAATCACGCTCTCTTTGTTTGTCTAGCCACAGTTCCTGTGTTAAATTCTCCTCATCTTGCTGTAGGGTAAGGCCTTCACCACCCTATGTATGCAAGCAATCAAAGTCACATTCTGTATGCAAGGAATCAAAAAATTTCTCATTTCACATAAAACTATTTTGAAGTCTGCAGAGGCGAGTATTGCTTCTTAGCACCCTTAGTCATAAGAATACCCGCATTCATTTTAGAGGTAGGCTCTGATCTGCGAGGAAGATGTTACCGGTTTTACCAGTGTGCACACATTGCTGTCACTTGCCTGTTGGCTCTAATAATAGATACTCGATAGCTTTGCATGGAGTGAGGCAAAGCACTAGAAAGTGCATTTTAGTGTTACAGTGTAGTTTTTTATGTGGCCTGACTGGTTATGTATCGGATGATCAACGACTTTGTCAGGTTTCTTTTTTTCACTTGTTATCATATTTAGTTCAGCAGGAAGCTATTTCTTCTGTGGTAAATATGGTAGGATATGATGTGGCCTTTTGTCAAAGTGAGCTCAAAGCTGAGATACATGCTTGTAAAGATAGCTGTGCTACCTTGGCTTCCACTCCAGTTAATTTTGTGCCATTAATGCAAATGTCCTGCTTCTGTGCTCTCTTGTGTCACTGAAAAAAAATTATTTTGGCCTTTGGCAATGCCTTGGACTGTAGTTGGGTGGACATTAATTTGAAGAAAGCATTTGCCTGTCCGTAAACTGAATCCATAGGAGCACTTGCTGCCTGCTGCATGTTTTGTAATACGGAATGTTTCCCAAGAGTGGTGGTTTAATGAGTTTTTACTGGCACTTGACAAACTGTCCAGTCTGCTTCCTGCTAAATGAGTACACTGCAGCTTAGAAGACTGTTTATACTATAAAATGGAAATGCTCTTTGCTGCGCTTTTCTACTGAAAGAGCGTTCTGTTCCGTTTCGCTAAATGTTGCTATGGTTTAGTCCCTGTGAAGTCAGCGGGCCAGTTTGTTTTTTCCTGGTGTAAACTCCATGAAACCCCGTGGAGTTGCACCTTCCGGCTCTGTGACAATGCATAGGTGTAAATCATGACATTCTCCACCCTACCAAATCTTGTAGAGAGACAGTACAGGCAGCAAGGAGATTTATTAATAATATAAAGTTAGAAACATCCACATACAGACTGAGATCTTTGGCAAAATGTCAAGCACACCAAAGAGCAGATGGTGTTCTGTGTTTCATAGAGGTAACATAGATTGTGTAATTATAAAAACTAGCTGTCCAAGCTAGCCGCAAATTCTTGCTAAACACTGAAGTAACAACTTCTTTTCCCCTTGTTCCCTTCTGTTTTCATTACGTTTGTGCTTACAAATCTGAGATGGGAGAGCAAACGCACTACTGAGGTGATACTGTTGATATCTGACACAGGGCCAGCTCCGTTTGTTACCCAGCTTTCCTAGGTGCAGAGGACCTCTGTGAAGGGACTAAGCCTGTCCTGTGTAAGTAATTCCACAGTAGCAGCAGAAACTGGGAGAGGAGCTCTGGACGACACCCCTGCATATCCTCGAACACCTGCCTGGAAGGACATGAGAGCAATGGTGGATCTCGAGGATACTCACCCCACAATGTAACCTCTGCCATTTCTTTCTCCTTTTCCATATCCCGGTCACTCATCTCCACTACCAGGGCATCTGTGCAGTCTGTCTGCTTTCCTTTCCTTTCCCCCATAGCGAAGGGAGGAACAGAGGAATTCTTCCTTTCCTCCATTTTGCTCTCTCTGATCTGCTTTATCATCTAAATTCGAAGGAATGGATGTACAGCTGTAGTTGAAGCTCACCCATCCCTTCCTGAGACTTCATGAATCTCACTTCCCCCCCCCCCCAGAACCCCCCCCCCCAGCTTGTCTAGCTAGTTTAACCATAGAATATTGCAAGTGGCTTGAAGTATATTCTGTTGAAGGGAATAGTTCTGAATAAGAGTGTGATGCATTAGGTGCGGCTAACACTGTTCTTCAGTGAGGCACTATCTAAGAAGGCATTTGCTATGTGCTTTAGAAATGAATATACAGATAACAATTTGAGAAGTCAATGTGCAGTGTTAAGCTCAAAACTGAAAATCCTGAGCAATTGTCTGACTGGCAGATACTTAGATGAGAAAGTTTAGCAAGTTAAATAACCCTATAAAAGCGAATCACTGAGGTGCAGAGGGTCATCAAGCATTGCTACACAAGTGTAGGCAGCTGTTTTCTAATATGTTGCTAATTTGTATCCCTATTGATTACTGAATTAGCAAATGAGTCAAATAACTTTGTTTCACCATGAACCGCTAACCAACAAAAGAACTCCCAAGAGATCATAAGGATTCTGCTCTAATTTCAAAATTGATGTTTCTGCAGATATTTGAAAAAATTAATGAAAAGTGAGCATAAAGCAGCCTACAGAAAGTCACACTTGCAGAAGTAGGTGGTTGATTGGAGCTAAGCCACTGTTCAGCATGTGGTCCAACGTGTCTTAAACAAGCTGTACGATCCAAGAATATTTGCGTGAACATACTGGCACTTTCTGAACAAGAAAATGTGAAACGGTTAAAGAAGAAGCATTGCTTTCCTCACTGGAGGATGAGAACAAAAGAAACTTATCCTAGCCAAGCATTTCAGACTCTTGCAGTTCTCTCAGATCCATGCAAAGAAGCAGCCTGGTTGTGTTGTCCATTAGTATGTGTATAGAGCACCTTCTGGTGTTTGATCCTTTGATGTCTGAGGACAAAACATCTGGATGAGAAAGGCTCTGAACGGAACCTTGTTGTCTGGCCAGTAACTGCATTTCTTGTTTGGCAACAATTAATCTTGTCAGTGACAAGCATCTATTAATTCTGTTTTTAAGAACCCTACCTAGGAAGACTGTTGTTAGGGCAGCTGTATTTTAA
Source organism: Rhea pennata (assembly GCF_028389875.1). NCBI lineage: Eukaryota > Metazoa > Chordata > Aves > Rheiformes > Rheidae > Rhea > Rhea pennata. The sequence continues at coordinate 60,117,633 of NC_084665.1, forward strand.
TATTCTTTCCAAATTTAACATCTTGAATCTCTGAAAGAAGTTTTTAGCCTCTCCAAAGAATCAACTGTTGCAGCAGTGAAGCTAAGCAGAGAATGCACCTTCCAGGCAGGACCAGCTTAAGCTGCAAAATGGCTTGGACGATCAGGTGATAAAATCCAAAATGTCTCACAGAGATAAAAATCATCTGAATAGTTTTTATCTAGTGTGTTTCTCTAAAATGATTAATTTTAGTTTTTTAGAAACTAGAGCTTCTCCATAGTTTACTAATAATAGGCTTAAGGCAGGTTAATTTAACAATGAGAATTCAAGCTAATTTGTTTCTGAGGTTAGGTCAGAAGCTTTCAAAAAAAAAATCTTGAAAATTCTGTAAACAAAAAGGAAGAAGTCTTGAATTGTTCATAAATTTAGTATTTTACTACTTTTGAACGCTTGGTTAAAGCAGCATAAGAGCTATTAACCACTGCAAAATACCAGTGAAATAGGAATAGCTTCACAGTTATTGCCTGCAGATTGTTTTGTATTTAGTTCTACATGGGAGTTTGAGTGCTTAAGTGTAGTATTTGTGAAAAAAATGGACTGACACTGCGCAATAGTTAAAAGCTTACCTAATTCTATTTAAAATCACTAAATTGAACTGACATGACCATCTCCATAGTTGTGTAAAATTTAACAGGAGATTAGTAAGAGCCTACACTTACGATCCATGTTATCTATTTCATTGGCCCAGATTCAAACTTCAGTGAAAGCTGCAACAAATTGATTTGTCTTTCAGCTTTAAGTGATGGAGGATATGACATATTTTAAAGGATATTTCACTTACCTGTCTGCAAGCTTGCCTACCTGCCTTGCCTTGGATCTGCTTTGTTTGTGCAGAAACTCGCCTAGGGGGCAAATAATTTGCTTCTATGTGAAGTCTTTCTTAAAGAACAGTCTGCATCCAGACTCCGGATCCTTCCAGGCTTCCTTCCTTCATGATGGAAACTCTGGGTCAACTAGTTGCAATTCCAGTCTCCTCTTGGGCTTTTCCATCACAGCTCTACTAAACCTTTCTACCTAGCTTTACCCATCCACCTTGTTATCTAGACCTTCCTCACTTTTACTAGCAATTTCTTCAGCGCAAATGGCAATTGTGGAACAATTACTACAGCCAAATTGTCTACTGAATTTTTCACGAGAGTTTACTTTCTCCTAGAGCACTCTTGTTTGTCTCCTTCCTGGCTGAAATTGCTCTGTGAAGCCTAAACAGAAATGAGAAGGGCTACACAGGCTGCCTGGGCTCTGTCCTGGGGGACAGCAGCTGAGTGTTCCTTCTATGGAGCTGATCCCAGGGATCCTGGGACCTGAACCAAAGAAAGAAACAAAAGAAAGGTCTGGCCCTGATGTAAACAAGAGTAACAGTTCTTCAAAATTAAATTAGTGAACCCAGAACCTTTTGTAACCCTCTTGTGAAAATCTTCCTTAAAGAATGTTTCTTGAAAGCCATTCTATAGATTCTTTCTCTTACAGGAGAAGTAAACATATGCATGCAATCTGCCAGGCCAAACTATTTAACTGAAGTTAAATAAGAGTACTAATCTCCAAGGGAGACATTGTTAGAGTTCACCCCGCTGATATTTCTTGTCTCCAGGCAATGTTGGAATGCTTTATCTACCACTCCCTGGTTTCCAGTAAGCCTAAAGGAATTAGGACCACCAAGGCTCTGTACCTTTCTGAGATTTGGCTCAGGCCTTAGTATTACTTGCTCCCAGGATTTTAGAAACATTTATTATGATCTCTGGGAAACTTACTTTTCTCTTGATAGTAATACCAGCTAGAAGAAATGGGTACTGCAAGCTTGTCTTAATTTACTGATCAGAGTGGAGAATTCATACAACAGTGAAAAATGCAGCTTTCCATACACCTCCCTTAACCTCATTACTCAAACATAATTTCTCATTTCCATGTTATGCAAACTCTGTAATGGAAGAATCTGCAAATGAAAAATCCTACATGCTAACAATTGGCTATATTATGCGTTATTGGCAGTATCTAGAGCACGAAAGAGTTAGTGAAAGTACTGAATGCATGCATTCCTTGAGAATGGAATCAACCTCCTAATTCCTCGTAATTATGGATAATTATATAAAATTCATATTAGCTTCACAGAAATAAGCTTTCATCCAGTTTACTGCTGTTTTGCAACATTATTTGAAATCAACAGACAATACCACTGTTTAAAAATATTTCAAGTGCTCTGATCAGAGATCAGAGTATCTGTCTTTTACAAATTAGACCAAGGCCATTGTAATTGGTCTAAACCAGTTTTGGAACTAATTAACCTGTGGCAGATTCAAATCTTTGCTTAATTAGCTTTACCTCGAAACTATGTATTTTACCCGCTTCTCCGTATTTTTCTTCCTTTTGTGTTTCCAACTGATAAGCCACAGCTTATAGAATGAGTTGTTTGTATATGAACCTGAAACGCTGTTCTATTGAAATTCATCCTGGGACTGTGGATCCATCTTCAAGATCATCCTGTATCCTATTTGTGGTAGTCCAGTCATGGTCTTAATGGTGTTAACTTTGAATGATCAGCATGTTTAATCAGTGCTGTTCCTATTGTATTTTCTTTGATGAGACAAATAATGAAAATATTAAGTACAGTTGCTCCCCAAATCTACCTTGGACAAAATCTACTGTTAGTCTCTCCCAGGCCTAGGAGTATTTTCAAACTAGTCTATTGTTATCTTCCCTGCTAGTCAGCTCCACCTTGTTTTAATTTCTGTCTTTTTCATTTCAGCTAAAAATCTCCCTTGGATTATTATAGGACTCTTTTTCAGTAAGATTCAGAAAGATTAAATCTATCCTGTGGTCTTTGTCTTTAAATAATGTGTGTGTGTGTGTGTGTGTGTGAGAGAGAGAGAGAGAGAGAGAGAGATCAAAGAAGTTAGGTTAAATTAGTGAACCCAGAACTTCATTCCTTGTTTAAGCATAGGTATTTGTTATTCAACTGGATGCATAACATCGTCCTCCATTTCCCATCATCTGTGAATCATTTATCATCCTTGCTCCTGAATTTCAGTTTCGTATGTCAGTTTTTAGGTGTTAGGGGCTGAAGGAGGTCTAGTCCTCTGCTGTGCATGAGTAGATCTTAATTTGCACCCACTGCAAACTGAGTTGTTTTTTAGTCATTAATTGCTATTCTGCCTCTCTCCCCTGTTGAAGCTCTTCTGCTTTGTATGTACGTTCAGATATTGGTGGAAAGATTTGAACTAGGTTACTCGCATCTTATGGGAGTGGTGAGTTTTGGAGTCTGAACCTCTTTGTTGTAATGAATGTTGGGTGATACAGTAAGTGGAGCAGAGGGAACTGAGGATACCAGGAAGGAGTCACATTTGGCAGCTGTCAGCTATTAACAAGCCACTTACCTTAGACAGTAGAGACTTACATTTATTTTTTGTTTGAATCTGACAGAGCAGGAGACTTCCTCTCTTTCCTACATCATGGATGAATATCCTAATATGAAGCTATTTCTTTTTGCTCTGTTGTATCTCTTCCTCAGAATTTTTGAAAAAAATCAATAATATAATGTAAAAGGACATAGTTTAATTCTGATACAAAGTGAACAGTTCTTGAAATCTCAGGAATATTGTGGAATGGAAAACTTATTTTCCACCTTGGTGTAGTCACTATATTTTTACCAAAGGCAAGATTACCTGTAACTGTTGAAATGCCTCTTTACTTGCTGAAGATATTTACCAAATGATGCACAGAGCTGCTGCCCAAAGATGAAGATCATGCTTCTCTAGCGCTTCTAGTTTGTCTTGGAGTGAGAGACTGTGCTGTGTCATCTGCACTGAACTAGAAAGAATTTTTTATCCAATTTATTGTTCAGTAGAGTGGCAGGTGGAAACACACCTTCTTTTTGTACTTTGAAAAAGAGGGTGGTTACACCATATACATGGTGCTTGATATTTGGTAACACTTAATATGCTTGTGATGAGTATTTAACATTTTTGAAGTTGATGAGAAAAATGTAAAACCGAAGTCCTAAAGAATTATAAAAGAAACAAGATTGTTAGCTGCTGCTTGCTTCTCATGATAATTTTTCCTTTTTTGCAGTGAGTGGCTAAGGTGGTAAGAGCAGCAGAGACTAGAAAGTAATTAAGTCTTCTTCTTTAATTAAACAGAGAAAGAAGATAAGTGACACTTGCCTTTGTTGATGGCTTTTTTATGGTAAATGAATTGCCAGATGGTTAATATTGATGTATTCCAGTTGATTTCCTTTGGTTTCTTGGCCAGAATTGTAGCACAGATTACTATTGTCTCACACATCTGTTAGAGGATGTGTTTCCACTGTACCTCCTCACTCGCAAATGTTTAAATAACTTCCCTGTTGACCAGTTGTACGTGTATCATACCACTGCCGAGATGCAAGACGTTCCTGTAGGCGTTCAGAGCTCTTGGGCGTGCTGTGTGTATTTGTCTTTCTCACCAACTGTCCCATCTGTATACTCTATGCCCACTTTTTAACTGAATAATTAGTAGTGAGGAGCATGACTTAGGAAATATACTTTCTTTCGGTTTTGGTGGTTACATTATCATTTCTCTTGAATGATTGTGAATCATGTGTCTGCCTACTAGCAAGATGCAAAAGAGCAGGAGCGATGTTGTTAAGGAGGAAACTCATCAGAACATTTGCATTTATTGGTCCATATCCTGAAGCATGCTCCACACCTTTTTCCCCTGGTGAGAGTGTTGCTATTTGAAGGTGCTGAGAAGGTTCTTAGTTCTTCGTCATTCATTACTAGAAACAAAGCATAAAGTGTGGTACACCTTTACTGTGGTGCAGTTAACCTTTTCATACAGTGGCTTTTTGCCCCTGTGCCTTCTTGAGAGTTTTGGCGTATATGGGAGGTTGCTACTCCCCTAGCTAGGAACAAGCCAGCATTGTGTTTTAGTGTAAGGAAACTGCTGTTTGCTTAAAAAAAAGCTGTCTGTTTCTGAAGTTCCTGTCTTTCTCAGATGGAAGTCATATACATTTAAACTGACTCTGTGTGTATATAAGCAACAGCAAGGTGTGCGTTCAAGGAGGTGCGCTGCAGTGGAGAAAAATTACATTACAAAATTTAAACTAAGTTTTGTTTAACCAACATTTTCAGTCTCCTTTTTCTTCTAGATAGAATTGTCACAAGCATGTTGATAAGATAAATGTAATGTGGAGCTGTATAGATAGAGCTAGTCATGGTATACTCATCACTACTGTGCCAGACATTACTCTGCTCAGACAATATATTTCCAAGCAAAGTAGCCAATGTTCTCTTCAACAGGTCTATAATGTAACTGTGGTGAGGTAAGTAACATTAGAGGTGGCTGGAAAAAAAAGATTGTCAAGAATTGCTGATTTAACATAGCATTTTGATGATTTTCGGAATTTTAGGAATGTATATCCACTTTCATACTTTTTTTGCTGTCATTTCCAGCAAAGATCCAGAATGTTATATACTGACATGATTTCTGTACTCTTATGACTGTGACATTACTCTGAATTCTGTAGGCACTCTTTACAGTTTTAGTTTTAGTTTTGCTTGAAAGGATGATGATTGCCCAGGCTTACAATATAACAGTTTGACATTGCTACTTCAGATCATCTTTATTAGTACAAATCCACTTGTAGAGCTAAATCCAAATCTGCATATTTAAAGAAAACAGTTTGTTTTGTTATTCCTCTTCCATTTAGTACTACAAGTATTGAGAATTTCAGTACTAAATATGCTGTTGTGTTCATGTCCTTAGGCCTTCTATTTGAAATTGCCCATTCTCTAATATTCAATTTTCTTTGCATGGGTTAGAGGATGAGCAATGGAGATCTGTGGTTTTTAGCTATGCAGCTGATGTTGATGACTCTCTGCTCTTTGGGAATAGTTTTGATGGCTTGAAGGAGCAAATCCAAAGGAAATCTTCTTTCATAGTAAAAGGAGGAAAGGGAGACAGGATATGGATGCTAAGCTGATCAACAAGCCATTCTTCCTTCCTTCCTTCCCTGCGTTAGTTTGGCATACAGCATGCAGTAGGATGTCATTTTTCACCTTGGATCCCCTCTGTATCGCTTTTTAAGTTACTGCTATTTAAAATGACGATTACTGTTGGTTGCCTTAACTACAGTCAGAAATGGATTGAGCCAATAGCAAATACTATAAAAATGCACACGACAATACAGATCTACCTCTGACAGTCCTGTAGACTACAAATTAAAAACAGAGATTAGGATGAAGGGAGGAAAAGATAGATCATCCAGATAAAGTGATATAATACTCTGCCTACTTTAGATGTCATTTTCTTGATTCATTCTTTTCTTGTTATCTTCTGGTTGTTTTCCTGTATTTATGTCTCTCACACTTGCACCTTTTTGTTATTGCTTACCTAAGTGAGTTTTACTTCATATTTTTTAAAGGACTAGTAAGTTTAGTGGCCACTTTATAAAATCGGGGAAAGGATGTAGTTTTGTTCCCATTAGATAGTTTCCTGAGATCAAATTGTAGATCTTTTATGTGACTGTGAAATGTATCTTGGTTGGAGGTAGGAATAACAAGAAGTGTATTAAAATCCAGGAGGAAACAAGGAGAGTACAAAAGGAGAAACAGCGTCCCTTGCATTGCCTCACCCCTGAGAAAATACATTATTTAAAAGCTAGTGCATGTTTTTAGGGATTGGCTCACCTTTTGTGAACCAAAGGGTTGACAGCAGTGGAAGTCAATAGACATTCATGTGGACCCATATATAGAAGAGAAGATCAAAATACATTTAGAAGTCAGGAGGCCAGAAGAAAATTATTCAGGCATGCATGGTGAAGAAGGAAGGGTAAAAGCATAAGTAAAATCATTGGAAAGGGTACACTCTTTGTAAAGTCTTTAAAGATGATGGGTGACTATTTGTTGTGTACAAGGTGGTATTTCTGCAAAGACGGTAACTCTTGGAGTATTGACTGTTACATAAATGCTGAGGTATCGGGAGCCATACCTCACCCTAGCAGGAAAAGGCACAAATGGATGGGTAAAGGATGTAGTAATCAAGTCTGTGGCATCTGGGTGGAAAAGTGTCAACCTTGATGCTAAACTTGACTTAATAACACATGGGAAAATAGATTATCAAGATGACATCATGCTGAGTTACTTTTTCCCATCATCCATGTGGAGAGAAAAACAGTTCTTTCCCTCTGACTTTCCTTTGAAGTGCTAATCTCTCTGCCGTGCTTTGTCTTCCCAAGAAGGCTCTTCATTGGCTATGAGGGGCCCTTTTCTGCCCTAAAATTCCCATTTCCATCTCCACTGTGGTCCAGGTGCTGACAGGAGCTGCTTCTGTCCTGCAGGGACAGGAGACCAGCACTGCCCTGCCCCATCCTCAGCCAGATTTGCAGCAAAAAGCTGAGGTTGGGCGGCTGACTGCAGAGCAAACTCTGAGCTAGTTAGAAAGGGGAAATTCAGTCAGTAGCTGTCCATCAGATCAACAGGACGGAGAGGAAACAACAACTGCCTCAGATTAAAAATCAAAGCAAAACAAAAAGCTCTGCTTCAGGTTTTAAACACCCAAGTGGTGAGATACTATTGTCTTTCACAATTTTATTATTGCCAACTCTCATGATTTGACTGCAAGGCAAGTGATTCTTGTTTCAATAACAGCCTTAGTTTCTGGAGTCAGTGATTAAATGAAAATCTCAGTTTTCACTTAAAAATAATCCAGCATTTGTTGCTGTTCAGAGGAAGTTTGAAAATGTGATGTGAATTATACCGTAGAGGTTTAAAAACTAGAAAGCAAAGCAACAAATTAAAAACCCCTTAATTTATTACTATTTTTCAATCTGAGGTTGTTAACAATCCTCATTAGGTTTTTGGTGGCTGCCTTAGATTTTCAAATACTTAGAGTGATAATACTGCAGATCAAAAATCAGAGGAATATTCTTATAAGACTTTTAAGTAGAAGTTCCATATAAACATCTCTATAGATTTTTAAGTAGTCAGTTGAGGAGATGGGAAGAAAAATAATATCACTCTTAGTATAAATGCCCAGCATTGTTGGATACATCTTGACTTTACATGTAAATATTATTGATTGCTATAACCTGTCTATAGGTAGAGTGGGGCAGTACCTATTGTGGTTTTGGATTGTCCCAGGCAGTACATACATGTGCTCCAAATTTGGAAAAAAAGGCAAACTAGTAATGACCAGAAGAGATTTTGTCAGCTTTATGAACTGTGATGTTTGTTCCAAGGCAAAATTCCCCTTTTCTTTTTAAATCTCTTTAAGGGATTCAGAACTAAATCATGTCACAGAACAGTGTGATCATCCAAGGAGAAAAACTGAGTGCATTTAATTATTCTCATTGGTTGTCTCAGCAATTGGCACGGAGTGTGCTGATTGTAGATAATACTACCTTAGAAAGCACGCTGTTAGCAAGAACGCTAGGTTTATTTTTGTAAATCAAATATGCATGTTGCTTCATGTTGGTGTTAGATGGTGTTAGATGTCCAGCTACTGTTTTGACATTAGAGTTTCCATGCATAGTCTGAATTGTTTCTCTTTGCTCTGATCTCTTGTTATGTTATATTCAGGCAGGAGGGGAGGATTTTGTATTCATTCCCTCCCCACATAGCAGTTCTATTGTTCCTTGAAAAATAAAAGCAAATACTTTTCCTGTTCCTGTCTTGTAACCCTTTAAATTATTTGTTTTCTTTCAAATGCAGATTTCAGTAATGTGCCTGATGTCACAGCCAGCTTGAAAAGAAGCAGTACTGATGGCACTCTGGACCAAGTACCACACAGGGAAAAGGATCCGCCTTTCAGGGTAAGAACTTGTTTGCTGCATCAGTCACGATAATTAACAAGACAGTGCTGTCTTAGTGTTAACACACTGCTTTTTGGGGGAAAATGTTTACTATATGGCACAAATTAGTTGAAAAAAAATGTGTATTTATACCTGTGCTTAGTGTTTTATCAACCTGAGGTCAGTCTGGCAGGTTGACATCTAAGGACCAGCTGTAGCATCTCCAACAGCGTTGTGATAGGGGCAGATGACAAATAGATGGAGTTTGTTGAATTCATCTGTATGTGTTGCTTGAACCTAGTTCTTGACAGAACAGTAAAACTGCTGGTGCTTTTTAACTGTTTCAATTTAGTTAGTTTTCTTTTTGCTGCTACTTTTTGGGGGCCTTGTTGTTAAGATTTTAAGCTTGTCATTAATGAGCAGTCTAGAAAATCATAGAATCATAAGGTTGGAAGGGACCTCTGGAGATCATCTAGTCCAACCCTCAGCGTAGCCCCATGCAGGGACTGAACCCACAACCGTGGCATTAGCAGCACCATGCTCTAACCAGCTGAGCTAAACCTAAGATTGCAGTGAAATAGCAACATCGATTTAATGTCAATACCTTTTGGCTGGACTGCAGACTTTGAGCAGCTCAGGGTTTGAGTGACCAGTGATTGGTTCGGTTCAGTCTATTTTGGAGAACCTTTATGTATCTACATTTACCATTTAATGTCAGCTGGAGTAGTAGATACTCAGAACTTCCTTAGATCAAGACTTTGGAGGCAGAGGCAGGGACCCCCAAAAATTAGTGTTCACTTTTGAAAGCATTTCTCTTGAAATGGCAATTTTTGTCCTTATTGCTCAGAGAGCAAGTCCATCAAATTGTAACCTGTATCCAACTCAAGCGCATGTTGTGTTGTCCTGCCCAAATACTGCAATGGATAGTGTTTTCCTGTCTGTGGCAGTGGTTTTACTGGGCATTGCAATTTTGACAAAGGATGTGCTTTTGTTACTTCTGGTGGTGAGCTGGTTGCGTCTCAAGGCAGGTGTGTGATAACACTTGCATTGCACTATTGGGTCACTGAAATTTACAGTTTTTATGGTTCTGGAGTGTATTGCCTTTTGCACCAGAAGAAGATGATCAGATGAAAGGTAGAGATAAGGCAAAATGTAAGAACTTTGAACAGCAGAATGAAGAAGATATATTGTGCCATTCCTACCTGGAGGAGCTGATCGTCTTCTACTTTTGGAATTTTTCTGTAATCTCCTTCAGTCCAATATAGGTGCCCGTATGTGGTTTCCACAGTGACTGTGGACCTCTATCCCGTAAGGGATGGGAAGAGGGTCCCACAGGGGTAATCTGTATCCTGTGTTACAGACTGGGTACACACCCGCAGTGTCTTTGCGACCAGTAAAGTATAAAGTGGATCAGTCCCGGCTGCAGTGCAGGAGGAGCTTGCTGCTGGCCGCCTGAGGCGTAGATCAGCCGTGGTGCTCAGTGAGGGTCCAGGGTCCAGTGGGCTTCCGGGTGTCTGCTCACCTGGTTGCATCTGCCGTGCCTGCCTTGCCTCGAGTGCGCAGCAAGGATGCTGTATGTGACTGAGTTCCCGTCTGGCTGGAGGGGGAAGAGATTGTTGCACTTTAGCTTTGCTTTAGTAGAAAAACGAAGGATTTGTTTGCCAAAGTCATTTCTGGTTGTCTATGTCAAATACACCAGATGACAGAAAATTAGGGAGAGCTTGGTGATAGTTAAATACACAGAGAACAATTAATTTACAGTAGTTATTGCTCTGAATGACCTACTCTGGTACTCTAAATTACATGCTGCAATTGCAGTCCTGAAGGAAAGCGCGGAAAACAGACAGGTCTGTTCCCTGACCTCTCTCCAGTCTCAAATTAGTCATGTCTATCAGTATTACTAGATTGTGCACAATTTGTTGAAGAAACTGCCCATACCATATTGCGGAACAGTTCTTGGGCTGGCATGTGGGTCTGCTTGTGTTGTTTTGTTCAAAACTAGCTGAAGCTGTCCTAGTTTTCTAGGTGCAAGGGGGAAAAGTGGTTTGGCAGTCAAAGGCAGTCAGACTCGAACTGCAGCTGTAAATGAGTCTGCAACAGCTCTACAATTTCTGCAAATGGTTTGTAATTGATTGCTGTCTTTCTGTTGGAGGGTGCCTATTACTGTCAGAGCTCTTTGTCTGACCCTTTTGATTTCTCCAATAAATGTAGAATTCAGAAGAAAAAAGCCATCCCACAGTAAATTTAGAAAATAGTGTATACTCTGTGCTCTGGCGATTGGTTATAAAAAGAATCTAAATGATTTCTGGTTTTATAGCTGTGATTTGGGACTGATCACCAGTGAACAATAGCTATTGCTAATTAAAGTTAGTTTGAGGAAATTGTGCAGCCTAAAAGAGCACAGCACAGCATCTGTTTGTTTTTTTTTTCTTTCCTTTTTCCCTTTGCCTTCTGTTTCCTGCATGTGCTAACTTGATCCATGCCTGTGGCAGAAGGGTAGTGCAGACACCTCAGTATTATGCAATAATACTCACAGAAGTATGGGGGAGAGAAGAGCTGTAACTACAGCGTTGTGAAGAAGACGTTGGTGGCGCTGAGAGGTTCTGAGCACAGCTTGGAACAACAGGCAGTTTGGGATTATTTCAGGGGAGAGGCAGCTAGAGATGCTCATTTCCCAGTTGACAACAGCTGTAGATGTAATCACTTGGCTCTGAGGGAACAGACTCCTTTGAAGTTTGGTTGATTTTTTTCCTAATAACATGTAAGTACACAAAAAACAATCTTAAAGCTTTTGATATAATGGTTGTATGTTTGTTTCCTAGACTTTATGTTTCTCATTTGAAGTATTTTTCTTTTTGTTTTTCACTCTTACCCTCTTCATCTTACACCAAGCTAGGGTTAAAGATCATCTTAAATGAAAGTACAATGAGACATTTCATCAGTGCCTGGTAATTTGAAAGGAATAAGTGTTTTGTTTGATGTGTACTACATTCGAACGTGCAGTCATTCATTTATTCGTTTTTTTGTCATCCAAGAAATGAATAAATTTAGGATATTTTCTTTTTTAACTTTCATCTTAGAGCTAACTAATGAATTAGAAGTATGACAGAGGATTATTTCATTTCAGAAATGGAAGCTGTTCCTGAAATTATAAAACATTATTAACAACACATGAGCATCAAGAACCACCCATTCCAGACGCTGATCAGTTTTGTCAGGTTTATAGTTTCTGGGATGCCCCATTTAGAGCCTTAAAGAAAACCTCCTTTAACTTTATTTCCATTTTTTTTTAACCAGGATAGATGTTATATACTTATAACATTTTCTGCTACAGTACATTTTCAATTAGTGTTAAATAGTGTTATGTGGCAGTGACATGTAGCCCCTGCAATTGTTATTTCTGCAGGGTGTAGGTGTACTGTTGACAGAAGAATAGAAGGCATCAGAAAATCTGGGGACGCAGTATGACTGTCAATGCAATTAGGTTTAGCTGAGTTTTAATCATTTCGAGAACTAATTGTCTGTGCTCCTGGTGCTTAGTTAAATCCTGAGATGTTGACAGTTGCCAAGAATCAAGCATCACAGTAGCACAAAGCTGAATACAAAATGTAACTTTTCATTGAGCTACTCATGATTTCTAATTGCAAGCTGTATTAGTCAGTAATGTTTTCTATAGCCCGTGGTTTCTTTTAACAAGAAATGCAGTATTATGTTACTAACTTGCTTGTCTTTACTTTGTATTTTCTGCATTTTTTTAGTATCCCTTTATGAAAGATTGATATAACTAAAAGATGAAATTTGACTGTATAAATCACTCCTATTCTAAGGGTTTCTTGTAATATTGCTGTGCTCTGACTTTCAGTTGTTCTAAATCTTTTGAGTATCATCAGAGATCAGTTTTTTTCCATTCAAATTAAATTTGGGTCTTCATATAAATACAGCTGTGAGAAAGGGAAGATGTTTTCATTTTGAATATTTTACAGGTTATAGCAAAAAATTAAAGTAAACTGCTAATGTTTGAAATAATGTCACTATATTCTCAGGGATATCTTAGAGTTATTTATAAAAAGGTGAATACCTTCACACATCTAAGAAACCCAGTAAAAATAGCTATTTTGATGCTTTGTAATCATGGTAAAATAGTCAATGAATGCAGAATGGATTTATGTTGGAATCTTTAAAAATTAACATTGCAGATGCAAGATTTTCTGCATAATGCCCAGCAGGTTTAATTTTGTAAAGTTTTGAAGCGCTATATACCATTCCAAAATGTAAAAATTATAATAGGAATAAATTAAGTAGGAGGGACTCTTATAGAAATTGGCTTTGCTTTGCTGTGCTAATGCTTCTTGAAGCAGTTGATCTGCTCTCAGGACAGGTTATTGGTCATATGCCAATATGTCTATATCAGTATAAGTCTATCTCCATTGCCTCTAACAAAAAATAAATAAAAAATGCGTTATTAATGCAATGAACAGAAGACACGAAACCTTTTGCAAACAGAAATCTGTGTTTCCTAATAGAGTGGAGTATTTTCATCAAAAGCTACCAGGTTTTTATGGAGAGGAGATACAGGTCAGCATAGTGACCCAGCTAGAAATGTCCATATTTATTCTGTAGATACAGGGAAAGTGAAAATAGAAAAAAAAATATATTGGACACACTTGTGCATTTCAGAAGTCTGTTTTGAAAACTCTGGTGTCCTGTATAGTGTCAAATCATCCTTTCAGTGCTTTTGAAGCTTCCTTGTTGTGCCAATTTTGGACGGTTCTCTATTTGCCAGAGGACCTTTGCAAGTGTAATGAGAAGTAGATGTTTTCATGAATGCTGCATGCCAAGAACCATGGTGAGAAATCTGATTTTGGCCTCCCTATGTCCACTCATTGCTCTGGGCTAGGAGTGTAGTCTTGCTACTCATACTCAAGGCACCAATGTGCAAAGATTCCTAACCTGGGTAACTATTGATATTTCTCTTCCAACCTTTCTAAAGTGCATGTGCAATTGAGCGTCTAGTTTGCATGTTGGATGGTGCCTGAGCTGAGGGTAAAAGGAGAGGCTGAGGCTGGGTCAGAAGGCAAAGCCCGTGTTTCCATGCTGCATCGTCCAACCACCACCATCAGCTTCTGGGAACAGTGCTTTCAACAGCTGCAAAATACACATGCCACAATTTCAAAGCAGAAATCACTAGTGTTACATGTTGGTTGATTTCAGATAGGTATTTCTGCAATAAAAATGAGCAAATATTTTGAACAGTTTTTACATATATGGTTTTGGCTTCCTCTATACACAACATAGGCATGTACTGGAGGGACGCCCTTCTGAAGTTGAAGAAATTTGTATTTTGTCTTCAAACTGTCTAAACCTGATTTGGAAACCCTATCTTAAGGAGTGGTACTACAGCCATCAACTTCGCATGCAGGCAAAGTAATTTAAGGGTAAAAATCCTGAGTCATCATGTATTGGGCTGAATTCAAACCTGAATGAAGGAATGTGCATGCCGTTGCTAGTCCAGCTGGACATTCCATTATTATAGAAAAGAAAATGTTTTGCTTTTGAGGGGAGGGAAGGGCAAAAAGTTTGCTGTGGAATAGTGGATGTCGAAGCAGTTAATAATCATTACTATCATTAGTCCAATCTTAGTAGAAAACTAATACAGCAATTTAATGTTTATGGAAGATAGGAATGCTATTTTATTTTTCAAGAGAAAGCAAGTGGACAGTAGTAATGATACATTCCTCTAACTCGTAACCTAGAAAATGGTGTACAAGCGTGCAATCTATAAGAAGTGCTGGGCATCGTTATCCTAGACGCACACACAACAACCTTCTGTTGGTACTGTCAGTGAATATAGTTCCATGTATTCAGTTATGGTAGTTCATTTATTTATTTTGATCTGATGAAGACATTCATTCAGTAGACCTGAAAGAGCATATATAAGCAGTGGGAGACTGTCTCTTAAGATTTTAATGGGTAAATGTCAAGAACAAAAACAATGTTTTTTGTTCTTCCCCCAACAAGGTTACAATTTCCTAGTATGATTCTTGGATGAGAAAGTTAAAATTTACTGAATTGGAAGGAAGATTTGTAGTTTAATGTGCATAAAACCTCAAAACTGACAAGTGCAAGGTGTGTTTTTATCACATTTAGGATGATGTGGCTGCATACGTATGTTCAGCATGTCTGGTAGTTTTCAGAGCCATATTTCTCTCTGTTCAGTGTAAGTCATATCCTTTCTTGCTAGTCAGCTAGTGATCCCTACCCCCAAAACATCCCCAAAGAAACATTAACTTTGAAATAAAGCTGTGTGTGGGGGGAAATTATATCGGGGAGTGGGGAGTAATTTTGTTAAGCCAAGATTGTAAAAATCTTGGAAAGCAAATACTATTACTGATCATGTGATCACTAATTGTTGATTTAAATTGAAAGAAAAGCAAGTAGAAATGAGCAGAACCTTGACAGAGATCCCTTTGGGGAAAATAAAATAGGAAGAGAGAACTACTGGTTTGCCGAGATGACCCCAAACCTATTTTATGCATGGAGGCAATCCAATTAAATGATGTTCATGTTGATAGCTTCTTATTAGCTCTATTTTGCAGCGCCCAGGCAGTTCACACTTGCACAGCATGCTGTTAATTGCAAAAGAGCTGTCTGCCTGAAGGTTTACTCACCATCCATAGGACATTAAGGCTATTTCCTCTATTTTAATCTTCAGAACTTCTCTTTAGCAGCTGATGAGACCGAAAAGCTTGGGGAGCAGTCAGCAATTAACGTCTTTCTTCTGTCCTGTGTAGGAAAGGGATTTAACAATGATCAACATACCAGTCTCCAAATCCTTTCTACTTCTCTGCAGTGCAAGTGTCGTTCATTCCAGATGCATATAGGGAGTCTAAGAACTAACATGGGGAAATAGTATGTTCATCAGCAGTAGTTTTCCTTGAGTCAGTTGTGCCCGGGAGGTGCAATTTTGCATTGAAAGTGTGAAAGGGCCCACTGGGAGATGTGTTAATTTTTGTGCCACCCTAGCAGAGAGCCCAGCATGTAGCAAGCTCAACCAGTACTGCTGGCCCCAGCAGAACTGAAGGCTCTGGAGAGAGAGCTGCATACACCGTTACTGATGGGGAGATGCAAGAACAGAAAGAAACAACAGCAAGAGTTGTATGCAGTACTTGCATGCATAGGTACAAACCTGTGTTTTTCCGTGTCGTGCAGTTACATTGTGTTGCTTGAGGTTTCAGGGGAAGGTGGTATTTGTTGTTTTTCCTCTGACTGGAGGAAACATCCCTTCAGAAGTGCTGTGACAGTTTGTCAATGAAAAAGGTGCAGGAAAAGGTGTTGATGCTTGCAAATGGAAGAAATCAGTGAGAGATGAATTACAATGCAGCTTCTTTTTTTTTTCTTTTTTTTTTTTTTTTTTTTTTTTGTGTGTGCTAGGAAAAAAATTGTGAGGCTCAGAGAAGAATATGACTTCTCTGTAACTTCTCTCACAGAGAAGCATGTGACAACAATAGTGGCTCACCACAGTAAGGTATTGTCAGCATCGTCTCTGGAGATGCTTTGAACTTCCTTGATGAAAGACAGGAGGCTGCATTAGAGTCCCTCACTTTAGGCCTCCAAAGGCAACCTCAGTCACCAGCAGTGCAAGATGTCACGGCAGCATTTCAAATGGAAATCAAAGGCAGGGATATCTAATCACACTTCTGACAGACTGAAGGAACTGGATAACCTCTCTGCCAGCTGTAGATTATTTACTTTTTAAGACTGAGATACCATGCAGTTACAGTGCCTGCAGGAAGATACACTTTTTGCTTTGCAATGCAGAAAGATTTAAGCACGTGCGTAGGCATGTGATGTGCCCAGTAGTTACAGCAACACTGCACTCACAGGATACAGAGTCACTGTATGCTGGATAAACTTGCAATAGGTAATCCTGGACAAGGACTGTGTCCTGAGTATCCTCATAGGCTGATTAGGCTTTGATCCCTATTTTATGCTGTTAGGAACGTGTAAGGTCAAAGGTAGATCTGAGATGCCAAAACTGCAAGAATCTTCTACCTGCACCAGATTCTGCAACAGCAAAGACTTAAAAAAAAAAAAAAAAAAAAAAAAAAAAAAAAAAAAAAAAACCTGAAAGGAAGGAAGAGCAGGAGAGTGAAAAAATTCTGGGATCAGAAATTAACAGTTGAGTTAAATACAAAGGAAAACCCCAGCAGATTTTTCATGTTTTGTAACCTGTTATCCATAGCACTGTGTGCCTCTGTCTCTACTTATTAATATATTCAAGCTAGACCTTCATTCACATTATGATTATTTTGTTTTGAAACTGCAGAATCCTTCTTTAGTGTCTAAACAAAACCCCACCAAAACCAAGGGGAAGGTCAGTGTGTGGAATCCATGGGGTCTTTATCTGTATTTACAGTGTGATAAGTGCATATTTTAACATTTTAAATATAATATGCCTGCTGGTAATAAAAAAAGATAAGGGTTGACCTCTCCAACTCGAAAGAATGCTCATAAAATATGCTGTGAAGGATGAATGCAACTGCAAAGATTAATGTCTCAGTGGTTGCCATAGTTTCTAATTCAGCATTCAAGAAAAGTTTTGCATTCAGCACAAAACTCTTTGAGTGAGAACGTTCCAAACAGTATTTTAGGCTGCTGGAATTTAAAAATTAAATAAGAATTCATTTTAAATATTCAGAATGTTAACTGTTTTTAGTGCTGTAATTAAAGCAAATCTCTTCACTGTAGTCAATTATATTTTGAAAATAGCATTTGAAGACATTATAAAACATGTTAATAGTATAATAAGCTTGATGATAGAAAAAATTTCAGAGAAATTTAAATAATCCACCCACATTTATAAAAAAGAAGAGTAAGTCCTCTTAAATGACTGTAGAAATCTGAAGACAGGGTTGAGCATAAACTTGTAATCCCTAGAGACCACTTGTGTCACATACTGTGTATACAAACTATGCTCCTGCTTCACTGGTGGTCCAGACTGATGTTATAAATCAGCCCATGAGTGCCCCAAATTTTCCCAAAGGCAGGCCACTGTTTCCTTTCATTCAAATTTTATACAGACAGAGCAAAATTAGCCTTTTGCCTTCATACATTGAGGGCAAAAGCTAGATGGGAAACAAACTCTCTCTAAGTAAGTGCACCTAGACAAATCGGGACAGTAGAGGGAAGCTTGTAGTACGAAGGATGTTACTGTTATGGTGTCTATCAACCTGGTGCCATGGAAAGATGAAAAACAGATGTCTCTGAAGGGAATGTGTGTTACTCAGAGCAAACAACAAAAGAACAAACAACAAAAATACGTCATTTTTCCAGTCATCGTAAAAGTATTTCAAGGTGATTGGTTATTTCAGATGTGCATTTGACTTAGGAGATCTGTCCTAGAAGAGAAATTGAGTCTAAAGAAAAAGAAATGCTAAAAAAAATGTTTGATTTGGTGTATTTGGTGGGGCTTTTTGTTTACCTTTGTATTTTTTGTTTTTTTGATATATCCAAGTTCCTCTGTAAGAGTTGGAAGTGTTACTAAAACATTGCATTTTTTTCCTAATGAATGCACATTAAAAAAAAATTGCTAATTGGTAACATCTTTCAGCTGACATATGGCTAACTAATAACTCAGGCTTAATTAGCAAGCCTGGGGAAGAATTACTTCCTAATATGGAACTAAAAAGACCTGTCGTTGTTTTTCATCAGGATTGATGATACTGCTTGGACCTGCATTTTAGAAGCTTTTTCTTGGTCCTAGTAGATGAGTTGTCCTTTTAATACCTCTCTATTACAACAGTGGAGCTGGAAGTTGCCATAACTCATGCTGACAGAAAATGGAGAAACAGTACCTTTTCGGCCAGTACAGTTGTACTCTAATAAACATGGAGCTGATGGACTGGCTTGTGTGATTTTTCAAGTCCATATGCTGTCTTTTAAACATTTAACTTTTAAAGACTAGTGATTTTTCTTTTATTTTCAGACTTTGTCTGTTGATGTCTAAGGTCTGCAGAAAACTTGAGAGGCAACCACTGATGATGGCTAAGGAAAGTAAGCTCTTGTACGTGCTACAGAGTAGTCCATGGAATTGGATGTCTGAAACAGGCTGTTGTGGCCATGGGAAAAGAAACATTAGTCAACGTCTCTGTCGCTCCTCCAAAACCATTCCCTTTGGTTTTCTATTTTACAGTCTTCTTGCCCAGTGAATCTGACAACAGCCCAGTCCTAAAAAAGGCAGAGTCCATCGGCCAAGCAGAAGGGTCCTACTACTTTGATGTGTTCTGCATGCTTTATCAGTGGCCTGTTATTTCAGGGATCCAGGGTCGTTGTTCTTCAGCTCGACAGCCACTCAGCAACTGAGCTTTATGGTCTAGCAAATGCTGAGCTGTCAGGTTGCACTAATGATCTGGAAAGAGATGGATGGAAGTTGAATTGCAGTAATTAAACAAGGGGGCTACATTAAGTCCCTGCTTATAGGAAGGTTGAAAATCCTTGAAACCCATGGCAGTAGCGCACATAGCCGAAGGCAGCGTTTGGGTTCAAGGAAAGGGTTTGCAAGCTTTAGAGTGGCATCGGTGATGGAAAGGGCAATGTTGAATGAAATCTTATATCTCTGCATCACTGTGCTCTGAAAGTGCTGAAATAAGGTGAACGTGGGGGTTATTATGTTTATTATTCCTCTGGCGCAGCTCTCGCTTTACTAATGAATTGCTTATCAGTCTTCTGACCCTTCAGCTCTATGGTGTAATGTCCTATAATGTTTTATTTAAAGTTGCTTTTTTTTTTTTTTTTAAAAAAAGAACAATCTATTTGTAGACATGATTGTTTTTGTATAAGTGTATCAGCATGGGGACTGACACTTTCCAGCATGAATTTATTAATGAGCACAGTTTAAATTTCTTTGTATTGATGTAATTACAAATGGAAAGTTCAAACAAAGGACAAGCACAATTATGTAAGCAAAGCGTCCAGAGTGCTGCCTCTTTGTTTTCCGTTTTATCGTTCTGAGGGCATTTATATGCCGCAGCATTTAGTGGCGAATACCCTTGACAGAGCATCTGTACCATTGGCAATCCACGTTGACCTTCAGGGCAGTCAGCACCCTTTAGATATTTTTAGGTATTGGGCTAATTTTCTCAAAGCACCTGATGTTTTGTTTATGCAGTGAATTTCAGATGCACCGAGGAAGGTGCATTTCTGGGGAGGCTTGCTCTTTAAAACCCACATTCTCTTGCTGTAGCTGCATTTTGTCATGCATTGACTACCTTAAGCTATAAAAAGAAGGAAAAAAAAATCACCCTTCTCCTTCTTACCTGGCATGTTTTCATTGCATTTGCAGTAATAAAAGGAGGTATGGTCTCCTGCCTGTGCTCTCCTACAACGCTTAGCCCAGTTAAACTGGGATGTTGACAGTGTCTCAGATTTTCATTCCTCGGCACCAAAAATACCTCCTGCTGTGCCTCTGCACACCGGCACACTGCAGCCGAGCACGGAGAGAGGTGCGTGAGGGTGAAACCACGGTGTCCTTTAGAAGGGCCTTTTCCTTCGGCAAAGTTAGTGTCTGCAAGCCACAATGCCGGCCTTCAGGAGGAGTAAAACCAGAGCAAAGAGTTTAGCGCTGGCTCGCAAAACCCAGCAGCAGGCAGCGGCCGCTTACGGCTCGCTGCACAGGATGTTTTCTATGGTAAGTTCGGCCGCCGTGTGTATTGCGCTGGGGGGTGCTTTTTATTAAACTAGGGAAGGTGGCTGAGCTGCACGCACATGCCAGGCTCTTTGCACTTGATAAGTAGGGACCATTAGAGCATATAATGAAATAATGGATTCTGGTAACCTGTCCTCAGTGGATGACTTTACACCGGCATGTAAAGTGCATTGGAAAAGGTTTGGGCTTTTTAAGGCTTGGGGAAGGGAAGGAGGTTGGTTTGGTGGATATTGCAGTGCTCAAGCAAATAGTTACTGCTTGCATCTGCCAGAGAAAGGACTAAGAGGGGATCCAGATTTGGAGAAGTGTTTAGCAAAGATTCTTCAGTAAGATTTGGAAGTAGCTACAAAATTAATGTTTTAACTCTTTCTCTCTTTCTGACAAACAATTTGGGATTGTGGAAAAGGGTGGAGAAAATAAAAGCTACAGTCAAGGAACTGTTGGGGGAAGTAAGAAGGCTATAAATGACTAAGTTGTGATATTACACAGACGGTAGAAAAATACGTGAACTTTCTGCATAAAGATTGACTACGTTGGGATAAGGTGAGAGAAAAGGAGAGAATGACAACACTTTGCTAACATTAGATTAGATTTTGGGAAAATCTGCAAAATGTGCTTTAATATTACCTGACAGGAGTTTTGAGATTTGGGCTGCCAGGGTTCTTCTCTGTTTTTTTTTTTTTTTTCCCCTTCTTTTTTTGTGCTCTTTTTCATCATCTTTACATTTCTTACAGTCAGAATCTAAACTTCCATGGTATTTTGCCTTTGACTTTGATATGCATTGGATCAGGTGCCCTGGGAGATTGATTTTCTAAGAGGCTGAGTGCAGCGGCTGTGCTCTCTGCAGGAGCTGCCAGTCCTCAGGACCTGGTTGATGCAGCAGCTTGGGCCCAGCTCCAGTCTGCGTGACTTGGTTTATAACTAGGTGTTTCAGTTAAGCACCTGAGTTGCCAGAGGTTCCTTCTGTGTGGTCAAGGAGAAAGATAGGCATCTCTCTGTGGCAAGTGAGAGTGAAGACTTTCTTCTGTGTAATTTAGATTAATAGGTTTGGCACCCAGTCAATTGGGTTGCATCTGAGCTGTTTTACAGAGCCAAGTGTTCAGTTTTCTTTCAGATTTTGACCTGCTCGGTCAGGAAAGAGTTATGAATCATCAAGCTGTCATCTTATTGTACTTTTGTTTCATTAAATAAGGTTGGTAATACCTAGTTGCATTACTGGAACATTTTTCATTTACAAAAGAAAAGGCAGAACAAGGCATTATGATGTCAACCTCTAAATGAGAAGAAATAGCATAAAGTTTCAGAGGGAAAAATCTCTCTGAAATTGGGAAATTTTGACTGCAAGACAAAACTTTATTCTTAGCTCTTCCCGTATTGCCTGTTAGGGACTCTTCCAATGATCTGGTAGGGCTGTTTTTCATAATGTGCCATAATGTACCATAGAAGGGTTCTTTCTCCATCCTTGAGCATAACTCGAAATAGGCTTATGGATACAAGCCAAGATCTGAATTAGCATTTAGAACAAAATTCCTTTAGCAATATTTTAAACATTTTAATTAAAAAGCATGCAAGAAATGCAGCTAAGCAAAACAGACCCTAAAATTTTCAGCAGTGTCCATGAGGGCCAATTTTGTGCTCTTGGTCGTTTTGAGGTAGAGTTAGATTTTCATTTCCAAGCTCCTTTTTAACGGAGGAGAAAGGAACGTGTTTCCGGCGAGGAGGGGGGGAGGAGAAGGGATGTGACTTAGTAGGCAAGCGACCAAAAGGTAAGTCCAGTGATGACTATTTTAACTTCTGTTGCCTGAGGCTCAGTCTTCCCCAGATAGCTATGGTGGAAATCCCACAAGGCAGTTTTCAGTAAAACTGTACTGGCCTTTTTCAATCTTAATAAACAATTTAGGAATGTGTGTACTTTATCACTGTGTCCAGAACTCAGGATTTTAAGGACCTTTTTCAGTGGTCCTTAAGGAAGCCAAGACCTGCAACTTTCTAGTCTTTGCTTTGGTTATAAAGTGTTTCCCAGTCTGAGGATGAGAGAGAGCGGTCCATAGTGACAAAAATAAGTGCATGAAGTGATGGCTGCAAGGCCTGCCTTTGTGCAGGAGAGAAATGCTTTCTCATATACAAGAAAAATGGCAGACATCTCAAAAGGCTTTCCTTTTTTACAATGTGAAGGATGTAAAAAGGTCTCTGGCTGATGGTTCATTTCTCAAAATCCCATGTAATTGTATTTCTTTTGTTGACAGGTGCATTCAGTTTTATTTCCTGAAAATACCTATATCAGAGCAGAGATACGGGACTTTTAAAGATACAGGACTAATCTGTTTCTGCAACATGCCTTATCAGCATGCTTCCTCTTTTGATAAAGAATTCAGATGTGGTCAATATCTTACCCAAGGGTACCTGAATCTGAAAACTAATCAAAGAATATATATATATATATATATATATATATTTAAGTTGTCCTTCTTTCCTTCACTTTTTCAAACAAACCCTGCCAGAGTACCTCGTAGAGTACCTGAGGTGTATAAATGAGAGACAGTAAAATAAACAGCAGTGAACAGAAAGACCGTAACACTAATTAACCTTGTGTGCCACTTGTGCTCAGTCAATGTCACTCTGTAGAAAGTCACAGGGTAGCTGTGAAATTGTGGTGCTAATGCTTAACTACTGCTGATTAATGTCTTCTGCTCTCTCTCCAATTAATTTTATGGAGATTTTTAACTCTGCTGGGGATAGCATGGCCTTAGATGATGATATGCTTGTGTACAAGGAGCAAAGAAAACCGCCAAGAGGTTCCTAGCAAGCATATCCTTTGTTCACTTTAAAGAAATACTCTCTAATATTTTTCTCATGAGTATTATTGAAAATGGGACATGATTCATCTCCATCTAACAAGATGAAGCACAACTGTGGTCTTTGACAGCTATACGTGAAGCTGACAGTTATGTGGCCTAGGGCTTTCCCTTCTAGCGTTACTGTAAGCAGTTCTTCATTTCCAGGAAACGCTCCATTCAAAATGATGTGAGATTTAACTATGAGTTGAAAACATGCAGGGATAAAAGGAGAGTTTCTTAACGTTGCTCCTCTAGGTCCTTATATTTTCTTAGAGGACAAGACAGTATCTGCATAAGCTCCAGTTTTCTTTCCCAACTCCGCCATTCAAATTAGCAGTATTGGTTGCTTAGGTTGTCTGCATTTTTGGATCCTTAGCCTCAGTGTGCTCTGCAGTGCTAACGGTCAGCTGAAGTTGCCTTCAGTCTCCTTTACATGTTGCCACAGGTGTAATACATAAAATCAAGTAGCCACAGGATGTGTTATGGAGAAAGTTTATTGCTTCAGCTGTCTGCTGTCCTCACCTCTTCTCTGTGCTCAGCTACATTGCAGCCTCAGCCACAGTCAGACCTGGGCTTTTTTTTTCACTAATGTAAATGCTTTGATTCTGATGAGTTGGATGCTATAAACTTTGGCATAAATCATTTGTTACCATTTAATAAGGGCTGCCAGTCATCTTGGCCCTGTGCAGATACAAGCTGTGTGCCTGAGGAGTTTACCAGATGTATCTGTGAGTCTAACCTGCCTTTGTGTTAGCCATTGCAATGTCATTTTCACATGGTATAATTCTTGTTTTGCCACACACATTTGAGTAAGAACATAGGTTTGCATGGTGAGTGCATGTGTGCTGCACCTTGGGGCTCCTCCTGAGAGTACTTGACTTATGCGCAGTGAACTGCCAAACTCTACTTTGACATCCAGAATGCCAAGGTGGCTTGGAAATTTTTTCTTACAATAAAAAAGGGGATAGAGGCTAGGCCTTTCATACTGTGTCCAGGTGAAGCACCACACCTGATGTAGGAGAGGTGATCATAGGGATTGTCATTAGGGTGTTTCTAGAAAAGATCCATTTTAAATAGCAAAAAGAGCAGATCATTTTTTTTTTTTTGTGAGGAAGGTCAGAAAAAACATCCAGGGCAGAGTGAAAAAAGGCAGGAAAAGATTCCAGTCTGGGTAGTAAGGAAGCTTTGAGAATAAATGTGGATTGAAAGAGGAAAAAAAAAAAAAAAACATGAGAAAATGGAACACAGAAGCAAAAAAAGTTTATTCTTCTTCATTAGTTTGTTGTTCCAGTTTCTCACAAGTATTGGGCTCTTGGTCCAGAACCACTGTACACTTTGTGGTTTTACTGGCAAAATGTAATCTTATATCTGCTATGGTCTGTGCAGAGTGTAGGGCTGAATGTGAACTACTTCTGTCCTGATCAAGTAGTGTTTCATGCTTGCTTTGACCCAAATGTAAATACTGTAGTGGGTACAGAGAATGAAAAGCAGGGCTGGATATTGCACAGCCTGAAAGCCTCCCTCGAATGGGATGATAGGAGGCTGTGGGAAAGATCAGAGCTTACAAGCAGCACTGCGGAAAAGAGGCAATATGCAGAGGCAGAAGCAAGGTGCTCCCGTGTTCGGGAATGTAGTGACCTTCGTAAAATCACAAGACATCAGCAGTAGGGCTGAGAAGTACCCCAGTGAGCACCTTGGGCTTGGTTCAGTTATGCAGAACCATTTCTGGCACCAGAGTGCTCAAATACTATTTATGTTGAGGATATCATCTCAGTCCATACACTTTCTTACTGAATGGCTCTTGGGAACAGATCCATCTGAAACCCAGACTGAAATGGAAGGAGGACTTGCAGCTTGTCCTCCAAGGCCCTACCACCTTGTGCTAAGGGGGAGTGGGGAGGAACAGAGCACTTCTAACTCCTTCTTGTTAATTTGTGCCTGACAATGATGTTTATGACTTGCTTTCAATAGGCTGTCTCATGTCCCTGATACAGTGTCCTTGATCAGGCCTCATGTTGATGTAAATCAAGCTGCCCACGCACACCTTGAGCTGTAGAGAGCATAAAATCTGAGTCATTCTGATAAAATACAAAACTTTTTGACATCAGAATCAAAGAAAATAACACTCACATACTTTGGAATTCAGCTGTTTAGAAGTTGTTTTAAAATAGCCCACTAACTGAAGTGAAGTTACAATTTATTTCCAAAACACATTAAGTATTTTTAGTGGTACAGAGTTACTGTGATTTTCTTTCTTTTCTTTTTTTTTTTTTTTTTTTTTTTGGTGTATTCCTTCACAGTGAAGCAATAATTCCAACAAACACCACTAAATTTATGTTGAATTCTGTCTAGTCTTGTTTAATGCTGTAAATATGGAATTTATCTAAATTTCACAGTCCTGAAAGCTGTCATTACACAGGTTTGTGAAAAATATTTGCACATATTAGTAAGGGAAGTAATTTTAATTTTTTTAAGAGATAGTGGCACTGTTCAAAACTGAGGCCTGGGAAACAATAGAGTAATATGGATTACATGGCAAATTTTGACATATTAACATTTATTTCCACTAAAATAGGTGTGAGGGATGTATATGGCTGAAACTTTATAGTGCTAGTATGTGTAGCTTCCACCTTACAGGAGGTTTAGTATAGCTTAGTTTAGTTTCAGAATAACTTTTACATTAGCTCATTTGATAACCCAGTATCTTAGTGAACCTAACTACATGGCTGACCTGTGGTGAATCAGGCGGTCAGAAAGAGACTTTCTGGTGCCAGTGGTGGTCATGCAAGAACAATTACAGAATCATTCCATATTGTTAGAAAAGCTCTCTTTCTCTTCCATCTTTACTGTATAAGATTAACCATTGTTGTTCCATCTCCAACTTGTACCTTGCTTGAAAAACAACTTGTGGGGTTTTTTTTCATATTTAACGTTCTTCTGAAGAAGCTCAAAGATTTAGGTGTCCATTCCCCATTTCTGAAGGCAAAAAGTTGATAACTGGTTACCTCCTTGAAGGGGAAGCATCTAAACATCTTTCAACAGTCCAGGCCTTTGGAATCTGAAACCTGAGCTCCGAGTTTCCTTTGTTTAAAAATATATATGTATTTTATACACACACACACATACATACAAAAATAGATGACAAATAGAACACTCATTCTGGATGCTTTAAAGAAGAGATCTGTACCTGCTAGTTTTTTCTGTTTTGGTGCAGTGAATGTTGCAAAATAAGAGAGATGGAAAACAGTGTGATGCTAACATCATAAGAATCAAAGTATATAATATCCCTGAGTGCACTCTCTCATCTTTTGCATCCCACAAGTTTGTATCTGAAGAGTGAGAATGATTTGCAAGGAGAAGGAACTAGAAACTGGTTTATTTTACTGTTTTGATGTAATACTGCTAAAAGTTCAAGCTGGTCAAAGCAATCAGGATATGTTTGACAAAAAACAATGGCATGCCCTAACCCCTGAATTTGGAGCAAAAGCAAAATTTGAGGAATTTAAAAATGCTTATGGAACTGTTTGTGTTCTAAACTGTCAGTGCTTGTCCCTTTCTTTTCATCTATCAGAGTGCAGAACAGATCAGTGCATTGTGCCGAAATTTCCAGGAAGTCCAGGCAAGCAGTATGGAAGGACAGAAGGACAACCAGGATCCGCCACCACGACCACTGGCTCGGCACCTTTCTGATGCAGATAGATTGAGAAAAGTCATCCAAGAACTTATGGACACTGAGAAATCTTATGTCAAGGTAAACAAAACAGAACAAAACAAAAACATTTTTCTGACTAGCTGCAGCCTTCTTTGTGAAGCTGACCATGATCTGTGGATGGTCTTACACATTTTGTATGAGCATGTATGAACTCATGTGAATACACACGAACTGCCCTCTACAAGGGCCATACCCTACAGGGTTTGCTTACATAATTTTTCTTGTTGCTTTCAGTAGGCTTGTTCCTGTAAAAGAGACTGTAAGATTTGGTCTAGTAGCTTTAATTCTAGTCAATTTGTATCTATATTGGAGACTGGAAATTCATGGTAGGTAGAAATCTACAGTATTTGAATATTGGGGGTCTTCCAGGGAATGTTTCCATGGTTTTCCAAATGAAAATATATTTTGGTAGAAGAACAGAAAAGCCTCCTGCCAACTAGCAAAGAGTGTAACTGTGGAAAATAGTGCATAATTATTTTGACTCGGCAGTTTTCAAAGCTAAAAGGTTGTTTGTAGCATCATACGTGTTATTTCTCCTTTGACTGGTAAGTCTGTAATTTGTTAGATATATGTCCTTTCTTTTTATAAATCCAAACTTCATGGGGCTGGATGCCAAAAGCAATGTGGAAAGCTTGATTTCATTGGCCTTTGGCAAGGAGGAATCATTTATGTTACTTGATCTCAAAAAACATACTTAGAAATGCCTATGCTTGCTGCAATCACTTGTGGTAAACAAGAGAAAGTTTTCAATTTATTGCCTTCAGAATATCCACTAATCTCTAGACATACACTGTAAACTTGAGGAAGCTTTACAGAACGTAAACCCCGTGCATGTCCAGCTGGTGTCTCTTATACAGGAATCCCTTGAACAAAGGCTCAAACTCTGCCTTTGCATCTTCGAATAAGTCTACCTGTACCACAGAGGAGGGTGCCTGCATGAATCTGTGATGCTAAATTATTAGTCATATGCTTTCACTACAGTTCTCCCTGGGTGAAATCATACCAAAATTGTAACCAGATTCAGTTTTTCTCTCATGATTTTCATATGGAGGTGACTGAAATGCATGGTAGTACCAGGCAAAATTGTAGCACAGGCACGTTGTAAAAACTCATTGTGGGATTCTCGGCGAGATGCTCGTTGTTCCTTCTTCGTAAGAGTTCCCGCAGTTTCTTTTCTCAGGCCCCAACCCAGCTGTCATGCTCTGGTGTGGGACAGTAAGTCTTCAACAGCGGCACGAATTCTTTGGAGCAGAGATGGAAAAAGTCCTCAGTCATATACCTCCTGACAAAATAACCAATCACTTTAATACCTGAGAGGATTTTAAAATGTTATATGTCCTTCTGACTATTACTACTGATGTTTAAATGAGGGGCCATTTGTATGGTTTATGGCTAACTTGCCTGATTAAAATACTTGATACTGTTCAGGTACATGAACATTCTTCAGAATATGTACATATCTGTACACAAATATTCTTTAGAAAACTACCATCTGTAACTTTCTCTCCCCATCCTATAATAAAATATAATTTGTTATAATGAGGCTGTAGAGCCATAAGGATGAAACAAAAATATTACATCGAAATGAATTTGCTATTAACTTAGCAATCATTTAGCACTAATAATCTGGGTGATTTTGTTACAGAGAAGGAGTTGTATCTCTGTTTCATTCCTGAAAACTGCCTATCCCTCAGTTGTGATTTAACGAAAAATTTCCAACTGTTCCATAAATTAAATTCTGTTTCTTGCAGGACTTGAGCTGCCTGTTTGAGCTGTACTTGGAACCCCTTCAGAATGAAACTTTCCTTACCCAAGATGAGGTGAGGGAATAAGTGAAAGATGTTCTTTTCATTCTTTTATGGGTTAAGACCTTGGCATTTGGACTTTTCCATTGCTGAGAGCACGACTGAAAAAGCAAACAACAAACAAAGCAATAGAGTTACACCAGTTAATATCTTTCTGTCTGGTACATGAGTCACTTCTTCTTTTAATGGTAATTGTTTTTATGACTAAAACGCTGCTAAGAATTCTTTGCCTTTTTTAATGACTTTTCTATAAAGCCTATTTGAAAACTGTTAATGAAAATGTTATTGGCCTTTGCATGTCTTTGTATGTCACATTGTCCTACAAGGACTGTTTTTTCAAGACTCTGTTAGAGGTATGGAGTGCTGTGCTTCATAGCCTGATGTTTGATATTCACAGATGGAGTCCTTGTTTGGCAGCCTGCCGGAAATGCTGGATTTCCAGAAGGTGTTTCTGGAGACCCTTGAAGATGGAATTTCTTCCTCCTCAGATTTTAATACACTGGAAACACCATCCCAGTTCCGAGTAAATACTTGATCTTTTACTATATCGCAGTGTGCCTGGAAATGTTTGTGGAGATCTAGCTTTAAGAGCTCTAAGTTCTACCTGTTTTTTTATACAGTTGCTTTTATGTTTGAAACTTTGCTTTAGATTACAGATACCTATTCAGCAGTTAAAGATTAGTGCTATTTGTCATGGTTTTATATTCCTCATTCCCATGGCAGAGGATGTAATATGGAAGGTGCAGTGTAGACTTTAAATATTCTATAAACTCTGAACTTGAATATTCTATAAATATCACAAGCAATGCTTACGATGCATAACTCTTCTGCAGAAAGCTTACTGTCACTATGCTGAATTCTGCCCTGCCTTGTGCTCCCCACTACGCCCAGTTTACTGGCTACAAACTGGAAGCTTTTTCTGTTAGATGCAGCAGGAGTTTCTCGTGTGGTGAGGTCCAGCAGGGCCTGTGAAGTGCAAACGATTGAACATTGTGCCCTCTCTGTGCTGTGTCTCTTACGGTGGCAGCACTCAGTACCTGACCTAACTGGAGGAAGTAGGTGGTCCCAGAGATGCAGTCAGTGTCACAGAACTGGGAGGTGCTGGCAGGTCTCCCTGGCACTTGCTGTCTTTTGTGGAGCAAACATTGATTAAAAAAGGGGAAGAGGGCTGCTTTCCTCCTCCTCCTCCTCCCTCACTGTTTCTTTTTCTTATCTTTGCTTTGGGAAATATTTTTCTAAAAAGATCTCCCTCATGATTCAGAGTCCCTCCCACATATTCCCAACCTCGCTTTCATCTAAGAAACATCTAAGAAACATCTAAGAAACTGAGGTGCCCTGTAATTACCCCCTGCCTAAAAGAAGGGAAACAATTGGGAAGCAATCCTCTGCGCTTGTTTTACACTGTCCCTTCTGGCATTAGCAGCTTTGTGCCTTGCTTCCTATAGCCCATGTTTTTTCCCAGGACGTACTGTTACGTGTCTGTTGATTTTTGTTTCTGTGCTGTCTGAGATACAGTAAGACAGAGTGTCCGCAGTGGTGGTGTCCTCTAAGAGAAAACTGAGAAGATTGCAGGCTTTGCCTAAATAGCCTGAAGTCTACACTCAGAGAAATACAGGCACTTCATGGAGCCACTGCCAGTAATTAATTCATGTGACGTATGTACACATGCACATAGAGAATATCTATAGACAGGCAGCAGATAATCACAGCACTAAGCCTCTGTTATGTGGCTTGAACATTTGATTATGATTCTAATAATGAAGCAAAAATTTTGATTGTGTTGATTTCAGAAGTTGCTGTTTTCCCTCGGAGGTTCCTTTCTGTATTATGCTGACCACTTTAAACTGTACAGTGGCTTCTGTGCAAACCACATCAAAGTTCAGAAAGTTCTTGAGAGAGGTAATATATTGTCTTTGTTATTGTAATTCATTTGCATAAATTTAAACTTCAGTGAACTACTGTAACAAATCTCATCGACTTGTAGAGAATATTGATATAAAGCAAGGTCTAATAGGCAGGTCACAGTAACAATAGCTAAGATCCACAGTTCTGCTAAAATACGATATAGAACTGAAGGGATAAGGTTCCTTTTGTAACACCTAGGCATAAGGCTGAGTAGCAATAGAAACATCTTCCGAAAGTTTGTGCCGTCTGCAGAAACAGCAGAAGCAGCAGCTGTATTTGGTTTGTGTGTTCATGCAGGTGAAAAGGTGGATGTCAATCAAAACTGCAATAAACTGACTTTAGAATAAGTTAGGAATTACTTTCTCTGCCATCAGTTTATTAATTCAATGCAGAATGGGCCTGTGGTGTACTGGAAGAACTGTCTCAAGGAATAACATCAGCTTGGTATAATTATTGCTCTTAGTTGCAGTTCTGTGCTTTCAAGTTATTCTAGTTTCTGTGATTTCCCTGTTAAACTGACTCACTGTTACATTTATATTTAGCCAAAACAGATAGTGCCTTTAAGGCCTTTCTGGATGCTCGAAACCCCACGAAGCAACATTCTTCTACGCTGGAGTCGTATCTCATAAAGCCTGTCCAGAGAGTGCTGAAATACCCTCTACTGTTAAAAGAGCTGGTGTCTCTGACAGATAACGAGAGTGAGGAGCACTATCATTTGACAGGTAACTTCTGTCATTCTTTTACAGGAATTAATATGATTTAAGTTTGATTTCCAAGGCTTTCGGGAGATGAAGGTGGCTGCTCTGGTAGATGTCAGAGAACTTATCAAAACCTAGAGAGAATTTCCTCCCTCTCAGTAAAAATAATACGTAGCTTTCTCCTGCTTTTAGCAAAAATTACTGCTTTGCATGTTCAAGTCCCTTTGAAAAGTGGATACCCGGGATTTGCTGTGACAAACAGGACTAGACATCTTGCTCCTTAATTTTTGTGACAGGACCATATGTCAGGGCAATGCAACAGTGTTGCTTTTTTATTTATTTTTTTTTTCTCCTCACAGGGGAAATACTAACCAAAGCTCCATCTTGTGGTTATTATTTGATTCGTGAAATATGTCAGAAGTTTAGCAGCTTCAACAAAGAAAGTTATGTGAGGCTTGGCTGTGATTCTTGCATAAAAAAATACCTGCCTCAAAGCTTTGCAATCTTCCCACATAGAAAGAATTGTCTGTCTAATATCATAGGAAGGAAGTAGAACTGATTGTTTTTCTAGGCTCAGATCCATGGGACTTCACACTGGCAAATTCCAGTTAAGTGCTGTCAGTTTCCTGAAGGAGGAAAGTCTAGAGAATTGTTCTGTGAATAGATTTCCATTTTAACAAAATTGATTCAGGCAAAATACACTGTCAGCAAAAAGTCACGAGACTATTACCGGCTTCAGAAAGAGCTTCTAATATTGTCTTTTTGCCATTACAACCAAACTGGGGGTGAATGACTTGCAGGCCAGAGTGAATGCCAGACTGCTGAAAGACTGCACAGTGAACAGCCGACAGGACTGGAGAAACTAAGTGCCCCTCTCTGACTCCTGTGTGCATTAACAGGAAAGTGTAATGAAAACCAGCATCGTTCTTGTTTAGGAAATGAGTTAAACCAACTCTGACCACCAACACTTAATATCATGGATACAGTCAGTTAAGAACTTGCACAATCTATTTCTTTTCTGTGTTCTGTGATGAGCCAAATTCAATATGTTACCATTAAAATTCATCAGATTATTTACTCTAGTATGGTTGTAATTACATTAGATGTCCTAGTGGTCCTAGGTTGTTACAGAGTAAAAACAAACAAACAAACAAACAAACTATGTTTACTATTATGGTGTTATAAATATTCATATATTTGGGTGCTTATCACAAGAATGCTTATTAGTCTTTTGAGGCACTTAGAACACCAGATAAGCATTTTTCACTCACTGATCGTGAAGCATACCTTCTACGGTCGCTATGAGAAAATACTGCTCTAAAGCTAGGATACTATTGTCCACATCCTGGGAACGCTGCATAGTTTTACCCACCTCAAAGAGGATTCAGTAAAAGAAATCTCATGTTTATAAAGTGCAATTAATTACCTAGCTATCTATGTAATTATTAAACCTTGTAGAAGCACTGAAGGCAATGGAAAAAGTAGCCAGTCACATCAATGAGATGCAGAAGATATATGAAGATTATGGCACTGTATTTGATCAGCTGGTTGCAGACCAAAGTGGAACAGAGAAGGAGGTAAGAAAAAAAGCAGCCTGTTTTATTCACTCTTGAGACATAATCTTGCTAGCCATTGGGTGCCCCTGTCTCTTTCTGAAGTCGCCCTGGGAACTTGTGCTGGGCTCTCCCTTGCCTTTTAACATCATGACTTCCATTTCTTGTCTGTCCTGTCAAGTTTCTTCTTGTCAGCAGATTACTGTAAAATTTTCAGACAGCTGCCAGAGCCTTTTTCTGGACTAACAAGAATTGCAAGCAGAAGTAGACATAATTCTCAATAGGAAAAAATAGACATCCTCCTCTTCTGAAATATTTTAGAGATTATCTATGCCCGATGGCATTCAGATTTTATGCTTCAGAGTTCTTGAAGTTCTTAAGATTCTTCTTCATCCGTATAAATGAAAATGGCAATTCTAGGGATTTTCACGTTAAGGTCTATTATTGTCATTCTCTACGCTTCTAGCGCTGAGGCATCCATGGCTATTTGTCAGAGCAAAAACCATTATGGATTGCGTTTACACATCTCCCAGAACTGGGGCAATAAGATCTCAACTGGGCTATTTACATCAAAAGTTTACTAAGGAGATCAAATCCATAAAGATGGAGATCAGACATGAGAGCTGCCTACTTGGTTGTTTTGTTTCCCCTAGTAAAAGCCATATCCCCAGTTTTCTTGGCCACCTGGTTTCCTGTCATTGATGGGAAACAAACCTGACAACCTGAAAGATTGTTTTCAGTTTTACATTGTGTTCCACAGAAAAAAAGAAGAGTGTATGAATAAAAGACCTCCACTAATTCTGCTTTTGACATTGTCATTAATGCTAATTACTTTATAGAAAACAAAGATACTTGCAGCTAAGAAGTCAGCTGGTTCACAACTGGCTATATGGCAGTGATAGAACATCAAGTCAACTTAATAGTCTTCTAAGTTACTAATAATATGAACTTCTGTCCAGCTTGCATAACTTACGTGCAGTTACTTTTTATGCTTGTTACCCTTTTAGGAAAGGGAGGAAAGGGGATCACTTTCCTATTTGATACACTTTCCTACTTAAGTGTAAATTTCTCTTTCATCTCTCTGTCCATACACTAAATATAGAAAATGTACATCCTTAAGGATGTCAACCTGTACTCATAAACATCTTACATCTAACAGCTGTAGATCACAACAGTGAGGTATCTGTTGTTCATAATTTATACAGGTGACAGAGCTTTCAATGGGAGAACTTCTGATGCATTCTACAGTTTCCTGGCTGAATCCTTTCCCATCTCTGAGCAAAGCAAGAAAAGACCTTGAACTTACAGTGTTTGGTGAGTGCCTTCAATAATGACTCTCTATCCTTCCAAATCTAAAGATAACCAAGTTACGTTTTCTCACTACTGAAAGCCCCCATCTCCTTTCCCTGTAGCCTTGTGGTATCTAGGATAGACTCGCATCTGACAACAAGCACAGCAGAACTGTTATGTTTCCTAATACACAAAAAAATGAAAAGTTTAGAACAATCTGCTAAACCAAGCTTTCAGAGGAGGCTGGTAGGAAAACAGTGATGATTCACCCCTGTGAATCCAGGCTAACCTCTGATTTACAGCCATTACAGCAAAATGTGTTGTCTGGCAATCCGCATCCAGATTATTTTAACTTGAAAAATGAATGTGGAAATGAGGGCATACAATTGAGAGTTTTATTTAATAATATCTATAGTATTAATCATTTAATAATTATATTACATAAATAGTTAAAAGGTTCCAGCAAAACATTTTAGCCACTTGACTCTTTCTTTAAATAACATTTATTTAAAACTACATTGGAAAACATTTACAGAACAATTCCAGATTCATGTGAGACAAGTCTCTTTCCCAGGGTTGTCATATGTTCCTCCTCTGGCAAAGCATGATAGATTAAGGGAGAGAGTGCTTCAGAGAACAAACAGGAACTACCTCCACAGGTTCACTTGGATGAGCTTCTCAGTGGTCCACTAACACCAGGCACCTGAGCCCAGAGAGTTCTCAGCAGAACATGTATGAATGAAAGGACTCAGTCCTGTTGCTTAGCCTAGACTGCTCGTCTGCCACTTGGGTAACCCAGTGTTTAGTTTCAGCTGGGACTCTGTGTTGGCAGTGTAAGAAATGCACCTAATGTGTGAGATGTAGGAAAGCTGTGCTGAACTCTGGGGTGAAAGCGCTCACTATGGCCACATCCTGGTTGCATGTAGGGATGAGACCCAGTTAACACACTCCTTGCCTTCTCTCCTCCCCCACTGGAAGGAAACCTGGATGCACGAGTAGAGATAGAGCTGTACTGCCCTCCAGCCCAAATCAAGGCCTGGGGAGCAGAGTCATCCCATAGGTCAGAGGCAGCTTCACTGTCTCTCTGTTTCTGTTCCCTCCTCACAGATTGCAGGGAATGTGTCCCTGCCTCACAGGAGGCTGAGAGATTAGATAACATTAGTGAGTCACTCCAGTCAGATGTTGTGGAAGCCAGAGAATTCCTGCAGATAAAAAAGTAGGAACTGAGACAAATGTTTCCAATTATCCAAATGCTGAATGGCAGGAAGAAAAGATTTACCACCTTTTGTGGCAGTCTTTTGCTATAGGCCTTTTGTTCCCCTTGAAGACATCTGTCAGTTTGTTTTTTTCTACAGAGAGAAAATCTTTTACATCTAAACTACATGTGTTGTGTCTGTTTATGTGAAGACTTGCAGGAGACAGGCTGCTGATAGTTTTAGAATAAACATGCAGAATGGCTCCATTGTTAGTGTTCAGGACAAAATCTGAGAAAAAATGTTGCCATTGCATGAAGAAGTGTAGGATGAAAAAATCCACTGTTATGTTAATACAGGGCAGATGCTTTTCAATTACTTTGCTTATCATCCTTTAAATTCTTGTGATTGTAATAATCAGCTTCTCCAAGATAGCATTTTCATTGAATATTGCATCTGTAATTGATAAGTGTTTCTTTTTCTTTCTTTCTTTCTTCTAGTTTTTAAGAGGGCTGTAATACTTGTACATAAGGAGAACTGCAAACTGAAAAAGAAAATGGTAAGTCTGGTATAAGTTGAAGTAGTGGATGTTTTAGCACAGGCTCCTACTGCCTTGCTGTCGAAGATGGACCATGCCAGTGTCGAAGGGGGAGTGACTGTGGTAACATGCCACCTTCCGACGCTAGGCTGGGATTCTAGCTCTCATAGCCGAAACAAACTGAGTACTCAGTATCTTCGTAGCAAGAAATTATTTTTTCTCCTTTAGTAAGCATCATCATCATCTCTGAATGAGCCACATGTTAGTTCTGTCAGGTGAAATATGAAACATTGCCATGTAGGAATTCCTCCAGATGGCATTTATGATAGCTACCTTAATCTGGTGTGCAGGTTAAAGCCTCTGGTTATAGACCCTTGATCACTCTGAAAGAAAAGGCGTATTACAAACATAACTTCGTCTGTTCCCATTTACAAAGCTGGAATACTGAGATCAAGCAGCAGGTTGTGTATCCTAAATACCAGAGGTGCAGTACTGCAACATGCTTATCCTAACAGATGGAGGAGCTTTAAAAGTAGTGGCAGCAGCGACATGATTAATGTATCCTGCTAATCAACTGTCTGTGGGTTTCTTTCTTTGTGGAACACTTGTTCCTTAGTAGTACTTTTACATAAAAGTATTATTTTTATCCATTAAAAAGGGGTACTTTTGAAAGCTGAAGCCATTACAAATTTCAAAGGCTGATTCTATCACTATTTCAGCTACATCAGCTACATTTACAAGTCAATATTAGCCTACTGTAGGAGAAAGTCTAATGAAATGCAGTTTCTCTTTAGATGTGGGTCTTTTTTTTGCAAAACAAAAAATACACTTGCCTTTTCTTCTTAGAAATATCCTCTTTTTCCCTTTGCAGCCCACTAATGTTCGTGCTGCACATAATTATGGTGACTTGGATCCATTTAAATTTCGTTGGCTGATTCCTTTATCTGCTCTTCAAGTTCGACTGGGGAATACAGCAGGTAATTCTCTTGCACTGGGTACACTAGGAATGAAGAGTTTTCTGAGATTCTGTAATGCTACTTCTTCCGTATGTCTTTTGGGAGCTTCTGGAAATAGGCAGATGTAGAGAAAACAGTAGCCACTGTTGCCCCTGCTCTCAGAGGGTACTGGCTTAATATAGCAACATACTTTTTCCATTTGTTACATCAGCTTCATCCCTCTTCTTCCATGAATGAGCTCAGGAAGATGCAAGATGACATGGAGACTGACTTGCAGTGATGTTATTGCTGTGATTTGAGAAGGTCACAAAGGACTGATAAATGACAGAGTGGAAATCCCCTATGAAAAGATACCATGACCAGGAAGGTGTTTAGCCATGGGTGATGCCCTGTTGACAACCTTGTGTTCTCTGTGAGCACGAAAACGCTGACCATTGTGTTTTCCCATGTGGAAACCTCAGCTGCATCATTTGTTGTAGCAAGGGACTGTTTTTGTGTTCTCTCTTTAAGTTGATCTTTCTTGTACAGTGGGCTCACAGTTGAGCACATGGGAAACAGAGCTAGAAGCAAGCAAAGACGATCCTATCCAGTTCTATTTCTTGTGTAAGTGTCACAAGGTATTTAATGGCAAATGCTTTGCACAATTGCCAGAACAGCCAGAAAGCAGTGGGAAGTATAAGAATGGGGTAAAGTAACTCTCCAAGAGAGAAGGTTGTTTTCAAAGGCAGAACTGGAAAGGCTGCTTAGAAAGTGAGAGTTCAGGGGACTTTCCTTTAGGTTCTGCCTCATGTGAGATCATGTGTGATCACTCTGTACCTGTATTAACACTGTTTTTGTGAGAGGAGGGATTTTGGAGTATCTACAAAAATAATACTCCCTTTCATGCACAGGAACAGAAAACAGTTGTGTCTGGGAACTGATTCACACCAAGTCAGAACTAGAAGGCAGACCAGAAACTATTTTTCAGTTGTGCAGCAGGTAAGCTTTATATGGAGGTTATATTTGTCAAATTAAATTAATGGAATTTGAAAGAATACACGCTTTTTCTCCAAGTGACCTTTGTGTCAGCACTTGTAATGCAGCTTTCACTCTCTGGTTCCAGGCACTGAGCCAGTATGTAACTACATAAAGTATGACATTTTGAAATTGGAGTGAATTTAGCTGAGTAAGACCATGTTAGAAATTTACAGATATGTGATCATTAAGTTCCAGTATATTATAGGCAAAAAGTAACCAATTTTACGATATTCTTAGTGGGTTAGCAGAAATGTCCTTCTGATAATGACTACTTACTTATAGCATGATCCCTAAGCGCAGGAGGTTATCTTTTGGGCTGTTTTTCTGAAGGAAAATAATTACAGTCTCAAAAAGCAAAAGTATGAGAAATGTCTAGCAACACATAAAGTCAGCTGCAAAACTGCTACAAAACAAATGGTCCGAACCAAACACTGCACTAAAGCACTCAGCAGCAAAGAGGAAGGCTGACTTTTATCCCAGTATTGTCTTTCTTCAGAGGAGAAAATTGGGTTACCTGTTTTTTCAAACTTGCAGTGACTGCGAGAACAAGACTAACATTGTGAAGGTGATCCGTTCTATTTTGCGGGAGAATTTCAGACGTCACATAAAATGTGAGCTGCCACTGGAGAAAACCTGTAAAGATCGCCTTGTGCCACTCAAGAACCGTGTGCCTGCAACAGCCAAACTGGGTAAGACTCTTTGTCCAGGTGCAAAATTCAGCCTGGAATCCAGGATGGTAGGATGTTCACAATTATTAATATGATGACAGTGTGTTACCTCAAATCCTGTTTCTTCTGTAGGCTGGGGAGGTGGCAGAGTCACACAGCCCTACTCTCATGGCAAGGGCTAGAGGACAAAGCAAGCTTGCCATATCCCACACTGTGTTCTCATGTTGACATGTCATTAGCTTTATTAAGTGAAAGCTTAGTAAGTTCCAAATCACTTTTACTGAGTAGAAATGGACTCCCCTTGGCAAGTGGCATTAGACTTCTTTCCTCTGTGTTCTCTTCAATGACTCAGCTGTAGTAACATTTAAAGCTCAAAGAACTGACAAAAGGCAGGGATCTTGCTTCTCTCAGTGCACTAAATCTGCACCCCATCAGATACCCTAATTAAGCACAGGCTTCAGACTATTTAGCAAAATGAGTAAGTAAGTAAGTGTTGGCTACTAGTCTTTCAAGTGCTCCACCTGCTTGGTTGTCTGTAACGTTCCTGTAACATGACAGGTATTGGAACAGTTCCACTCAAACCTCCAATTGGCCCTCTCGTCCTTGAGGTACTGGACCCTGTCTTGCTTTCCTACAGATTTGTGTAAATCGTTACTACACTTTCTGCATTATTTTGTACATACTGCACATGAAAGCAAGCATAAAACCCTGCTGGAAAGAAATCTGACATGTGATTACACTGACTACCAGAACGGTGACATACCTGACCCTGGATGATTACCAAATGAGACCACATACAGTGTAATTACAACAGGGCTATTGAGATTGACCGTATAATCCTAGTATCTTTTGGCAGAACAAATAAAACTGATTTTTTTTCTTTGCACAGCTTCCACGAGGTCTTTGAAGGTACTGAAGAACTCCTGCAGTAGCGAGTGGAACACTGACACAGGGAAAGGTAACTTCCAGGATTCTGATGAGTGCAGCTTGAGTAGCAGTACTCAGAGCAGCAGCTGCCACACCACTGAGAGCACACAGGAGCCCAAAAATTCCTCTCCTGATAAACATTTACAGAGCTGTGCATCAGACTTTTCCAATGTTCTTGTCAAGGAATCTGATATTCTCAGTGATGATGATGATGATGATGACTATCAGAGCCTAAAGAAAGGCAGTCCTACTAAAGATATTGAAATACAGTTCCAACGACTGAAGATTTCAGAAGAACCAAGTACTGACTCTGAACGAGATCAGGCCACTGAAAATGAGGAAGGGGATAGTTTCAAGACAGATGAGCATCCAAAGCTGGTGCGTGGCCATTTCTGCCCAGTTAAGAGAAAAGTAAACAGCACAAAGCGTAACAGAGGAACTTTACTGGCAATGCAAGAACGTCACCAATCCCTTGACAGTCATTCTGATGCTGCAAACTTGGATCTGAACTCTATTTTAGAGAGAGAATTTAGTGTCCAGAGCTTAGCATCTGTAGTTAATGAGGACTGTTTTTATGAAACTGTGGAAAGGCATGGAAAATCCTAGCTTTCTAAGCACTATATTTAAATAGTTCATTTTAAGTCCACATAAAATTCAACAAACTTACTTTGCTTTAAAACAAGGAAATTCATGGAAGCTGCAGGAAAACTACTATGTATTTGATTTTGTGCACTAATACATTTTTTTCCCACAAAAACAGCTGTAAAGGATTCTTAAGTTATTTTAATTTATTGTGGATCAAAAATAGATTGAGTTGGCCAAGGTCTGTAAATTAGTTCATCCCTTTCAAGCAGTTATTGAGATTTTGTAGTATTCCTGAGGAGGGTAGGGGAAGGATGGCTTTGTTAGCATTTTAAGTTATGTGGAAAAGATGCTAGTGAGAGGACAGAGGAGATTACAACAGAAATTAGCTTTACAAAGTGATTTTTTTTCAATACCTTGGGCATTTTATTTCTTTAGTTTTCATTTTTGCTT
This sequence comes from Rhea pennata, assembly GCF_028389875.1. Classification (NCBI taxonomy): domain Eukaryota; kingdom Metazoa; phylum Chordata; class Aves; order Rheiformes; family Rheidae; genus Rhea; species Rhea pennata. Next base: position 60,158,271 of record NC_084665.1, read on the forward strand.
TATTTAAAGCAGAATTAAGTTATTTTAATGTGTTTTAGTGCACAATAGTGCCGAAATTTCATTTTTGTATGTTTTAAGATGCTGTTTATACTTTATATATATATATATATGTAAATATAAAAACAAAGCTTGGACTGTAATCTTTTATTTGACTGTATTTTTTATTTTCTCTACCAGCCTGTACAGTAAAAGACAAGTAAGTATTGTACTTAGCAATGTTTTCTACTTTTTATTGTACTGCTTTTTTCTAGTTGGAGATTTAAACCCTGAGTTCTTTGCTTTGGCATAAATGAGAAGAGTATTAGCAGACCTTAAGGTAATCTGTGCACTTTATCCTCCTTTAAGCCGGTCACTTGAGTATATTTATACAAGGGTTTTGGCTTTTGTTTTTTAAATTACTGTGCACAATAGGATGTTCCAGGATAAAAAGAACACAAAAACCCAAACATCATCTTACATGCTGAAATACAAGAAATATTTTTCCTTCTGATTCAATAATGCACTTTTCATACAAAACTGATTATTTCAGAAGTATCTCAATTACATGTCTAATGAAACATACCTTGCTTTTGGTATGTGCTCTGACCATTCCCTGAAGTAAACAGAACTTATAGACATCTTATAAGTGGAGTGTCCTTTCATTTTTTTTTTCTACAGTTGAATGGAATGAATAAATAAAATGGGAAAGCCCTCTCTCTCCAGCACTTCCAGTACAAAAGTATCTCTTTTATACATGCACAGATGTAGGAATATATTTAAATCTTCTTTTACTGCATCAACACCTCTAGATCAAAGACTTAAAAAAAAAAAAAAAATCTGTCTGCTGAGATCACAGCTGTTACAGCTGATTCTCTTCTTCAATCTGTTCTGAGGGACTGGTATTTTTAGGTAATTTCTTCTTCTGCCTTAATTCTTCTCTGTAGTTGTATGCAAAAAGGCTTGGGTCTTCATCACACATTTTCCTATATGCATTGCACAGATTTCTGAAGTGTGACATGGAGAGCTGAATAGGACGCAAAGTTGGATCAACATCTGCTGCCATCATCAGCTGTTCTGTTTTCTTCAAACGTTCACTTTCAGGAAACAAGATCCTAAAAGGGGAATAAAAAAAGGCAATCAAATTATTCAGTTTCCCTTAAGAGACAGAAAGTAGTGTTGAGATTGTATCTAATATAGGTTTAGTATTAAGTATGTCGTTACCTTAGCTCTGGTAATCCTAGTAAGTCTCACTGCCTAAGTAAACATGGACACAAGGGGCCTTTATTCTACAAATGCAATTTATAACACAGGAAAGTATATACTTATGTCCCACATTAAACACATGACTGACTGTTTATGCTAACATTAAGAGCAATTTACAGAGCCTTCTTAGAATTAGCCTATATTTAAAAAGCAACAACAGAGTAAACTGTGTAAACTAAATCAGATCCAAACCATACAACTCTCGAGACAACTGTTCCGTTCCAATGGGAAAGACTTATCATTTGACATTAATACTGCAATCCTAATGGCAGAAAAAAAAAGCCAAGAAACAAAAGGAAGGAATATTTCATAATCATTCACTTTTAATATTTGCAACTTGGAAAAAGTGCCAGGAGTTAGACTTTATTTACTTCTTGGTCACTGATCACAAAAAGGTCACATCAGTTCCTGTACTCTGTTTGCTGTCAGAAACATTAGCACCCCTCTATTACAAGTTCCCCAAATCTTAACGAGTAGTAGTATTTTAATGTCTCGTATTTTTTTGAATATTTTTCAATGTCTCATAAAAATACATTATACAAACTACTGAAAGCTCAGTCAGAAAGGCAGAAAGAACTCTTGTGCATGTTTGGTAAGTAAGAAGTATGACATTTCATTTTTAGATCATCATCTGCCTCTGTCATACATAGGTAAGACCTATGTTGTGCATCTATTACAATGCATTCCCACCCCCCCCGCCCCATTTTTTTAACAAGTTGGCTGGACAAGCTAGTCTAAAAGGCTTAGGTAAGTGAAAGGTGGCTCTTTGTGGGCAGAGAAAATACAAACTTACTTACTTAAGAAAGGGTTTAAAATGACAGGTAAGAGAAGAATTTTCTCAGCCTATCCTAGTTTGAACTGTGTGCCACTCAAGGACATGTTACCATTATTACAGCATACTGGTCAGCAAGGCTGAAATGTACCAATCCTGATTTTGATATCCCTTCCATTAAGCTCATCTCTGAATTAGTTGTTAAAATATTGAGCCAAAAACACTTAATCATGCTTTACGCACAGAATATGCACCATCTTGAGTACTAGTGTGCATGTGAATTCTGTTGTGAACAGTAACGCAAACAAGTTCATTATTCTCTCTCCCCCCCCCCCACACACACCCCTGCTATGGGCTTGTATACTCTTACATGCCATGTTTCTTGCAGATCATAGAAGTTACACACACATATTAACTCGTTTTTATACAGTATGTGTGAGATATAACTAACTCAATAGCCCCTATTATAAACCAGAATTTGCCTTTTTTTTTTTCTTCTTTCTTTTTCAGGTCAGCTAAAGAATAAGAGGATTGTGTTTCTTAGTTGCATGCTATGCACTGGGCTAAAGCACGATAAGCTGCTATGGGATATGTGACGTCCAAAAGTTCAGATTCCCGCTCCTTCCCTCAAAAGAATGTAAAGCAGTACTAGCCCTTTCAGCTTACACAACAGCTGAATTTTTAAAACTTCGGCAAAAAATATTCCACACCAAGTTACAGATGCCGTTTGCTAACGCTGTCTTTCACAAACAAAACTGCAAATCAAATATCAACTCATCTGGAGTTTGGGGGGGGGGGGTCTCATTGTCTAAAGACATACTCAAAATGGGCAAATCAGTATGATTTTAGATCAAATGTTTGACAAATACTAATGTGTTTTACCACCTCAAGCAAAACTCTCCCTCCAAAAAAACTATAGAGGTAAAATTCTATGTTTGCCTTTATACTAGAGACATACATGGCTCGTAGTTCAGCGAAGTGGTGCACATCCTAAATCTAGACTGTTTCAGAACCAAAACAATGCCCAGCAATACTCAGAGGGCCCAAATTGCAGCAGCATGCCTATTGTTTCCTAACAACTGTTTGTTGCACATTCCTACAATGCTGAACGCAGGGCTTTGCCCCTACCAAATCAGACAAGTGTGTCTATGCCAGAATTTAATAGGATTCCTGGAGAACAGGCTGCAGTGGTCTCTCCTCAGCTAGATAGGGCTCCTTATCCAGCATTAAATTTAAAGAGGCAATAGAATACCATAAAAGGGAAGCATGGAAGTATGAATATTACCTTTTTGACATTATCCCTAAATAAATAAAATTTCTGACAGACCAAGTAACGTCTCCTCTTTCACATCGCAAGCTTCAGTTTAGAATTCTAGACTTTCACTTAATTCAAACAACATATGCTCTTGTTCAAATTGTACTTCAACAGCATTTGTGTAGTTGCTTATATTTTTGTGTGTGTTTTTTTTCCAATTTCTGAGAAAGACAAACTATCAGCAGTTTATCCCATAACTTTTTAACAACTTTGACATCATTAACAAAAATGCACAGTAATCGTTAACATAATTCAACAGAAAGCAATACACTTCATACTTTTCACTCCAGAGAACATTCTGAAATGTAAAGAGCTGATAAACTATGATGGCTTTTAAGCAGTAAAAATGTAAACAGAGTGAATAAACTCAAATACATCGCTAAGGGTGTTTCTTGATTGATTTAATAGCTGATGCAGTTACAAAACATTATCTGAAAGAGAATTTCTCATTAAGGGTTCTTACTCAATTCCACGGCAGCAGTATTTTCTTCTAAACTGAAAAACACTTTGAACAATTTTTTCTACTAGCTCAAAGGGCTGTTGTATCTGTGGTTGCACCAATGGAGTGAAATGCACTACGGCTACATCAACCTAGAAAAAAGGCAGATGATACTTGAATTATACATATTCCTTTGAGAAATCTTCTTATTCGTAAGTTTACAGGTTAGACATCAGGAATCAGACATTACTGTGACAGATGATAACATAATAGCTGTGTGGTGACTAATGTCATACTATTTGAATATAAAGATTTGCCTTAACTTTCAAGGCCCTGATGAATTTTTATATTTCTCAGTTATCTATGTATTTCTAATTAGTTCACACACCATTAATAGCTAGTACTTTTTTCCCCCCATGACACTTCCTCCATCTGGCACAACCTCCATGTAATCTGTAAAGTAATTAGTGTATATTTCTTCAGATCCTTCCACAAGACAATTCTGACACGATATACAAATGAGACAATATTCACTATCCAGGCTAAAGGGCAGTTGGAGAAAATTGATATTATAATTAGAAACCAAATCCATTCCCTACATGTTTTCTGTTGCTCTAGGGCTTTTCTAATATGTGAACCAAGAAATTGCTTTTCAACATATTAACATTTTAAAATTCTAGTCTAGTCTAAAGAATGCAAGGTAGAAGTAAGTTCACAGTCAATTTAAGTGCCAAATGAACTCTCTATATTTACACAGTGTATCATAGTTCATTCAAAATCACATTTGAGTGTTTCTACACAGATCCCATTCAAACTTGTTTTTATCCTTTTATAGTTCTAAAGTCAGCTTGGTTCACAGACGACTGTTGCTTTCTCTGTCTGGAAAAAGTATGAAATAACATCCTACATATGTGTGTGTGTGTGTGTGTCTATATATATATATACATATATATTTATATATATGTATATATATATATATAGACACATACATACACACACACAAAATATATCATGAAATGACAGTAACATTTTATTACATATAAATGAACAAAATGAACAAACTTATATGCTCACACTTCTCTATGCAAAATGCTGGGCTAAGAATTCAGTTCTGAACAATACTGAGTAATATGTTGAAGTGGAATCTTCCAAACTAGATATTAACAATTAATAATTAAAAAAAAATTGTGTGGAGGAGCACATTGAAAATTTGTACAATACTGGTACTGAATTACTATACATATTTTAAGTGTCAGACTATTAAAAATACCCAGTCTCTTATTAAAAAAAATAAAATCAGATTATATACAGTCGAAAATGACACATCTTTTCAAAAGGTCTGAAAGCCAATACTGGCAATTACAGAACAAATTCTATTTGACACTATACTGAAAAAACATTAGTTTTGATGCAAATAAAAGATAAATACAGACCACAAAAAAAACCTTTTGTTCAAACTATATTCTCAATGTGATAGTTCTTTGAGAAAACCCACAGCAAGACAGTACTTAAAAAAAAAAAATCCTAAAGCTGTAATCAGAACTGCTTTAAGCTTGTTTTTTTTTTTAAAAAAAAAAATTAATCACAGTGGACATATTTTCTGGCACAAAAATACCTTCCATCAATAAAGATTGCTTTATTCAATGGGAATATCACATCAGCCATGTACAATTCAGTACTTCAACATTAGAGAAATTGTATTTATTTCTGTCCTATAAAAATGCTGAAATTAGAACAATGTAAGTTTTGTGTGTAGACAGAATTTACAAAGCTTAAATACTAGCTAGAGAAAGGAAAAGAAACACTGATTAAAGGTGGTGATGAAAAAAACATATAGTAAATTTTCAGTATTAACAGTGCCAACCTCAAGTATATGTTACAGATGATAGTATTTTTCTCTCCTTTTCTTCTCTTTCTGAAAGTTGGAGTCAACAGTAAGGCTGTAAAATTATTTAAATTAATAAAATATAAGTACTGCAAAAAAAAAGTCACAAGATCTTCCTTTAAAAAGTGAGGTAACAAAGCAAAACCTGACAGATGGAATCTGCAGAGAGAAATGCAAATAAACACGTTCTCCAAAGCAGCTTCTGAATTATTCAAGCGCTGATAGTTTCTATACTAACAGCAGTAACCTATCAGGAAGATCACGGGATCACAGTGAAAACTTGTGCCCACACTGAATGTCAGAGAAAAAAGAAATCAAATACTGTTTTGACAAGAGTTAAGAAAACAACTTTGGTGGTACAAACAGAAATCTGCCCCAAGCTGAGTCTGTACCTCCCTTCAAAAATGATACAGTACGAAGGTAATGGCAACACAAAAGATTGGAGACAGGGAAGAGAAACCCATAAGCCCACAAAGAGAGTACTGGGTGGTGTCTGAGGTGTACCTTGATTCTACTGTTCATCTCATTCTGGGCAAAGTAGTTCGACTGTGTCATCTGCAGTCTCATACAGGGTGCTCTAAGCTGCCAGCAACCAAACCTCCTCCAGAATGGAAGCAATATTGCTAGTGCAATGCAGCAAAATACACATACTGATTAGCCTGGCAGAGATCATGGCTGTATGACCACAGATGCAGCTGCAGATTGCAACTATACTTATAGTATAGTATATATACTTACAGTATACTATAGTGGTCCCAATAAATATACCTGTACATGTTTTGCTTTGGAACATACTCACTTGGGATCAGATCCTTACATAAATGTACTCAGCTTCAAAGCACAGAGCTGACCTAAAAGCTGTCAAGGATATTAGATGTCCTGCTCAGGACTGCAACATAAAATTGTAAAATTGTTTGGAAAAAGGTTAAAAAAAAAAAAAAAAAAAAAAAAGAGAGGAGCTAAAAGATAGATTAAAAAGTAGTCCAAACACAGGACACAGGATTTTCCAACAAATCTACTGAGGATGCTAAGAAATGGGTGATCAAAATTGGAATACTGATGTTGAAAAACCTTAACTAGAAATGTCTTCACTATAACCAAAGGCAAATCAAAGCCAGTATCTACAATATAACATTCAATTCGTTCTGTGTGCTTTCCTTTTCTTTCTCAACTTTCTTTTTCTGTTTAGCAAGTCTGAAATAAGTGGCCAAACACAAAGTCTATTTTACAAAAAAGAGGAATAAACTGGTATGACAGATGCATTAATAATGCTGAACGACACTCAAATCGTTCATTGTATGGGTCTAGAAACTTCCCAAATAGGCACATTACTGTACCCATAAGTTTCACAACTTCCCCTGAAGTACCTATCTGTGCAAGAGACCTCTGATCTGATCAGATACTCACAGGACCATGCATATCCAGAAAAACTCAGCTGTTGTTCTTTTAGAGTCACAACAGTGTAACAAACATCAGACTGTGGTTCCAAGTTTACATTGCAGCCAAAACCCAGGGGCATTCATGACAGATAGATGTAAATGCAAATCACTTATATTCCTAAACAAAAGGATCCAATGACTAGGGAAATACAACACCCTGGATACGCAAGTGTATTTTTTCTTTTTTTAACAGGGCAAATGCATACTTCACATGACCATCCAGCTCCCTGTACAGAAATACTAAGGGCTGATTTACATACTTGTATGTTCATTTACAATTTTGCCATGAAATAACACAGTGCATTTACTTCCCCCCAAAAAATAGGGACAAAAAGCCACTAGGGACCGCTTGGGATCGCCTCGTCCCCTCAATTTTGCAGAACTGCTGTTAAGTGAGATATGATGACTCTTGTTTTTAGAAGTAGCAGCTGCATCTTTAACAAAAATTACTCAAGGGAAAACAAATCCACAATCCAGATGCAGTGTACTATTTAAGAGAAAAACAGCTCAATTTGCAATCTCAAGGCTAGTGGGCAATAATTTCTGCTTCTGAAACAAAAAATGGTACTTCTCAGCATTTGCTCCATTGTAGGCATTGTTTTCTTTGGAACCCCAGGAAAGCTGCTTGGTTACTGTAGCAACAGATACAGCGGAGAGCTTTTTACTTGCAATTGGCCACTCCCTTAGAACTACACATGCTATTTTTCCCTAACCTGCATAAAACAGAGAGCAGAAATATGAAAGTCCATATAGAGTACACAAGGGCATTTAAAGCACATAAGTTGTGTGTGGATAATTTCATTAGTAACACATTTTTTTTTAATTTTCCCCAAACATATTAGAAACATTTATAAAATAATACTCAACACTTAAACCTTCATTGTACTGAAGATACACTTGATGAGTGAGGGGAGAATAACTGCTACACTATTGAAAGTTCAGTATATATCAGTTGAATAATATGTTTATTGATTATTTTTATGTTCAAAGGAAGCACGAACATATCATGGAGTACAGTTTAATTCAGCGTAGTCTGCTGCCTGGCTGATAAAATCAACTCTCTAAATCAGAATGAGCTGAAATAAGAAAATTTTTGCATTTACTAGTTGTTTGCAATAAAGGTCTTACAATAGGCCATACATGTATCTTGCAACAAAGCTGTATTAAAAGCAAACCCACATATCCTTTTCCAAGCTGTCATTTCCTCTTATAAGGAACTGAAATCTAAGCAGACTATAGTACAACTCCATAAAAACAGATTGCTTGTGTCTAACACCAGATACGTATATCTCACAGCTATCTTGTTCTGATGTGAGGGTTTCATTTTGGTTCACTTTTAGCAGAAAATAATCGTGCCACCACATTAACAGCTATAATCTAGTTCCTGTGTAACAACAGCTTTGAAATAATTTAACTCCACTCACACTACTGCAAGGCTCAAATCAGCCTCAGGGTTTAGAAAATTTCCCTAGAATGTTTTGCTTTTGTAAGCTCTTTGTTTAATTTCATCTGATGTCCCTCCCTACTTCTTCAGAAAGAATAGTAGTAAAGCCAAAGGTCAAAAACCCATTTTTAGATAAAAGTTTATTAATTCTAATGATACTCATTCCCCAAATACTATTCAAGTAGCCAAAGCACTGGTGAGTTTTACTGATGTAAACTAAGAATATACGAATATGATAATTAAGTATACAAGTTCAGATCAAAGGTCCATCGAGACGAAATACCGCCTCCAGCAACGGCAAGCAGCATGCATATGGAGAAAGAGTACTAGGAGAAGTCAAGCAGATAGCAGAATTGTTGAGGATGCCCTCCCACGCTTCTGTGGTTTGGGCACAGGGAGCCAGAAATGCTGCCTTTACATTTACTAAACCTCAAGGGATTTTTCTGCCGGGAATTGGGCCCTGTTGCTTTTTGAACCCCTGCAAGCATTGTGCATTTTGCAGCATCTTGTAGTAATGAGCTTTTACAGTTAAACACACATTGTGCAAAGTAGCCCATTCATTCTGTAGCTGTGCCTTCTGCTATTTTTAATATATGACCTCTTGTTATCATATTGGAAAAGACAGGATTTTACTTCCCCATGACGCTCAAAATTTTCCAGCTCTCTAACTTAACCTTCCACAGAACGAGTTCCTTTCCAAAACAGGCTCTAGATTATTTACAGCTTCTCATACAGAAGTTAAGATTTCTGATTGTCTTACTAATCACTTCTTTGAGACAGGGCAAAGAGCACTAAGATGAGGTTTTCCTGGGTAGTACAGCACTTTCCTACTAATTCCTAAAACTTAACTTGCTGAATTGAGTTGTTTTTATGGAACAGTAGTCCCAAAGCCTCATTTCAGATTAATAAATTCAGAGACTGTTATTGTATATGTGAAGTGAAAGTGGGTCTTCCGCTTGTGTGCCACTTTTATTTATTAATGCTTAATTTGCTGTTTTATCATCCAATCTGCAGTATTATAAAGGTCCTTTTGCAATTTTTCAAAGATCTCATCTCTACTATTGTGAATAACTTTCATGAGTAAAATGTATCACATCAGCCTTCATTCATTCCCAGACTACTTAAGTTATACAAGTATCACTTTGATTTGCTGTGTAATTCCACTATTAAATTAAATTTCATTCACTGTGAAAATTTACTCTGTCCTTTTTTCCCCTTTTTCCCAACTATTTATCTCTTTCAAGACCTTTCCTCTTACTCTTTGAGAGTTTAATTCTTTCAAGAGCCTTGCGAGGACCATCATGCATGCCTCCTGAAAACATAGGTAAAACACACTCTGGTTCATACATTCTCTGACTGCTCCAAAGAACTCCAAATAGATTTATGAAACAAGACACATTTTTTGCAGCATTTATGAACTTATCTACTAATTCTCTTTTTTACAGTAGTGTGTATCAGTTTTCCTAGTACTGCAGAAAGTTCTTGACAAGCAGGAAAAACTCCTAAGAACATCTAAATATGTTATGTCAAAATGCATACATTAAATTAGCTTATATTGCAGCTACTGAATCATCACACAAGAGTCAAAGAGTGGTTATAGAAGCTTTTCTCGGATGAGTCCATGATCAAGCTATTAAACTTCACTTTGTCCAAAAGGAAAACCCCTATATGTTCTGAGGGTATCAAATGTTCTTCATTAGCAAATGAAAATAAAGAAACAAAATTGTTTCCCAAAATCTTTTGTAACACAAAGAATATCACACGGAAAGCAAAGATTAGATGTAGAACCTATGGTAATATGACTGTTCCAGTCAGCAAGATTTTCCCCCTAACTTTTCAATTTCACACACTGACTTGGTGAGCCACTTCACCAATGCACTACAGTTACCATATAAACCTTATTATTAGGTTTTATTCCTTCATTCATTTACATAGGCTCATGAAAAAACAACAACATATAGGTTGCTGAAGATATCAAGAAGAGATAAGCAAAAACTGTAGCTGAAAAGAAATGCACTGCTCTTCCAATTACAAATCAAAACATATTGCATAGCTCTTTCCTAGGAAATGTAAACTCATAAGAAGATTATCTGTGATTAAAAAAAAAACATCCTCTAGTTCTAGCTCTCAGTTTGCCAGAAATGAATTCTAACCCCACTTTTAAAAGTATATAAGTCTTCACAATTTCTGGATTCTGAAGATTTTCTTGCTGTTATCACTGTTTGCAATTCTCATCATAGAATCTATGCACTATTATATATTTGGGAGTAATGGTTTCCATGTGTTTTTCTCTATAATCTCTTTGCTTTCCCTTACTAAGTGTTTTTCAAACAAAACTCATTAAACAAAGTAATCCTTTATTCTCTGGTAGATGGAACTAAGAGAGGGAACAAGCAGCAGGATCGCACTTAGAAGAAGAGAGAAAAAGAACACTCTGAGAGAAGAGAGGAAAAACAACACCGAGAAATTCTTGTTAATACATGCCAATGCAGTTTTATATGAGAAGGGATAGTTCTAATCAAGAGAAATTATATTTTTCCAGGGCCTCTACAGTGAAGAAAACATCTTAGACCTCACATCTAGCAGTAAGTGCTACACAAAGAGGAATGTAAAATAACTGTATCTTTTATTACAGTGTACAGTGCTTATACTTGAATTTATTGTGCCTTTGATTTAGTTCACCCCATTAATTATAATGTGTGATTACTGTTTGCAGTGCTTTAGGTTGGTGTTCGCACATTTGAATACGCTGAAATTTTTTAAAATGAAGCAATGAAAAAAGCTATTTCAAGATGCTAATCAGCTGACTCAGATTATGCTTTTGAATGAAAGTTTTGAGCTATCCAGTCATGTCAGTTCCTTCTGCAAAAGGAAGCTAAGCATTCTTTCCTAGGGGCCTGATACAGAAAATAATATGCATTTCTCAAAGCAACTCTTCACAGTTCGAACACACTGAAGGGATTTTGAAATAGGCAGGTCTTTGAGATAGCGTTTTAAAACTGAATAGCTGTTAACATTCTCACTTTAATTGTAAGCCTTATTAAAATATGTATGCTCGACAGAAATAGCACATCTCTGAATAATTACTTGGAATAAGTAGAATATATAAATTCTGGTTTATTGCTAATCCTACTCTACAGAACTTGAAATATAATGCTGTTGAAAACTTGGTTGCTTAGAAAGAACACATGTTCATCAAAACATGGTCACCTTATAGATAATAAAGTGAAATAAGTATACTGCAGAGATTTTCTACTTTTCCAGAAAGTGTTTCACTTATTTCAACTTCACCTCCTACTATTTCAGCTTTTCCCCTAAGTTCTAATACTAAAGACTATTTTAATACTATTGTTCATATTTACACAATAGAAAAAGTTAAAAATCGGTTAAACAGAAGGTATTAGAGATCATATTCCAAACTAAGGACTTCTCTTTCTCTATCAAGCTGAAAAAATACAACCTGCCCTCTGTACATTCCAATTCTAAACACAGGACACCTTTAGCTTTTCCTAGTCACACAGGTTTCAAACCATTTAACTTCATCTGCTATCCCAAAGCCACAACTGATGTAACAGCAATAGTTCTGATTTCCCAGGTGCATAGCCATTTTATCACACTACTTAAATGTTCGTTTCAAATGTAATTTGACCCTTCATGCAAGAATAGTAGAATATAGTTTTAGAATGAATTTTAAAAATAACAATGTGGCAAATTTGCCAGTGATCTCAGGCAGGGAAGTGGCCAATTAAAAAATTGGACTAAACACAGCAGAGCTGTTCCTTAGTGTTAAAATAGGTATTTTATTTGAGAGAGAAAAGTGTATTTTATTCTTTCTTGTAAGAGACTCAAGACTGTTGCTCTAAGTCAAGAACTGAGAATTACGTTTCTGAAAATAAAATGTTAATTTAGAAAATTAAGTTACATATGTGGCCACTTTATTGTGATAATACTGCAAAACCTAAATACCATCTCATTCTCTCTCTCAAAAGCATTAAATTCGGGGACAGTTATGAAACAGAACAACATATAATGTTTCAACAGCAGAAATGAAAGGGTTACTTTTAGCCATACTTTAAACAAAAAGTAGTATTATCAACGTGCATAGTTATAAAAATAGTCAACAGGAACAGACTACAACCATCTATTATATACTTAAGGTGAGGTATTTTATGAGTAACATATATTTTCTATCACAGTATTTTTCCAGAATGGCTTTTAAATTTGTAAGTTTTTAATGTTCCACTTACAATGTATTCTTGCCTAGTAAGCCAGCGATCTGCATATTACTACTGAACACAACTCCAGCAAAACAAGTTATGCTTGATGGCTTGCAATCATGTATGAAAGGGCAGCTTCTTCTTACAATCAATTCTCAAACACTGCCCATTTGTCATCATTTATGTTCAAGTACCTTCTGTACAGCTGCTCGGCTGCTCTCATCTGCTGCAGGGTCACGTTCAGATATTCATTCAGATAGCTCTAATTTTAAATGCAAGCTCTTTTGTTTGCTGATTTCTTTTTCTTCCCCCCTGCCCTTCTCCTCCTCCCCCTCCCTTCTCCCCATCACACAGACGGCTACAGCCTTGGCTGCGAAGCTACCAACCAGTTGCACACATTTGCAAGACAGAAACAAGCAGACAAAAAGGTGACAGCAAATAATCCTCATGGCATCAGCAGGTCTGCAGTTCTTTGCTTTTATTCTTGCTTTGTTTGGCATTTTTGGAGACATCACAGCCACCCTCCTACCTAACTGGAAGGTAAATGCAGATGTTGGTTCAAATATCATAACAGCTATAACACAGATGCAAGGACTTTGGATGGACTGCACATGGTACAGCACCGGGATGTTTAGCTGTACCCTGAAATACTCCGTTCTCTCTCTCCCTGTCTACATCCAGGCTGCACGGACCACCATGGTACTGTCTTGTATCCTATCGGCCTTTGGGATTTGCATCACTACAGTTGGAATGAAATGCACAAAGTTGGGAGGGGACACTGACAGCAAAAGCCACACTTGTTTTGCTGGAGGAGTCTGCTTTATTCTTTCAGGAATCTTTGGATTAATACCAACATCTTGGTACACAAGAGAAATAATTTCAAGTTTTCTGGACACAACCATTCCAGAGAGCAGTAAACATGAACCAGGAGGAGCTGTTTATATAGGATTCATTTCAGCAGGGTTTCTGCTTATTGCAGGTGTGATCTTCTGCACTTCCTGTTTTAAAAAGCAGCAAGGACCATGGATTTACCCTGCAAAACAGCAACATTTCCCATCCACACAGCAAGAGAACAATGCAGGTTACAACCTGAAGGACTACGTGTAAATACACTTATTTCTACCAGTTGAAGCTTTTTTTGTGCTAAGTAGAGTCTGCTTATTTTAAAGAATTTATCAAAATAACATATTTTTTCTTATGCCAAGGCTGCAATTTTGTTTTAGCAAAGTATTTTTATATTTAATGATATCAGCAAAAAGAACGAGGTAGGAAACAAAGCTTAAGTCTGCGGCAAAAATACTTTTTCTGATCATTTTTGCAAACCTAGTTCTTTTTATCTTTCCAAGTAAAATTTACTGGAGAAAAAGAAATCATTTTAAACTATAACTCTCAGTACAATTAAAAATGATGTCTTGTTAGAGAAAAGATGTTTAAAAATATGCTGTTACATATTTAGCAAATAAGGTTATCAGTAACATATAGCATGGGATTATGTCATTTACTTTTTATTCTTTAACTGAAACGCAAGTGAAAAAAAGAAAGTAAAAGAAAATAAAAAAGGAAACACTTGCTATCCAAGATGCTCATTTCATTGGTTTTCAAGTAATAGACACATCTGCCTTTCATTTTCAGTTCTCAACTGCACTGGAAACTGATTTTTCTTTTTCCTTTTTTTTTTTTTTTTTTTAATTTAAAAAAAAGAGAGAGAAAGAAAAAGCCACAAAACTCTTAACTGTATTTTGTAGCTGCATATCAGGCTAAAGAATTAACACTACCATTCAGATATTGCCAGAAATGACTCTCCTGCCCCAAACTGCCACCTACTGTGGGTTTCACTTTTAATTGTTAAAGAAATGTCTATTGGGCAGTCTCCAACAGCTATGAATCTACCACTACACAACAAATGATAGATTTGAAGAGCAACAAAAGAATAGAAATGTCACCATGACTAAGAAAACGCCTGCAAACTTTAACACACAGGATACAAAGTAAGTAACCACATACAAGAAAAATCTGAAAGTGTTCTGGCTTACACTTGCACTCAAAGTAGCTTTTAACTACAGCTACCATTACCCAGGCTTGCACATTTTTAGCCTTCTAAAAGAACTTTATTGCTCCTATCAATTATTTTAGTGGGCTCTGCTTCAGGCCCACTGCTACATATTCTATTATGGTAAACTAATATACAATGGTGGTAAAGAGACTGCGTCTTCATTTAAATGTATTTTGTTAACTCTGTTAATTTGATTAACAATCTTGAATCCTTTAACCTTCTCTTTCAGAATACAGAATTTGTTTCTTATGGGGTCTGGACATCCTCTGTCATATCTAAAAGCTTCCCTAAATGAGAATCAAATTCATGTTAATTTGCTAGCATATACAAGAAAATGGAAAGAAGAAAGGACACAGGCCTTCAAATTTAGGAATATGACAACAGTGGACGATTCTTACAACAAAAGCAACTTTTAGTTTGCTTTTTCATATAAAACTCTTAGTTCCCAGGTTATTACCTAAATTTCACCAATACACTACAAAGCAGCTATGATCTTAAACATACAGTTAGCATAAAAGAGCTGTTGGTTAAACTAAAATCTTCTATTATAGCATTTGAAAAAGTAAAACTTACTTCATGTAAGTAATGCAAAGAGTCTTTGTTCTAATATCCATAAGCTCTGAATGGAACTTCATCTTGCTTGTATGACTATTATTAGATGATCATTTTGAATACCTATCTATTCATCAAGGAGCTTGTTTTGTACTAGCCTTAATACTTGATCAGCTATTATTCACTAATGCAGAGACTTAACTATGAGCAAAACCCCAAATTTTCTTTGTTGAGACATAACAGTGTACAGCACTATTCCATTCCATAACCAAATCTTATTAAATATAAACCTTTACAGGTACTATTGAAATAATTTTCATTCCTTAGGCAAATGAAGTAAACTACCTATTTCGAAAAGCAAGCCTGTCAGTCCTTGGTAACGTGCCTGACATAACACTGAGTTATCATTGCTAATATGTGAATTAAATTGACATTTATAAAACAAGAACCAAAAAAGTTTTAATATGAAGGCATAGGAAAAACGCAGTAATTTCATCTTCCAAGTAAAAATGAAGTTTTCGTAAGTTACACACACAGCTCCAATTTTTATTGCTAAAACTATATACAGAAGTACCTGAAATTCTTTGTATACCTATGAAATAAAACCAGAGCATTGAGCTATTTCACTCATAACACGCTGCAACAGCCTTCAAAGAAAGGAGAGGTTCTATCTGCAATTATAGTATCTAAAGTCACATGTTAGCCTACTGCTAAAACAAATAGGGAGAACACAGAAGATAAATCTACAACAGGAGTTTGAAGGAAACAAAATACAGTGAAACAGGTGCCAAATCTGTCTGAGACGCTTGTACTTTCTGCTTTTGTAATATAGTCAGTATTTGTTTCAACTCAAAGAAATGTATTAAATAAATACATTCTTGCCTTTAACCTTACTGTCTTTTTTTGAAAAGGCTTTATTCAACTGATCACCAACTGATCACAGAATTTCCATATACTAAGACATTTGTCAGGACTCTATGGGACAGATGCTCTGAGGCAACTAAGGCCTTCTTTGTACAGGAAAGCGGGAATATAAGTTAGAGCTTCCTAATTTTGAGACCTAGTCTGCAGAAGACTTTCGATTGCACTAGCGCTACCATACTCTCAAATTGCACCCAATATTTAGAAAAAAAGATAGGATTGGAATACTGGCACTACTGAGCACTATTTCACATATTTAATAATAAAACTTCTGGAAGACATTTCTGGAAATTAGGTCTAAGAGGGAGCCAAAAAAACTCCCCAAAAATGCAAAGCAAAAAATAAGCAAGGCCATTTTTTTCCACAGTAGACTGAAATCATGAATAATAGCTTACCACATTTAAACAGTAACCTCTTCAAAAATACAAACAGTATTTTAAATCCTCATCAGACTATACACAGATATAGGCTTTAAAATTCACATTGATAAGGGAAAGGGAATGATTTTCCAGAAGTTCTCAGGATATAAACCTGAGTGAAAAAAAACCAAGAAACAGACTGTAATAAAGGTGAAGGAGGATGCCTGAGGAACTGAACCAACCAGTTTAAGAGGAACTTGCAGAAGCAGTAGGTTACATTTCTGGAACAGAATGGATTTCCACGTATATTCAGGGCAAACAAACCTTATTCAGGTTTAGAATCAGTCACATCTTTACAAAAACAAAACAAAACAAAAAAAAACAGATTTCTGTCCAAAATGCAGTTTGATTTATTCATTCCTGATTCACATAATTGTAATGGCTGTTAATAAAAATGCCATTGTAGATAAGAAGATAGCAAAGAGATTGTTCTCTTCTATCCACCCAAGAACAGACAGGAGGGAGAAAAGATTGTTACTGTCTTAAACAGGGAATGAGATGTAGGTGACAAACTACTGTAGCAAATAGGAAGGAGTTAAAATACGCTAAGAATGAGCAGGGCAAAATTTAAAGATTACAGACTTGGAAATTAGAGATCTTGGACAAAGATCACAAATGAAAAGCTTTTATTTATTATCATCTTCTAATAGTTCTTATCAAATTCTCTAGGTGTATTTCCCAAACTGTTCACAAATGCAAAATGTAAAATAGAAAACTTCTCAAAGATGCTACAATCCTAGCAACACTGTTTTGTCATTAAATCCACATCTCCTCCTCCAGAAATACCCAAAGAAACAGATTAGTCTTGCTGACAGACTTGAAGGTAAAGACCAAGTGCCCATAATTCAAAAATAAAAGCATCTTCTTGAACCAAATACACCTTTTTTAGAGGTATACCACATCTCTCTACTTAGAAGAATGGAGATATTGAATGGGAACGTCCAACTGTGCTCCTTACTGATAATCAGATCCATCGTATATGCTCTTTCCAGGAAGTAATAGCACAAATGACATTTGACAGGGCAATGCAGAGAAAAATAACAAGCAACAGATGAGTGCCAGGAGTAATCCAGGGAAAAATGAGAAATATTTTGTTTTCTCTTCCCTTTTTTATGCTTCAATTTGTTAGGCTGCTTTTTAGAAGAACCACATCCAGTTGCTGCTGTTGCAGATTCAACTCCATTATTCTCTATACTACAGCCTTGTCCAACTAGTAAAGTTTTTTGTCTGGTATCTTCTGGTAACTCCCAGTTATTATACCAGTACTAATAAGTACTACTCATCTACTCTACACTTTACAAAAAACAATCTACAGTTAAAAGAATTATTTTTTTTCTGGACTGATCAAATTATATCATCAAGTATTGCCAATTTGTATAATGTTTCTTTCAAAACTTACTGGTATGACAAGTCAGTTTCCAATATCCCAAAATAGTCATGATAGAAAGGGCAATGACATCTGAAGTATTTACTTACAGCCGTTCTATCTAGAGATTGTAACATGGATACTTTAGCTACTCAAATACATTTAGAAAGTAAGTAAAACATGAATAGTAAAATATGTTTCTTATTGCCACCAGGAGCATTAACTGTTTGAATAGCTTGGAAATTTTATTAATGATACTGATTTCTTCAACTGCCTCAAGCACTACATTAACTTGAACTAATATAGAAACGCCAAAACACCTTTCCAAAAGGCACTCAGTGGCAGCAATGTAACTGGAAGCTGATCAGATTGAATTACATAATCATACTCTAGCTATTGCTCTGTGAGGGACAAAGCATACTTCCTTCAACTCTCTCATTATAAACATGCATTTATCTACATCATCAGATACTTAAAATAACTCCTGATTATTAGCCAGTTTAAAAAAGAAAACATTTCTATCGCATATTGTTAGTGCTTTTCAGCAACTTTAATGGCATTCTCCCAAAGAAGCCCGTTTTCTGAAACAAAATACGACTCTCACTGTTTATCATTAATACAAAACTAAGAATGACCTTACATTACATCTGCTATGAGGATCTTCTTCAAAAGTGGAGAAAGTTGTTAAAAGGAGAAAAAAATATTATAATTTTTGTTCAACTTGTACTATAGGTGGATGTATTGATCACAACTGAATTGTGATGGATTACTTTTTAAAAGAGAAATTAACCAGAAATAGTAGAACTCACCAATTTTTAAAGAATTAAAACTGTATTTGAAATCATTATAGTGTAAGTTATAAATCAAACTCAGTAAGCCTAATGCATATTTCAGTCACAGCAGAGAGGAAAAGAAAATACCTAACAGTATTCTCAAACTAACATAATAATTCTGGAGTTCAGTAACCCTCATCTGACATGACTATTATCAGATTCCTCAGAAAAATAATGGAGGTTAAAGTAGAAGCTGTCTATAAGGGAATGCTCTTCCCAACTTTTTTCAGCTAATCATTGATCTATGCTCCAAAGCATGACAAAAATTGTGATCCACTTTGACAGAATATCTCAACATCTTTACCAACACTTCTTTGGTCTCCTGAGTGCCACTAAAGTTTTGGCTGAGACATTTTGTGACACAAAATTCCACAGATTAATGCTTTTTTAAAATTTCTTTCGTTAGCTTTGTATTTTGCATTTTCAGTTTCAGTGGACGCTTTCTGGTTTTTAATCCTCTCATTTCTCCCCCTTTCAAACAGCTATAAGCTTCTTACACTCTCCTTGGTTATGTTTTCCAGGGTACTATACAGTTTTATTCTTCAATTCTGATCTCCTCCTCTATTTTAGAAATTTCTTCCAAAACCAGAGCTACAGTACTCTTCAACTTGATTCTGCATAGAATTGAGCACTTTTGGTTCCTGATTCCAAAGGCCTTATAGGGAATTAAATGCATTTCACACTGCTCATCATCACCACCCCTTTTTATACAATTAATATCCTATCAAGCTGGTAGTTCCTTCACCAGATCAATATACACTAATCTAAACTAATCAAAAAAAAAGAATCAAAGAAACATACCAATACTTACCTCTGGTTGTGGAACAAAGGCTTGACCTGGAATTATGAAACAGTTTTCAACAGTGCAGAGATGCTGAGACATGATGGACAGTCTGCTACGTTGCTTACCTCCTGTCTTAGCCGTGAGCCTCTATGGAAGAATCAAAACATGTGAATCAGCAAAACTAATGATCAAGAGGAAATTATATTAAAGCGGGATTTTCAGTATCATCTAAGGTAAAGACAAATTGAAAAGAAAAAGGAACAATTAAACCAACCTTTACACACCATCCATCTAGAATTTTTCCCCCCACTGTCCTGCAATCAAATGCACATGAAATGTAGCTACTTGAACTTCTGTAGAACTTTGCGAAAGTCAAAATTATTTTGTATGGACACAAAAGACGACTAAAACACTTCTGACTGCAAGATTCCAGTCAAACATTGCAATGGTTGACAGTACTGTTACTTTCTTTGCACTGCATCAATTCTCTTTCAAGATCAAATGGAGCTCCACAAACTGGAAATTAGATACTTCACAAAATTTCTCCATTATAAACCGGTCTATGCCTACTACAAATGTAAGGAGATTATATCTACTTTATGTAATTTAAGAATACCTAACAATACACAGCATTTAACACTTAAAAGTTCAACTTAGTAATTCTTGGAATATCACAAGAAATTTCTCATCAAGGTTATAAAAAATCATATCTATTAGTCTAGTAGCTAACAAAATAGTCCCACATCCTTGGAAGTCAGCTGCAGAGGAGCTGGTAATGAGATGTTGTTTTAAGTCACATAATAAATTATTAAGATTAAAAATAACACTGAGTGAAGGAGAAGTAAATTTAAGAAACAAGAAAAACTTCCCTTAGTAAGCCAGATAAATAGGACAGTTTATGGGAAGCTGTTTCAGTTGACTGAGGCTCCAATTCAGTCACTGAGCAAACAACTGTAGGAATCTAGAGATGTCTCAGCTCTTCAGCAGCTGGTTATTCCTTTTTTTTGTAACAAGTTCTGCCCCCACAGTAGTAGTGGTTGGAGAGATCACATTCACAGACTTTAGTATCTCCACTTCAAACGTGGCTTCTTAGGACAGATCTAACCATGCTGTAGCTTTAACATAGTATGCTGGATGATGAACTAGGACCACTGAGATACAGATTCTCTTTTACTAACAAGGAAGGAACTGCTCCAAAGGATGCAGCAGACAGTAATAGCAATCTGCTGAAGAACACCAGGCTGCAGTTGTCTGTCAAAATCCTGCAAGGTCTGTAGAGCAAGGAAGCTCCAAAAATTTATCACATTAACCTAAAAGCATGTAAAGTAGTAGTCAAGACAGAAGGTTTTCCACACTTTCATGATCTGGCAAGAAATACATTCCAAATATAAAAAAGACCTAAGTAAAACAATCCTAAAATGCTAGAGAATATTACATTAACTAAACAGAAATCAAATTTTGAAGATTCCTGTTCTTATTTTTCACTACCTTAACCACAAATAAATGATGAAAAGGCAATCTGCATATCCCCTAACGTCTGTACCTCATGTAGCTTCTGATGAAAATTGTACTCATGAAATGCTGCCATGAGTATTAAAACTATGCCTGAAGAAAGAATTAAACCTATTGCTAAAGTTTTTTTTTCTTTTCTTTTTCTTTTCTTTTTTTTTTAAACAATTCCCCTGAAAGGCAGTTTAAGTATCAGCACAGAGCAAATAAAGTATTTTTCAAAGTCTTTTCTGAAAGAAAGTTCAATGATTCTTTTTTGCCTACAACAGCATTTAAAGCTACCTTAAATAGTTTCAGAGGAAGCCTGTTAAAAATCCATCAGCCATAGTTACTACTCTTTCAAAAAAACAAGACTGGAAAGTCTAACAATGCAATCAGATATGCACTTCCGTAATCTCAATGCTATATACTGTTTCATTTTCCTGCAATGGAAATGAGACAGACATAAGGACAGAGCCTGTAATCCTTCCACTGCCAATTTAAACAAGCCACTCTCACTTTCCAGGAAAACAAGCTAACAAGTTTCAGGTGGTCAGTTCCTTCACTTCAGCTACAGAAGGGGTAAGTTAACAAGTCCACTTCTGGGCAGTAACATCTTAAAAGACTATGACCCACAGAGGAGCTAAGAATGTACTTTTGTAACCTAAGTAATTTTTGTAGTTTTTTTTCTCCCTCTCTTCTCAAAATTTTCTTTGTTCTTATCTTTAAAGTATGGACAGTATCTGAAACTGCACTAATCTACCCATGCTAGAGTTCACCTAACTGGACAAGATTTTTGTGTCTATTACTAATATTTCACCAAGGCATGAAGTAAATCAAAGATTCTGAAACTTAACCCAGAATTTACTCAAGATGATACTAAATGCCTCTTTCAAACCCGCTCGCTATCAACTGCTTTCAGTGACTATCTCATTAACACCAGCACATTGGTTTGTTCTTCAGTAAGCTGCATCATATTACTTTGTTTTCCACAAATACATATTAAAAAGTCTCTATGGCAGATTTGAGGGTTTTCTTCCACAGAAGTTAATGCTAATTTTACAAAACAGAACTAAGGAGACAAAATGATCTGCCCAACACTTAATAGTGTCACTTTTACTACTGTAGATAGTTCTACAATAGACAGAACCTTAGCCTCCTTAATAGGCCTCAAAATTCAGTATATGATAACATAAACGCTATTTTTCATCAACAGTTTTAATCAATTTAATCAAATCATGTCAGAACAGAGAAGCCAGTAGCAGTAGTTCTAAACTGACATAATTCATGCTGAACAGTTGTGTTACCAGGAAACAGAGAAACAGGAAGATGTCATCAGCAAGAAATGCAAAGAAATTTTTCACTTGTTACACCAGCTAAAACAAGCCTGACCACAAACAAAACCTGTTGTTTTTTTTCCTTATTGTTAGTATCAAGTTATCTTAGCTAATAATAAGGCAAATGGCTCCATTCCATGACACAATGTTCCCCTACTGCTGAGCTTATGCCAGACATACTTTCTTTAGTACTTAGATTCTTTGTTTAGAAAAGTCCAATAATGTCACTGAGCTTTTGAATACAAGAGATACCTAATCTGGTACTGAAATATTACATAATTTATTATCTGTATTAAATATTAAGCTGCTGTTTATTTACTAGTACTAAATATGTCTGTAATATGCCAGATCACAATGATTCACTTAAGCTACTATAGAGATTCAGACAAAAGATACAGATTTTGATTCTCATTGCTCCTCCTAATCATAAGACAAAACAGTCTCATGTGAAAGGCAGCTTCTCTCCAAAATGAATGTAACAGGATATCAAATCAATTATGGAAATGCAAACCATGCACAATGATTACCTCTTCAGTGGAAACTCTGTTTAAACAAACATGTAAGTCTCAAGGTGAGAATCTCCTTGAGAAGGAGGAGAAGAATGTAGACTCAACCACAGTTAACAATGATTCACTATGTGAACCTGAGTATATCATTCAATTTCCTAATGTTTTTACTCCTCAACTTTTTAAGTACAAGGAATTTAGAGTGCACGGTACTTTGCATCTCATTTGAGCTATGTTGGGTACAGAAGCACTATAATCTGCATGTCACTGATGGCATATGCAGCTGGTTACAGCTACATAAAGTACTGAGTGCATTTACGTTCTCAACGCTATGCCCATTTTTTTCTATCTTCATCCAAAACCTAAAAATTTTTCCATCCTCACTTTGCATTTTTTAATCATAGTCCATTTGCTATACTTTGCAATGTAGTATAATCTCAAATGGCCTGAAATCATTCTGGAAAACAGAAACGGATTTTTTTTTATGCCAGAAACCACGTGAACTCAGAATTAATTAAAGAAATCTGGTTTACTGCATACTAAATGTTTGTCCCTGATGTTCTCTAGAGCCACCTACAGGAACCACTTCACCTCTTACCTTGAACTTTTCAAGGTCAAAGTAATCATAGAATCATAGAATGGTAAGGTTGGAAGGGACCTCTGGAGATCATCTAGTACGACCCTCAGCCTAGCCCCTACAGGGACTAAACCTGCCATCTTGGCATTAGCAGCACTATGCCTTAACCAGCCAAGCTAAACCTGCACAGAATGCTTTTCTAAGACCTCAAAATAACAACAGACATGCCACTTGTATACATAATTACTGTTAATTTAAATATTGTAAAAAAATAGTAACATCTTCCTTTTAGAGCTGTTATTTTGAAAGATTAAAAATAAAAAAAACATATATTTAGGTCACACATAGAAAACCAAGTATTTCTGAACACTGGACTAATTAGATAGTTCTCAAAGCATTCTGCCTGTCCTTATTTGTTTATTGAGAATGGAATGCAGATAAGAAGTCAATAGAAATAAAGTTAAGTCTGAAAGCATTTTGAAGTAGGCTATCCAGTATCAATTGATGTAAAGTCTCTGTCCACCTCTCTGTCTCTGTCCACCTCTCTGTCTCTGTCCACCTCTCTCAGAGGACAAAGGAAATAACTTTTTTGTTAATTACTTTTTGTTTGAAAAGTAAGGAAAAACAGACTGACAAAACGGTGTAAGAATGACTGAGAGAAAAGGAAAAAAGTTATAGAAAGAGTGCTGTGGAATCTATTCATGTTGAAGCAGTCAAACTTCAGAAAAGAATCTATTAAGCACTTCAGTACCTTAATGAAATATATCCCTACATAAGAAATTTTTAAAAATAATTTTGTGTGATGGGAAAGAACTGAACTGTTAATCAAAGCTCAACTTCATGCTTTACAGCCACAGACGATATCCAAATTAAAACTGAATCAGCACCTTCCTCTTTCTAAAGCCAACTAAGAGGGGTTTTGTACTTTCAAATTATAAGCAAAATGTTGCATCTAAACAAAGTTGTGTTCAATTTATCATCTTTTAAAATTTTAGTAAAAAGTAACATCTTACCTCCGCAACTTCCTTTTGAAAAGTCAATGTCATCTGGGTCCTGCCATAAATAAAAGGTCCATCTCTTTTGGAAACATTTGCAAGCCATTTGATGATTAGAGGAGTTGAAACACTGAAGGGCAGATTTCCAATGATATGTATATTTGGTGGCTCTGTGAACATTTGGTAGACAAAAAAATAACAATTAAAAATTATTTTTTGAATAAGATTTTGCTATGAAATAACGTATTAAAAACATGCATATCAACCTCCACTTAAAATATGAAAACAATTTTTACTGTGCCATACCAAACAAACATTTCCACTTACACTTGTCTTACAGTCACCCTATTAAGAATACTGCCAAAATTGTGTTACTGTTCAAGGTAACCAGTTGGACAAAAAATGATTAGGTTTGAATTTCAGTTATATCAGAATAAATCCACTGATTTCAGCTGAGCTATTCCAGAACAGCAGAAATACATAATTTAGACAACAGCATTTCCATGGTTTTACACTATAAGTACAGAATAAATATCCAATTTTAACATTCCATCCAATATTTTCACCCTGGGTTCATTTTACTGACTGTTCATAACTCCCAAATAATTACCTTGCTCCAACTGGACACAACTCTGCCTCTGTACAAGAATCCTCTGAAAAATAAAAGTCTAATAGCAAGCACAAGAGTGCCTGTTAGCCAATGGAAGTTATATATATTGTTCAATAAGGGGGCATTTCATTAGTGGAGACCCTTATCTCTAATCAGAAGTGCAATAAAAGGAACAGAAAGAAAGCATAACATTGTTTCTTATATTCTACAGTAGTTAATAATATGAATGAGAAATTGTATCAATTTCAAGTTGGTTTTCTGTCACTTCTTACTTATTGTGTAGGTTATCTTTGATACTTCTAGGATATTTGTGATATTTCACAAATATCAGATGGATAAGTATCCTTCTGAAATTCACTAGCTTTTCTAATTTTCATATGGCAATAATACAGCTGAAGCATATCTTACCTATAACTAGTTCGCTCTAACTAGTTTTATTTAAACTGCATTTCATCTTCAAACATGCATTTGTTCATACTTTGTTTTGTGAGGCACTTACCAATGCAATGAGGCAAATACAGCATTGAATTTTTCAAGGTAAAGATCACATGGCATGATCTTTTATGTTCTAAATGAGAAAGCAGGTTACTGTTCTTCTGGGCCTGCACAGATTGGCAGATTTCTTAAATTAAGAAATTTGGCAAAGGGGCCTGGAAGTTCATCTCTGATTTATCTAATACAGTCACATGCTCCAAAAGGGAGGTAAAATCAAGTCCTAAGAGAACCCCAGGTTTGAAAAAAGCCTCTGATTATATTCTGCATTTGCCAAAGATATGCAGCTGAAGCCAATGCAAGAAGAAAACTGATTTTTTTTGAGGAAAACTGATTTTTTTGAGTTCTTCCAAATTTCAAAGGTATTTATAGAAGTTTTGTTCAGTGGAAAAACAGAGGTGGTTTTTGGCTTATTCCAAAAGAAGAAGAAACTAGGGAGAAAGTATATTGTTTGCTTTACTTTTATACTTTCCAAGAGACATTATTGTACAGTGAGGACACACTAGAGCTAACAACTGCAAAGCCCTACTGTAATTTTGACTAAGGTGCATGACACAAATTCCGTATTTTTGGCTTTGAAGATGATTCTTTAATTGTTTCCTTTTGATATATAAGAACAGAAGAGAAAAGACTAGCTGCCTTCTCTTTTCTTACCTTCAAAATGTACCCAGTAAGAGAGTAGCACCTGCACTGATACAATGAATTCCAGCTATATTGCCAAACTTTAACTCAGAAACCTTAAAAACGAAACAATAAATAAACCACAATCAAATACTAACCATCCTCCCAGTTCTTTTTTAAGTGCTTTGGAAAAGCTTTCTCCATCTTATATGTAAGAATATCTCCATGAACAATGTTCACTTTTCCCGGAGCTGCTTCAGATAGCATCTGTTTGTAGGCAATCAAGCAGAATTAGGTGTAGTTCATGCTAAGTTTTGAATGCATTCATTTCCAGCTTCAGCAACAGCAAGATTTAAACCATTACTATATATTCTGTACATTAATCTTCACTGTATGAAAAAGTACAATAGCAGTTAAAACTGAGTGCACTATTAGTAAGTATTTACCTAAAAAGTGAATACTAATAATACAAGTCTGAAGGTGTGATTCTGCAAAGGTTTACTATTTACAGCTATAGAATTCCTTTTTTAACCCGAAGTGAGCTAAATTCTGTGTAGAAAGTACAAAAAAACAGCTTAACTAAAAACTAAGTGTTCCCACATGTTTTAAATGCATTTCCAACTAGGAAAAAAATCTAACCCCAACTCCAAGCCATTTAACAGATTTTCAACACTGCACTAGCAATTATACTGCATACAAATCCACTAACCTGCCTTTGTCAAATCTTTCTTTGAAATTGCTATAAATGTGTAATAGGATGAAAGTTAACATCAGGTCAACAAGAAAACAGCATAAGAGGAAGCAGACAGCTGTCTACAGAGGTACAGGTTATCACCATATATGCTATTGTTTCTTAATAATGGTTTCCAAGTCAAGAGTGTCTGGGGTTTTTTATTATTACACTTACTATAATTGAGAACTGCATTTAATTTATCAACTGAAAACCACAGTAGTACACTGCTAACTTGAACAAAAGATTGAGAAACCCACTGAAACTTTCTCAATTTTAAGACAAATGTGTATAGCTAACATCATTATAGGAGCTCCTGTGCACTGAGCACATGGTGAAATACAGGCCAAGTGATTTTCCATTACGAAGACGCTCTTATAAGAATAAGAACAACTAAACAAGAGCACAGGCCACTGGAAGGGCATAAAGAACACAAAAGGTATGTTCCAAAGAATTAAATGGTCTTCCTGAGAGAATTTTTGTATTCAATCCACTCCTTGCTTAAAAGTGGCCTTTCTCTCGTCATAATTCTTTCTAGCCTAACAGCTATTAGAGTGCATAATACAGGGAGGTCTTTTTTTAAAAAAAGTGGGACAGAATAGACAGACTCTTGGCTTAAGTGTTATTCTATGCACATATGTTCATCACTGTACTTCAGTTCTGCAGTAAAGAGGAACCAAACTTCAGTTCAGTGATAAAGATCACAGTTCAAAAAACAGCCAGTGAAAAAAATGCTGAATGATTTATGTCAGTGATTTTATAAATATCACAAAAGAAACTTTTAAGTAACAGTCTCTAAGTGTTGTTTTAATCTCCCACATTCTCTGCTACTCAAATCTCAGCCCTTTTATGAGTATGTTTTTAATAGAGCTTTTAATGAGAAACTAGAAAAAGAGACATTATGACTCACATTATCACAAAAGAAAGACTCATTGTCTTATGTATCGTGTTATTGGGGGCAACGTAAACCAAATTTAATACTAATAGAGGCAAGATATTACTTGTTCATTCATATCCACTGTTCCTGAATTGTAATATATTTATATTTAATAACCTCACCAAGACATATTCATTTCTACTGTGAGAAAGTGGCTAATGAAAAATAATGACACTATGCTAATACTCAAGTCAAAAGCTGAAGGGAAAAAAAGTATAAATAGCATAATTATCAACAGCTAACCCTACTAAGATATAGTTACATGCATACTTGTTTTTAAGGATATGATTTAAGCAGTTTCATTAACATCTTACATTGTTACTATCATGCAAAGAAATGGTAGCAGTTCTCAAGTGAACTGGCTATTCACTGTTGATTCACTACAGAAGACACAGGGGATTAATATGCAATACTAGGAAAGCCCTTTGAATTGTTATGATCTAAGATTGTAGAGCCCCATGCGAAGAGTCAAATCTAAACAGATTTTGGACTCTCCTTTTGTTGCTAGATTTAGAAGGTTGAGTTCCATAAATGTTAAAGTTTAGTAACAATACAAGCAAACACTACTTGCAAAATGGCACAGTGAGTTGTGAACTTACACTGACAGTAAAAGAAATAAGCAAAAGTTTAGCAGTGTTTTTTGGAAAATGTAAATACTTATCTTAATCTGCTGTATCTGGATATTAATCTGCATTGAATTTATATTAAATTTGTATTAATTTGTATTAAATGGAGACATACAAGCAAAATACTACAAACTTTAAAGAATAATCATTAGGATTAGAATGAAAAAGTAAGACCAAAGGACATCAAACGATGTCAACTACTATTTGGTCTAAGCATAAAGCACCTGAAGTATCTCAACCTGCAGAAACTAGATAGGTCTTTGCCTTAATTTAGCTGCAGAATCAGGTCCTAGAGACTTAATGATTGCTTGAATGAAAAGGTATATATATATATATATAAAAAAGTAGGAGCAATTTATTGTCATACTACATGTATCTTTTTTTCAAGCAAACGACTGCGGATTTTAGCCAAAGAAACATAAACTTTTGTACGAACAAAAGTGTTCATAATCGCCAAATTCAGACTACCTAATGCTGGTGCTTCTGCAGAAACAGATATACCAGAGAGATCAGCTGCTTTTTTCCTGATTCTGTTTTTTTCCTACATTGAAAAAAATACTGTAAAATAAAGTGATCAGAAATATGGAAAGTCATCATTTTGAAAGACAAAGAACTTGATCAAACAGAAGATATTTGATATCTAATTAATTTAAATCTCTGTTTAAATTTTTTTTCATATGGCCTGGAATTAGTAAGATTCTTACTAATTCTTATTACCAAATAATAGGTAAAGCATCCAAATAAATATAATCAGATAAATTATTTTGTTCCTTCTAGTCAAAACTAAGCAAAATAACTGAACATCAGGAAGAAATCTAGGAAATGCTAGCACTTTAGATAGAACTTGTAAAGCTATTTTCAAATTTTCAGGTCAAAACAGGACACTTCGAATCTTTAAATGTTTCTAAGTGTTCTTCTTCCATGTTGTAAATATATTTATGAAAATTACTCTCTGGCTGATACCTGCAATCCTGGAATAAATCGAGCATCTTTTTCAACTAAAAGTAGTTGTGCAACATCAGCACTGAGGATTGACCTGGTAATCCCTCCTGGTCCAGGGCCCACTTCACAAACATGGGCATTTTTCAGCTCGCCAGCTTGTCTCACTATCTTATCTGTAAGACATAAAAAACATACTAAGACTTTATTTTTGAAAGAATTCAGATCACTAAGATAAATTAATTGTTTATTGTTAAAATACAAGTGTGCTTATTTCAGAACAGACACAAACAGTGGTCCATCCCAGTTAAAAGACCACATGCATGCTAGACTGCACATAATTCAGTTTTGTTTCATCCATATGCTCAACTGTTTAAAAAGGACTATTTTCAGTTTAAGGCCTTTAATATACAATGTCCCTAATTACAGAATCACATAAGGAGTATTATTTTTCATCTGTAAACCAGCAGCACTATTCTGCTCCCTTAAGTACATGCCTGTATTAATCATCCCAAAGTCTCACTACTTTAAATATATACTACAGGAAATCCATTTCAAGGAAATTGAAGAAGGAAAAAGGATAAAGAGAAACATTACCAAGATTACAACATGCAGAGGACAATTTTATGAGGAAAGAGCAAGAGTAAAGGTAAAAGCTGGAATTGGGACAACTGGTAATTATAGAAACTGGGGCAGTTAAAACATGTGGAAGGAACATTTGTCCAAAAAGGTAAGGATATAATATTAAAATATTGGAAGAGATAACAGCAAAGAAGGAAAAAAGGAAAGGAAGCATTGATGAAAATTCAGCTAATGAAGCAAAGAGCTCCTTAAGAAGCATGGATAGGGAAATTATGCAGCTGACACCACAAGCTTCTCAAGTATGCAATAAAAAACAGATATCTGAAGACTTGTTTGTGTGTAAGGTTGTGCTGAACGCATGCAGAAATTTTCATTTCAAGCTTAAGAGCATGGTAATTCAAGAACTGGAACTGAGTTTTATGTTCACACACTAAAACTTTATCAGCCTGAATTTTAAAATCATCAGCTACATGGAGCTACTCTGCATTTATTACTGCAAAGCCCAGCCACCCTAGAATAGTTAGGAATCCCCTCATAGATTGAAGAACATTGCCAGCTTCGGCACTCAGTGCTGAGACAAAGCTTGAAATTACTCAATGGATTAGAACAATGCAACTGGCTTAAAAAGCTACAAAATTCCCAATAAACTGAGACACACAATGTTCCTAATCACAATATACAATAAATTAAAATGCACAATGCGTTACAGTGCTTTTTATGACACAAAAGAATTTGAAAAAAAATCTTTCATTTTTGAATCAAACAAATTACAAATTATGACAATGTCTCAATGTTAATAGTATTATTAAGGCTTGGATTCTTGCATTATCAATCAGTAACTGAACATTTAATACAGGAATATCGTTTCTACCTAAAAATTACATCATTTAGTCTCTAAAGGAACTCATTTCCTTGAAATCTGCAAGTAAAACCAATTACTAAGCTGAAACTGCTTTAACTACTTTTTAAAGAAATCACAGAATCAAATCTTCGAAAGACGTTTACCACTGAGCCATTGTGAGTTTGACAGATGACATCATGCAAACGTAATAACCTCAGCCACAATCTGAGTTCTGAAGAAAACCAGGAAACGTTTTATAGTAGCTAAAAATACATAGAATAAAATATCTCACCTGTCAATCGCAAATCCAATAGAAAGTTCTGGGAAAGCTGTTTCTGTGCTCGGAGACGGAAGAGTTTAATAATCTCTCCAATAGTTGGCAGAGGAGGCAGACGGAAAGCAGGCACTTTTCCTGGAACAGCCATCAGCCAAAACTACTGTCCCTTCTCCTAAAGAGACATTGAAAAGATGATTCTAGTATATGCAATAGATTCTGGTATATACAGTATTAAAGACTCTATTAATGTTTACAAATCAAGACAAAATTTACAAATCATTATACACATGCTGAATTTTAACCATCGGTACTTTCATTGTATGCAGTACTTATGTTCAGCATGTAGCTGTTGGATTTGGGTAATGGTGGTGGCACACAGGTTTGCCAGAACAGCAGGCAAAACAAAACCATCTTGTAACTGCTCCATTTCAAAATTCATTACTTAAAAGAAAAATCATTAAGGGGAGTGTGATAGAACTTAAGGTGTCATATATAGCCAGAAAGTATTTAATAAAAATTGCCCCAAAAAGAAATAAAAGGAACTTTCTTTCCTGCTGAATCTACTCTTCTAAGCAGAGGCAAAGATAAGGAATCCCAAGTGTAGGCCATGGTATGTTTCTTCAAAAATTCTCTTCACTTTCAGGACAGTAGAACAAAACATTTTGTTGACACCTCTGATCTCACGATACCCCCCTCTGGCACAAGACCTTGAGACTAACGAATTCCAGCATGAAGTGCTCACATTGTATTGCACAGCCTATCACACAATCCTTCATTTCAGAGACACAGCCTCAACAGGCAACAGACCATCTGAAAAGAGGCTGCTTTCAGCTTTTTATATCTTAGCATCGTGTCTCATGACCACGACTGACGAGGGCAAACCCTTGGATGATTAGATAATTCTGTCAGAAAAAGGGGGAAGCTTTCAGGGCAGGAGTTGTTTTGTGTCCTTTCACAGCCGCTTGTGCCCACACGGGTCTGGGAGAGCAGCACAGAAACCTGCTACAGGGAGCAGCCATCAGGAACAGCCCTGAGCCCCGAAGCCAGCGTAGACGCAAGCCAGTTTTGTCAACCCAACGGCCGCCCCCGAGACCCCGCAGTTTCTTCCCGAAGCAGCACGGCGCCACGGGTGCCCACCGCAGGCAGCCAAGCCAAGCCAAGCCAAGCCAAGCCAAGCCATCACCGCCCTCTGCGGGAGCTCCCCCCCACCCCCCGGAGCCCCTTCAGGGCCTGTCAGGGCCGGCGGGGCGGGGCAGGACCCGGCGCGGCCCCGCCTCGCGGGCGGCCGCTCCCCGCCCAGCTCGCACCCCGCCCCACGAACGTCACCGCCTTCTGAGCAGGCGCCGGCACCGCGCATGCTCCCGGTGACGCAAGGGGGAGAGGTTGGGCCACCGGGAGTTAGCGCGCAAGCCCCGAGCACGGCCGGGGAAGCTTGCGGCGCGCGCAAGGGCCGGCACCCGAATCTGGCGCCGTTTAACGGACAGGGGCCCACGCGCGGTAAAGACGCCAACGCCCTTCCTTCCTCCGTCCGCGGCTGCGGAGAGGAAGCCTTACGAGGAGCGACCAAGCAGCGCCAGGCTTTCTTAGGATGTAGGCTAGGACCGAACCCGGAAAGGGAAGGTGCTCTCGTGCCCTCTCCCGGCCCTTCTCAGAGCGCATGCGGCTGCGCGGCGCCCTGAGGGCGGGGCTGCCGGGCTACGCATGCGCGCAGGGCAGCGCGGAGCTGGTGGCGGGCAAGCCGACCTTGTCTGTGGGCATGCGCAGTCAGGCAGCCGTAGTCGGAGGTGGTGGTGGTGTGAGGACTTGCTTGGTTTTGGCCCTTCTTTAGTCCTCGTTGCTGTTTCCCTTTTTTAATGGGGGCGGCTTGTCCTTTTCGCACGCATAGTAGAAACTTTCCAAAAAGTTTTCTCTGTTTTGCTGTGATTTCTGGCATTACTGCACAAGGGGGATCCTGCTGTACCTGCACAGGAGGCCCCTGGAGCAGGGCCCTGGTTAGAGCTGTTGCAGCTCTTCTCAAGAGATGGACTGTGAAAGTGGGCCTAAAACGGCAGAAACGGTGCTTCAAACACAGCCATGATGACCTAAAGCACGCACAAACTCGTGAAACAGTATAAGAAAAATATGGTAGTTTTGCTGTGGTGTTACGGGTTAAAGTACAATTTA
The DNA here is from genome assembly GCF_028389875.1 of Rhea pennata. Taxonomy (NCBI): domain Eukaryota; kingdom Metazoa; phylum Chordata; class Aves; order Rheiformes; family Rheidae; genus Rhea; species Rhea pennata. The sequence goes on from NC_084665.1 coordinate 60,191,673, forward strand.
TTAATCTCTATGGTAACTCAGTTTATCTGATGTTTTCATACAGGTAGTAATGTAATCTACAAAGCTCTGGGAGTAGGCACATAGATGTTAACTTATGTTTTCAAAAGTCATTGAACTTGTAATTGATTTTTGCTTTTAAGCTTAATAGTAGTATTCCTGTGAATGACTAGCTTATATAAACTGAGTAATTGTATGTTCCAATACAATTTCTGCTACAAAATATTTTGTACCTACATACACATGTATGTGTGTCTGTGTATATGTGTATTTATATTTACATACACATGTATGTATGTATATATTCTTTCATTGTTCTCCAGTTCTGGTCATCATAGAATTCACTGATGGCATCAGAAGCCATTTGAGCAGGGTGCGTGTGCAATATTCTGTTTCACAGTGGATTAAGGAGGTCCGCATTCCCACAGTATTGTAGAATAATTGTTAGGTGTAAGATTTTTTTCCCATTTTACCTTTGTGATTCTTGCTTGATGATGCTTTTGACAGTGTAAATAAATTCTAAGAAAATGTTTCCAGGAAGCTAAGTAATTACTAAAAAGACGCAGGTAGTCAAGAATTTTGTTACATAGAGATTAGAAAATGAATATCATTAAAGGGTTTCCAGAAAGTAATTTCCTACTGAGAATAAATAATGGGAGTAATTCCAAATAGCTTTGTGCATTGGACAAAGCTTACACCATCAGTAACATATCCATAGTAAAAGTGTAACAGCAAGTCTTATATGTTAATGTT